>NC_091300.1:40069405-40081905 GCF_038502225.1 Cherax quadricarinatus | reverse complement strand
AGAATGTTTGCTACCTTGATTCCAGGAACTGAGGCAGGCTCCCTGCTGACTATTCTCCTGACTTGTTGTAATATTATTATGTTTAGGGTAAGCGTTAAACTCGAATGGGTCATTAAACGCCTGGGAAAGGGAGGCAGCCAGGGTTGATCCGTGAAGGGGTGAGGTGAGGTTTCTTAAATTCAAAGTATCAAGGCAATCCCTTGAAGAATATAATGAATACTTTTACCTCTGATATACCTTTGGCTCTGGGCCAGGCTTGTCTCATTGATGTTTGCCTGGTCAACCAGACTGTTGCTGCTGCTGGTCCGCTAGCCCGCACATCACAACAGCGTGGTTGATATTGCACTTGATGGAGGTACTTGTCGAGTTAGCCCTTGTAGACTACATTTGTCCCAGCAGTGTTTGATATCTTCTGGTAAGATGTCGAACAGTCTGAGCCTACGAATGTTGATACAGTGTTCTCTTATTGTGCCCAAAGCGCTCTTAATTTTTACTGGGTCTTTTTGACATTTTCTCCCAGATCTCTCTCTTTTATGGCAGTGTACAAGCACTTTCCATGTATATATTATCATATATATATATCTCCCCTTTACTCTAGCGAGTACTTATTAAGGACTTTGTGGCGTAATTTAAATGTTATATTTGCTCTGTGCGGTCCGTAAATGATTTCTTTATTTGTTCCAGCTCGTATATCTCTTTTTAAATCACTTAGAGTGATTTAAATAGTGTCTCCGTAGATGCTATATTTCTTGTTTTGAAAGGGCTCATTATCCACCTTGACATTTCCTGGCTGTCCTGATACTTGACTTAGTGTTCTTTGAAATAAAACTCCGCTGACATAATTACTCCCAAAGCCTTTATGTTTTCTTTTCGCTTTGTTTGGAGTTTCTCTTCGGTTTTATATGCAGTGACACCTTTGGGTATTTCATTATTTCCATATTTAAGCAGCAGAGATTAACACCACTGAATATCACTTCGGACTAAGGCTCTGTCAGACATACATTTGGCGTAGAGAGAGAGAGACTTGCCACTTTGTCCTAGGCACATATCGATTAGACACTAGACCTGTTGTATATCACTGCATGTGCGTGTGTTATATACATATACATATATATATATATATATATATATATATATATATATATATATATATATATATATATATATATATATATATATATATGTCGTGCCGAATAGGCAGAACTTGCGATCTTGGCTTAAATAGCAACGTTCATCTTGCGATATAGGACAAGTGAAAATTTGTGTATGCAATAATTTCGCCAAAATTATTCTGAACCTAACGAAGAAAATATATTTCACTGTGTTTGTTTAGTATTAAATTACTTTAAACAAATTTAAAATATATTTAGTTGAGTTAGGCTAAAGTAAATTGTTCTTGTTATAATAAGGTTAGGTAAGTTTTCTAAGATTCTTTTGCTGCAAAATTAAATTTTTTTATATTAACATTAATGAAAAAAATTTATCTTTAAACGCATAAAAGAAAATTTTAGAAAGGACTTAATTTTAAATGAGTTCTTGCTAGTTGACCAGTTTTACATATTCGGCACGACATATATATATATATATATATATATATATATATATATATATATATATATATATATATATATATAATAAAATCTCAGTAAACAGGTGATATCACAATATGCAAAACAACCACTGTAAATTAATAGCGAAATTCCAAGCGCTTTCGTGACTTCTAACATTATCAAGGAACTATGTTCCTTGATAACTGTGTTCCTTAACTATAGTTCCTTGATAATGTGAAAAGTCACATAAGCGCTTGGAATTTCGCTATTTCACAGTGGTTGTTCTGCATGCATATATATGTATATATATATATATATATATATATATATATATATATATATATATATATATATATATATAATGTAGGGAGGTACCACCTCTAGAACTGTCCTGGGGACCCTCATCCTAAGAAAAAAGAATAAACTTTCTTCAGGGAAAACTCAAGGTTTTCCCTGAAGCTGTTTGAGAACTTTCTCCTACCACCCCCTATATTTGATATATATTTTATTTAAAGACAAAATACATTGACAAAACATTCTCAGAAATACAATAGAAAGTAAAACATAGATAACTCAGCGCTACATCTCGAATACTTCGTCCAGCTCACCGGCGGTGGGCTGTGTGACCTGAATGCTGCAAGCATTTCCTCTCTGGATCGCGACACTGAGTCTCTGAAAGAGGAAGCTGGTCGCTCTGTGGTCCTTGGTTTCTATGACGAGCTTTTCACCCAGCTGTCTGGGGAACTTTAGAACACACTTGCCCCATTCTCCGACCCTAATGGAATGAAGTTATAGCAAGGGGAAAGGCCTTCATATTTGTGGGTCTTCTGGGCCTCCCTATGGCTGGCAGCTCCAGCCCTTTCAGCTACGGAGTATGGCAAGTAGGTGTCTGCCAATGTGGAGGCACAGGTGTAGTCCCAGGTAATCTGTTTTTCATCCTTCCAGGGTAGCATAGTGGCTCCATCAGGACGCTTTTGACTTCCATCAGACCTCTGCACTTGGGGTTCACGTTGAGCTGGGCAACGGGCTGTGGCGAAGCTTCTCTTTATGATGTCATTGACCTCCTCATGTCTGGCATACTTCCCTTCTGCTGTGTGACACACGAGACCATATATATATATATATATATATATATATATATATATATATATATATATATATATATATATATATATATATATGTCGTGCCGAATAGGCAGAACTTGCGATCTTGGCTTAAATAGCAACGCTCATCTTGCCATATAGGACAAGCGAAAATTTGTGTTTGCAATAATTTCGTCAAAATCATTCTGAACCTAACGAAAAAAAATATATTTCGCTGTGTTTGTTTAGTATTAAATTACTGTTAACAAATCTAAAATATATTTAGTTGGGTTAGGCTAAAATAAATTGTTTTTGTTATAATAAGGTTAGGTAAGTTTTCTAAGATTCTTTTGATGCAAAATTATAAATTTTTACATTAACATTAATGAAAAAATATATATCTTTAAACGTATAAAAGAAAGTTTTAGAAAGGACTTAATTTTAAATGAGTTCTTGCTATTTGACCAGTTTTGTCTATTCGGCACGATATATATATATATATATATATATATTGTGGTACCTCCCTCGGGATACGAACTTTTTTCGTTCCAGAAGGCTGTTCGAGTGCTGATACCAAACGAATTTGTTCCCATAAATAATGTAAATTAGATTAATCTGTTTCAGACCCCTAAAAATACACTTACAGAAAGCACTTACATAAATACACTTACATAATTGTTCACGTTTTGAGCTGTTCGTATCCCGAGGTACCACATTATATATATGTATATATAATATATATATATATAATATATATATATATATATATATATATATATATATATATATATATATATATATATATATATATATATATATATATATATATATATATATATATATATATATATATATATATATATATATATATATTACACATTCTCAGCTCACAGCAGGATTCGAACCTATGTACTCTGCATCAAAGTACACAGTTTTTTTTTTGCCACAGCCACTGGGGTCTGGGTAAGTGGCTAAAGTACTGTGTACTTTGATGCAGAGTGCGCAGGTTCGAATCCTGCTGTGGACTGAGACATAATGCTTGTAAATAATTTCGCCCATTTGCGAACCATTACACACACACACACACACACACACACACACACACACACACACACACACACACACACACACACACACACACACACACACACACACACACAAGACAAAGGGAACAGGATGGGAGGTGGAGGAGTGTCAGTGCTCATCAAAAACCAATGAGATTTTGAGGAGTTGGAGAGGACAGAGGAGAAGCAAGGGACTACATAATAAGAACACTTCAGACTGGGGTTCCCAAGGTGGTGATTGCAGTGATGTATAACCCACCACTGAATAGCAGGAGGCCAAGATAAGAATATGATGAGAGTAACAGAGAAATGGCTGACACACTGGCTGAAGTGGCCAGAAGGGCCCATGTGGGCGGGACAAAGCTACTGGTTGTGAGTGACTTCAATCACAAACAAATTGACTGGAAAACCTTGGAGCCACATGGGGGCCCCAGAAACCTTGAGGGCCAAGATTATGGAGGTGGTACTGGAAAACCTCGTGCATCAACACGTTAGGGACACTACGAGAGAGAGAGAGAGAGAGAGAGAGAGAGAGAGAGAGAGAGAGAGAGAGAAGAGGATGAACTAGCAAGACTGGACCTAGTATTCACCTTGAGCAGTGCAAATATTGAGGACATCACATATGAAAGGCCCCTCGGAGCTAGTGATCACGTGGTTCTAAGCTTCGAATACCTAGTTAAGTTACAAGTGGAGAGAGGCAGGCAGAATGAAGCCAAGCTACAAGACAAGGGACTACACAGGAATGAGAAATTTCTTGCACGAGGTCCAGTGGGACAGAGAAGTGGCAGGGAAAACAGTAAATAAGATGGAATATGTGACAACAATATGCAAAGAAGCGGAGGAGAGGTTAGTACCCAAAGGCAACAGACATAATGAGAAGGCCAGGCCAGAGGCGTAGACAGGCTAAAGCCAAGTGAGCTAGAGAATGGAAGAAGTATAGAAGGCAAAGGAACCAGGAGAGCAAAGAGAGCAGTCAAATATGAATATGCGCAGGTCAGGAGGGAGACCCAACGAGAAAACGAAAATGACTTAGCAGCGAAAGCCAAGTCCGACCCTAAGCTGTTGTACAGTCACATCAAGAAGAAAAGTCAAAGACCAGGTAATCAGGCTGAAGAAGGAAGGAGGGAAGTTTACAAGAAACGACCTTGAAGTCTGTGAGGAGCTCAACATGAAATTCAAAGAAGTATTTACAGTTGAGACAGAAAGGACTCCAGAAAGACAGAGAGGCAGGATACACCAACAGATGCTGGACACGATACATAGAACCACGGAGGAGGTGAAGAGGCTGCTAAGCGAACTAGATATCACAAAGGCGACGGGGCCAGATAACGTCTCTCCTTGGGTCCTGAGAGAGGGGGCAGAGGCACTCTGTGTACCACTACCAAAACTCTTCAACACATCTATCGAAACAGGGCGACTACTTGAGGTATGAAAGACAGCAAATGTAGTCCGAATTTTTAAAAAAGGGGACAGACATGCAACATTAAACTACAGACCAGTGTCACTGACATGTATTGTGTGCAAAGTCATGGAGAATATTATCAGGAGAAGAACGGTAGAGCACCTAGAAAGGAATGAGCTTATAAACGACAATCAGCACGGATTCAGAGACTGGAAATCCTGTGTCACAAACTTACTAGAGTTCTATGACAGGGTAACAGCAGTAAGACAAGAGAGGGGTGGGTAAATTGCGTTTTCTTGGACTGTAAGAAGGCCTTTTGGCACAGTTCCACACAAGAGACTAGTGCATAAGCTAGAGGACCAGGTAGGTATAACAGGGAAGGCACTGCAATGGATCAGAGAATACCTGACGAAAAGGGAGCAGCCAATCATGGTACGTGATGTGTCGTCACAGTGGGCGCTTGTGACGAGCGGGGTTCCACAGGGGTCGGTTCCAGGACTGGTGCTGTGTCTGGTACATGTGAATGACATGATGGGAGGAATAGACTCAGAAGTGTCCCTGTTAATGAGAAGAATTCAGTCGGTGGAGGATAAGGCAGGACTACAGAGAGAGCTGGACAGGCTGCAGACCTGGTTCAGCAATTGGCTCCTGGAGTTCAGCCCCCACCAAATGCAAAGTCATGAAGATCGGGGAAGGGCAAAGAAGACCACAGACAAGAATACAGTGTAGGGGGCCAGAGACTACAAACCTCACTCAAGGATAAGGATCCCGGAGTGTGTATAATGCCGAGCACATCTCCTGAGGCGCACATCAACCAAATAACTGCTGCAGCACATGGGCGACTAGCAAGCCTAAGAATAGCATTCCGACCTCTCAGTATAGAGTCGTTCCGGACCCTGTACACCGTGTACGTCAGGCCCATAATGAAGTATGCAACTCCATTATGGAACCCACCTGGCCAAGCACGTCAGGAAACTAGAGAAAGTGCTAAGGTTAGCAACGAGACTAGTCCTACGAGGAGAGGTTAAGAGAACTCGACCTAACAACACTGGAAGACACGAGGGACAGGATAGGAGGGACATGATAACGACATATAAAATACTGAGAAGAATCGACAAGGTGAACAAAAACAGGATGTTCCAGAGATGGGACACAGCAACAGAGGGTCATAACTGGAAGTTTAAGACTCAGATGAGTCACTGGGATGTTGGGAAGTATTTCTTCAGTCACAGAGTTGTCAGTAAGTGGAATAGTCTGGAACGTGAGGTAGTGGAGCCAGGTACCAGACGTAGCTTTAAGACACGGAGCAGGGAGAGAGTGGATCAGTGGCGACCAGTGAAGAGGCGAGGCCAGGAACTATAAATCGACCCCTGCAACCACAATTAGGTGAGTACACACAAAACACGACACAACGCACAACACACACACAACACACATACAACACAACACGCACACAACGCCACACGAACAGCACAACACACAAGAGACACAAAACAGACACAACACATACAAACAACACGCACAAACAACACACACGCACAAACAACACACAAACACACACAAACAACACAAACACACACAAACAACACAAACACACACACAGACAACACAAACACACACACAGACAACACACAACACACACACATACAACACACACACATACAACACACACACATGCAGCACACACAACACACACACACACATGTAGCACACACAACACACACACACATGTAGCACACACAACACACACACACACACACACACACACACACACACACACACACACACACACACACACAAAAGAGGTTAATGCAAAAGCTAGAAGATCAGGCAAGCATAACAGGAAAGGCACAGCAGTGGATCAGAGGATATCTGACAGGGAGGCAAGAACAAGTTATGGAAGGTGACGAGGTGTCAGAGTGGGCGCCTGTGACGAGCGGGGTCCCACAGGGGCCAGTCCTAGGAGCCGTGCTGTTTTTGGTGTATGTGAATGGCATAACGGAAGGGATAAACTCAGAAGTGTCCTTATTTGCAGATGATATGAAGTTAATGAGAAAACTTAAATCGGTCGAGGATCAGGGAGGACTATAAAGAGACCTGGACAGGCTACAAGCCTGGTCCAGCAACTGGCTCCTTGAATTTAACCCTGCCAAATGCAAAGTCATGAAGATCGGGGAAGGGCTAAGAAGACCGCAGACAGAGTATAGTCTAGGTAGACTGCAAACCTCACTCAAGGAAAAAGATCTTGGGGTGAGTATAATACCCAGCACATCTGAGGCGCACATCAGTCAGGTAACTGCTGCAGCATACGGGCGTCTGGCAAACCTGAGAATAGCGTTCCGATACCTCAGTAAGGAATCGTTAAAGACTCTGTACACCATATACGTCAGACCCTTTTTGGAGTATGCAGCACCAGTTTGGAATCTACACCTGGTCAAGCACTTCAAGAAATTAGAGAAAGTGCTAAGGTTTGCAACAAAACTAGTCCCAGAGCTAAGGGGATTGTCCTACGAAGAAAGGTTAAGGGAAATCGGGCTGACGACACTGGAGGACAGGAGGGTCAGAGGAGACATAATATCGACATACAAAATACTGCATGGAATAGATAAGGTGGACAGAGACAGGATGTTCCAGAGATGAAACACAGAAACAAGAGGTCACACTTGGAAGTTGAAGACTCAGACGAGTCAGAGGGATGTTAGGAAATATTTCTTCAGCCACAGATTTGTTAGGAAGTGGATTAGTCTGGCAAGTGATGTAGTGGAGGCAGGAACCATACATAGTTTTAAGACGAGGTATGATAAAGTTCATGGAGCAAGGAGAGGGAGGACCCAGTAGCGGTCAGTGAAGAGCCTGGGCCACGAGCTGAGTCTCGACCCCTGCAACCACAATTAGGTGAGTACACTTATGTATATATATATATATATATATATATATATATATATATATATATATATATATATATATATATATATATATATATATATATATATATATATATATATATATATATATATATATGTATATATATATATATATATATATATTATATATATATATATATATATATATATATACACTCTTTTTTGTCCCCTTTGCCTTTATACAAAGGAACTATGCATGCTCTCTGCCAATCCCTAGGTACATTACCCTCTTCCATACATTCATTAAATAATAGCACCAACCACTCCAAAACTATATCCCCACCTGCTTTTAACATTTCTATCTTTATCCTATCAATCCCAGCTGCCTTACCCCCTTTCATTTTACCTACTGCCTCACGAACTTCCCCCACACTCACAACTGGCTCTTCCTCACTCCTAGAAGATGTTATTCCTCCTTGCCCTATACACGAAATCACAGCTTCCCTATCTTCATCAACATTTAACAATTCCTCAAAATATTCCCTCCATCTTCCCAATACCTCTAACTCTCCATTTCATAACTCTCCTCTCCTATTTTTAACTGACAAATCCAGTTGTTCTCTAGGCTTCCTTAACTTGTTAATCTCACTCCAAAACATTTTCTTATTTTCAACAAAATTTGTTGATAACGTCTCACCCACTCTCTCATTTGCTCTCTTTTTACATTGCTTCACCACTCTCTTAACCTCTCTCTTTTTCTCCATATACTCTTCCCTCCTTGCATCACTTCTACTTTGTAAAAACTTCTCATATGCTAACTTTTTCTCCCTTACTGCTCTCTTTACATCATCATTCCACCAATCGCTCCTCTTCCCTCCCGCACCCACTTTCCTGTAACCACAAACTTCGGCTGAACACTCTAACACTACATTTTTAAACCTACCCCATACATCTTCGACCCCATTGAATATGCTGTCATTATATATATATATATATATATATATATATATATATATATATATATATATATATATATATATATATATATATAAATGTAATAGAAGGTTTGGTACTCGTAGTGGAGGTGAGAGAGGGAGGGAGCGCGTACTCTTTATCACACTACCTCTCATTTACCTGTGTTAATTAAGTTCCCGTGCTACTCTGCGCTCCTGTTGCCAGGGCTGCCAACCACCTTACCTGTGCTGCTCTTACTCTCGCTGTTTTCAGTATTACCAACCATCCCGGTATCCTCCTAACCCTCGCCAGGAAAGCTAGACATCCACTAGGCGACTCGTGGGAATAGAAAGCTGTCGTATTTCGAGAAAAACGACCGGACACAAGACTGAACTGTCTGTCATTCGCATCTATTTCTGTGTGGCAGGAGAAATTGGAATCCTGTTAAAATGTTTGCACTCCGGCAGTAGTATTGATCCGTTATTTCCGTCTCGTAGAAATGTTAGATGACAGGTAAATTTTTACGAACTTTTACTTTCATTCTATATGGATATATTGTCACTTTTTTCTTTAATCATAAGGAAAATATTCCCCAGAATCACTGACAGGGAAGTAAGAGATAAATGCTCTAGTGTTGTGTCCGCGACACCTAAACTTTTCACTACGACTGTAACACTTCCTACCATAATTCTTTCTGCATTACCTTATGGTAATGTTTAGGCTCGTGACTAAACTTTCACATAACTTTCATGTATATATCATCCGGCGTCTGTCTCCTTCACTGCACAGAGTACATTCCAAATTCTTTGACTCGTTCCCATTGCCTGTGTACGAGCAGTCAGCGATCTCTACGTTTTCGAGTTCTTTATCTCTTCTTCTTTGAAGTGAGTCATCAATCAGTATTGAATAATATTCTAAGCGCCAGAAACCACAAGTGATTTTAACAGTTTACCATTGATGAACTTTTTTTTTTTTTTTTTTAAGTTCTCTTTATCAGCCTTGTGATTTTTGTGCTCTGCATGTCTTTCTATGACGTGATCCTCCTGCTGTCATATATCCATTGCTCATTCAGAGTTCTTCAGTCAGCATTGCATTTCAGTTGTAATTTGTCACCATTGATCTTCATGTTATTGTATCTTGCACACTGGAAGACTTCATTAATATCTCTCTGCAATTTTAACGCGTCTTTTGCCGAGGTGAATTTCATGCTTCTCGTCGTATCGTTCGCAAATGATACGAAATTGTTTCTAGTTCGTTTTTTTAATCTATATCTGCAATGAGGATGAGAAACTGAAGGCGCCAAACACCGTGTCATAGGCTACTAGTCATTTTACTATCATAAACCTGGATTTCGCTTTGATATTTTTTCTTTACTCGTTAGACAAGTAATTATTCATTTCTTTAGTCAGTACCTGACCAGCCAGGCTGTACGTTCGTACGTTGGATTACGTGCGGCCGGCAGCAACAGTCTGGTTGATCAGGCTCTGATTCACCGCGAGGCCTTTGTCACGAACCGGCGCGTGGGGGCGTTGACTCCTGGAACACCTCCAGGTATACCCTCCAGGTCTTTGTAGATAAAATTGGCTTTCTAGTTTTCTCTGAAAGCCTTCGTAATATTATCATGAGAGTCTAGTACTTGTGACAAGCATGATCTTCCTGCTCTATGTTGTGACGTGCGATGCTAGTGCTGCTACTCTGGTGCCACCTTTGTACAGAGGAGCTATGTCTGCCCCCCCTCCTTTTTTTTTTGAGGCATCTGGGATTTCACTTAAATCTAGGCTCTTTGTCTTAAGTATACTGAGTACTCGTGTTAGTCGTATTTTGCACTTCCTTATAAATAGAAATGTCCTTGAATCAGGTCCAGGTGCCGTATGTTTGGTCATGTTTTCTATTTTTCGAATTTTGAGGAGCTCTGTACTTTTGTCAGATACTTGATTTGTAAGGTAGGCAGAAGTAACGAAAAAAACTACCTGGCTTCTCCATGTTCCCGTCGTTCAGTGGATTGTTGAACATGGATTCTCTCTGCTCTTTCAAAATTTCGTTCATTTATTTTGCCATTGTTGTGTGAACCTCCTGTGAGTGGCGGGCCAATTCCGGAGATAATTTTTTTAAACTTTGATTTTGTGTATGTGTAGACATATTTAGGATTTAAATAAGCGTCCTGAAGTTCATGATATTGCTCTTGTTGTTCTTCCGTCTGGTATGAACGTTTCTGTCTCTGCTCCTTGTCGGTAATCTCTCGGAATGGATTATCTTTACTCTTTTGATATGTTCGTTATTTTAGCTATTCATTAACCCATTTCCTCTTGTTAGGTAAAAGGACACGCATGCAAGTCATGCCGAACGGCTTGATAAAACTACTGGAGAGCGAAACATTGCCACAATAATATGTCTAATTATTTTCACATGTGTCCTTTTACTTAACATGTTGTCTGTAATTCTACCAGCATTATTGTACATTCTTGTATGTTTTTATTCAAATATTCGATGGACTTTGTCTTTCTCAGCTCAACATATTTCATACAAGCTTAGTATGTTTTTCCGTATTCAGCTTTTCCAGGCATAAGGAATGGTTAAGAGTGCCCAGAACAGTATTCCAGGCATTAGCGTGGGCTAAGAGTGCCCAGAATAGTATTCCAGGCATTAGCGTGGGCTAAGAGTGCCCAGGACCGTATTCGAGGCATTAGCGTGGGTTAAGAGCGCCCAGGACCGTATTCCAGGCATTAGCGTGGGTTAAGAGCGCCCAGGACCGTATTCCAGGCATTAGCGAGGGTTAAGAGTGCCCAGGATCGTATTCCAGGCAGTGACTGTTAGTTTGTTTATTTGATCGCGTCAGTTTTCTGACTGTTGACGATAAATTCACCTGAAATCCTTCACGTTGACTGTTTCTTAGGTTCTCTTCACTGTTCCATTTCTAGGACCGGAATACAGGAGTGATGATTCCCAGGAACTGACATGTACATCGGACTGAGAGTCTTGCATGTAGTCAATTCTGGAGGCCAAGACCCCAGCGGCCTGGTTCAGACAAGGTCCTCTGATAGCCTGATCAATAAGTCTGTTGGTACTAGCCACACACAAACTTTTCTCTACAAATCTTATAAATTTAAATCATTCGCATAGTGTAAATGAGGAAAGCTTTGGCCAGTGAATCATTTTAAAGCGGAATCGGTTTAGCAAATCAGGTAATATAAATGAGAGACTATTTCACCACTGCATATTTCACACGATAAACGAGCTGTAAGTGAGAAACATTTAAACCAGTTCCTGAAAATTTAAACCCGTCGAGCACTGTTAATGAGAAACGTTTAAAGCGGTCATTCATCGCAAGGTTGAAATCCGTTGCATGCAGTAAAACTATCGTTTCAGCACTACACTTGGTGAACATGAACCACGTTTATTCCTAGTTTTAAATAAACCTTGCTACATTCAATGTTTTTTTCTGAACACCAGATAATAGATTAACCTCTTAAGATATCTCTTCCCTTTGTACGTTAAGGTATGGAGTTGGTAAGGGGGGAGGGGGGATGCTGGGAGTAGCGTTCGATTATATCATGAGTTATCGACATTCACATTATCTGAGGCG
>NC_091300.1:40051905-40054405 GCF_038502225.1 Cherax quadricarinatus | reverse complement strand
AGGCACACGGAATAGGAGAAATTTTTTCCTGGATAGGTGCATGGTTGACAGATAGGCAGCAGAGAGTTTGCATAAATGGGGATAAATCAGAGTGGGGAAGCATCACGAGCGGTGTTGGGCCCCTTGTTGTTCACAGTCTACATAAACGACATAGATGAGGGAATAAATAGCGACATAAGGAAGTTTGCTGATGACACCAAAATAGCCGTCGAATTCATTCTGACGAGGAGAGTAGAGCACTCAAGGAAGATTTGAATAGACTGATGAAGTGGTCGGAGAAGTAGCAGATGCAATTTAATATAGACAAATGTAAAGTTCTAAACATTGGACAGGAAAATAACATGCCACATATAAAGTAAATAATGTAGATCTTAATATTACTGATTGCGAAAAGGATTTGGGAGTTCTGGTTAGCACTAATCTAAACCAAGACAACAGTGCATAAGTGTTCGCAATAAAGCGAACAGAATCCTTGGCTTCATATCAAGAAGTATAAATAATAGAAGTCCTCAGGTTGTCCTTCAGCTCTATATATCCTTGCTTAGTCCTCATTTAGATTATGCTGCACAGTTTTGGTCACCGTATTACAGAATGGATATAAATGTTCTGGAAAACGTACACAGGAGGATGACAAAATTGATCCAATGTATCGGAAATCTTTCCTGTGAGGATAGACTGAGGGCCCTGAATCTGCACTCTAGAAAGGCGTAGAATTAGGGGGGATATGATTGTAGTGTATAAATGGAAGACATGAATAAATAAAGGGGATATAAATAGTATGCTAAAAATGTCTAGCCTAGACAGAACTCGCAGCAATGGCTTTAAGTTGGAAAAATTCAGATTTAGGAAGGATATAGGAAAGCACTGGTTTGGTAATAGAGTTGTGAATGAGTGGAACAAACTCCAGAGTACAGTTATAGAGGCTAAAACGTTGTGTAGTTTAAAAGATAGGTTAGATAAATGCATTAGTGGGTGCGGGTGGGTGCGAGTTGGACATGACTAGCTTGTGCTACTAGGGCAGATGCCGTGCTCCTTCTTGAAGTGAATGTGACCTGACCTGACTAGGTTGGGGAATTGGCTTAAGCCGGTAGGAGACTTGGACCTGCCTCTCATGGGCCAGTAGGCCTGCTGCAGTGTTCCTTCTTTCTTATGTTCTTATCAACCAGGTTCTTATCAACCATCCTGGAACTATAGACACATTGCCTTGAATCCTTATGACTCGTCTGTCTTCAGCTGCTACCGTGTCTCCTTGATCCTGGTCTTAAAAAATCTAGCCCTGTCAGTTCCTCTCACTGCCACTGGCTTGTTATGTGTTCAAACCCATGGAAAATCATTATTAAAACTAACAGGCTTGTTCACTATCCACTGTACCATGCTAGTTTAATAAGTTTCATTAAAATAAGTACATTTCTACACTAGGAAGGTTGACATGGGCCACCGCCATGCAGTTTTTTTTGTCAGATAGTTCTTACACCAGCATGATTGACAAGCTCCAACTCGAGGCCCTTCAAAGTTGTTATGAATAACTCCCGAAATATTAATGGCACGTTCAGGGAGTTGTTTACAGTCGTGACTAAGATGTTATTTCATTTTCAAACTGTCTCTCAGACTCCTTTCTTTTCCCAACACATTTCTTCCAGCTCCACTATCTTTTTCTTTTTTTGTTTTATGTGGTTTGATGTGATCTGTATCTCTTACAATGTCTCGTTCACCTCCCCTTGGCTTCTGTCTATTCCTTATTCAACCACTGGCTCTGTTACTTTTTATACTGTTAATGCTTGGTGTGGATCTTTCTTTTTCTTCTCGGCACTTGTCTTTATTAACTCCATCTTATCTTGTAAGATTTGCCCTCCAGTCTCTTTTTCCATTGAACTGATCTCGGAAGTTTTCTAGTTTTGTTATACTCCCACTTTCTGTAATTCCATTTCATTTAACTTTGTTTCTCCATTTCTTATTCTACTTCCCATTTCCACCAGGTATTCAGAATATTAGTACAAATGATCGTTGGCACCAGTGGTTCTCCATAGATAATTTCAATTGTCATGTTCCTTTTGTTCACGAACCAGACCGAGTCTTGCTGTCACATCTCCTCCTGTCACTCGTGTTCCTTTACGTGTTGGCACATAAAATTCTTTACTTCTACTACTACCAAAAATTTTGCTCTCCATGTTTCAGATCCTCCATGAGGGACCTGATTTTGCCAGTCAGTCTCCTTATGCTTGAAGTCTTCTACAGAAGTATTGGTAGTTTAGCTTTTTCTTTTTCTTGTATCTTGTCTCACTGTGTCAGTGTTTTAACTCATCATTTGTTTTCATTTTCTTTACTTACTATCAGGTAGCCAGCTGGGAATATTGCATTTGATGCTATTCTCGAGTTTCATTACCATATTGTCTTGACTATTAGAATTTTCCTTATTCTTTCTCTCATAACATCACTTTTCTTGGTGACACCATCTACGTTCGAATACCACACACTGTTGACCTTTGTCGTAGGTGTGTGT
>NC_091300.1:40026905-40046905 GCF_038502225.1 Cherax quadricarinatus | reverse complement strand
AACCATAGCTAACAGTCACATACACACCACAGGTACAGGGAGTGTGGTTGTGGTGTTGTGGTACACGGAGTGTGGTTGTAGTAGTGTGGTACAGGGAGTGTAGTGGTGTGGTACAGGGAGTGTAGTGGTGTGGTACAGGAAGTGTGGTTGTAGTGGTGTGGCACAGGGAGTGTGATTATAGTGGTGTGTTACAGGGAGTGTGGTTGTGGTGGCGTGGTACAGGGAGTGTGGTTGTGGTGGTGTGGTACAGGGAGTGTGGTTGCGGTGGTGTGGCACAGGGAGAGAGGTTGTGGGGGTATGGTACAGGGAGTGTGGTTGTGAGGGTGTGGTACAGGGAGTGTGGTTGTTGGGGTGTGGTACAGGGAGTATGATTGTGAGGGTATGGTTGTTGGGGTGTGGTACAGGGAGTGTGCTTGTGAGGGTGTGGTTGTTGGGGTGTGGTACAGGGAGTATGATTGTGAGGATGTGGTTGTTGGGGTGTGATACAGGGAGTGTGGTTGTGAGGGTGTGGTACAGGGAGTGTGGTTGTGGAGGTGTTGTACAGGGAGTGTGGTTATGGGAGGGTACAGAGAGTGTGGGTATGGGGGTATGGTACAGAGAGTGTAGTACAAGTAGTGTGGTTTGTGGAGTTGTGTTAGGAGTGTGGTTGTAGGGGTGTAGTAGAGGGAATGTGATTGTTTGGTGTGGTAGAAAGTGTGGGGTTAGTGGGGTATGGTTGAGGGGGTGTGGTGGTGGAGGGAAGTGGTGTGCTGAGGTGGTGTCTGGGCAATGCAGGTATGAGAATGCAGTTGAGGAAGAGGGAGGGGTGTTGTGGCTGGGGGTGTGAGAATTGGCTGGTGGTATGGGGTTTGGCTGGTGATGTGGGGTGTGGTTGGAGGTGTGGGGTATGGCTGGGGGTGTGGGGTGTGGTCGCTTAGTATGCCAGCCACACACTCTTAGGATAATACTGAAATAACCGCCTCGTTTTATCTCGCTTCTGGGGCTGTTGGGGAGCTGAGGGAGAGGTTAGTAATGGTGGGGACGGGGTGTGTTGGGAAGCACTGCAATGATGGGAAAGTGTTGGGAAGACTTGTTATGGTGATGTGTTGGAGAGGCCTGCAAGATGGGAAAGTGTTGTGGAAGACTTGTTTTGGTGAAGAAGTGTTGAGAGGCCTGTTATGTGTTAGATCAATCTCCACGCTGTAATCAAACTATTATTTATAATTGTTATACGAGTTACATGAAGTGTAAACACTTGTCAGACTATCAGTCATGAACTAAACCTATGGAAAGTGTATACAAACTTTTATACTTTCAACAAAAGGTATACAATCTTTTAATAAACCGAAGAAAAGCTTCCCCCGTGTCTAGTCGGGTGCCAGAAAGGTATCTGATGCTCGATTTGCATGAGAGAAAGAATTTATTATGGAAGAGAAGTACTTGTGATTTATATACAAGCACAAAAACTAGATTCTGATTTTTCAAATTTAGTCACATAGACTTTGAATACATCATTAGTGGTGAGTATCTCGGTGAATACCAGCGACTCTTCAAGATAGAAGCCAAATTTATCTCCCCCATCCCTTCCCTTATTGCCTATTTTGTTTTTCTGGTAACATCTGAACAGACTGTGCCAGGAACCTATATTTCGTTATCGAAGTAGTCTTTTTTTACGCTGATCTTGGTAATGAGACCACTAATAAACAACATCTAATGTTCATTGCCGTGATGGAGTTTATTTGTTGTTGTTGGATTTAATATCTGTGGCTCTGATGAGCCAGTCCAGCATAGCTCTTAAGTGACGGTAAACTCTTGCCATTCTTGTCATTCTTTTTCCTATTCCTGGCACTTAAACATATATATAAATATAGTATAGTTATCATGTTCGATTTGACGTTCTTGATGTCTTATGCGCTGTTTCACTTATATGGAATTCAGATATTAAATGGAAGATAGTAGACAAGAGCAGTGTACCAGATACAGTTCCAGGAAGAACGGTGGCACAACAGACATACACTGGGACTCTGAAAAGTTTGCTTTGAACCAACAGATAACAGAACCTACGATAAATAAAAATACACTTAAGACTATCTTCATGACCATTATCCGTGAATGAGCCTCCAATTCTGATGAAAGCAGAAGCATACAAGGTCTATATAAAATATATTACAGTGAAAAAGCCTACAAGACGATCATATATTGGAATAGAACGTTGAAGAACTCACAGACGAAAAATAATAAATGAACTCCTCATGAACGAGTATATGTCACAACAAAAGAAAGATAATGTACAGTGAGATATTACCTATATAGAGCAGAAACAATAACATTCATATCTGACGGAAGAAGCACAAGAGGAACGAAGAGCCTTTCAGATATTTACCAAAAAATCCAAAATATTTATACATTATATATATATATATATATATATATATATATATATATATATATATATATATATATATATATATATATATATATATATATATATATATATATATTATGCGAATAATGCAAAAAAACACCTCTGTAATTGAAAAAACCATTTCTATAATTGACCCACTACCGATAACGAAAAATAAAGACGAGTATGACTAAATGGCCAGTAATTCACTAAAACAACTGTCTACCCTATAAATCATATATATCTGACATAAGCATAAATCTCCCAGAATTCGAAAAGAAAAATTTAAACCTATTTCATGAAACTTGCTATGTATAAAAATGTGTTAATTACCTCTTTCACGAACATTAAATATTCCATGAAGAAAGAGGCTAAATCTACAGGAAGTAGTTCCATGGATAGATCAAGAATGCTTAACATTTCTCTTAACGCTATATGGTCCCAATGGGTTTGGTGCTTTCCCGTAAATGTAATAATAATGAAAGGTAAAATGCCAGAGGCCTTAAATAGTGCAGACACAACTCCTTTGCACAAAAAAGGCAGTAGAGCTCTGGCAAAAAATAAGTACCAATAGCATTAACATCACACATCATAAAAGTCTATGGTAGGGCGATGAGACGCCACTTTTTTTTGTTTTTTTGTAAATTCATGGTCTACACAACCCAAACCATCATAGATTTAGAGCAGGAAACTCATGCCTATCACAACTATGAACTATTATGACAAAATCTCAGAAGCTTTCTAAGAAAACCAAAACGCAGCTGGGGTCCACAAGACCTTCGCTCAAGCAGTTTACAAATGCGATCGTGGAATGATAGTTCGTGAAACAAGGTATAACCGGAAAAGTACAAAAAATCTAACGAAAAGAACACACACAGAGCAGTAGTATACAAAGCTAAATCTATCCTTAGAGAAGTAAAAAAAAAAGTCAGCGCCCTAAAGCACTGTCCTGCCATCTTTCCAGTTTCTCATCCTCATAACATAGAGAAAGAAAAAAACACTAGCGGCAGCTTCCTATTATGTTTCGTGAACTATATCACCATAACATGATAGTCTTTTCGATAGAGGACACGGTAAATTTACAAGCAAACATTGACGAGATCTTCCATTGGGCAACATAATATAAGCTGGTCATTGATGACAGATTCTAACTGCTGAGATATAGGAAGGACTCAAGAGGAACAGAAGACAGGAAGACCATCTTATATAACGAGCGGAACATGTAAAAGACTTCGGCATAGTTATGTTGGTTGACTTATCATTTACAGAACACCATAAGGTCACTGATTCAATAGTCAAGAAAAGGACGGTGTGGTGAACGTGATTATTTTTATTATAATCAAAAAGAAGCGCTGAGCCACAAGGGCTATACAGCGTGGTGAACGTGAGCGAGCCAGAGTAACTGAAACGTGAATATACGTGTCCGTAGACTTTACTGTCTCAGTGCCACTGAGGAATAAATATATATATACTGAGAGGTGTATGCATGTGTCGTTGTGCATATACACCAACAGGTGTATATTTTTCTGTGCTGAGAGGTATGCGTCTCTAAACGTATATACGTTGAGGGCTACCTTTTAATACCTATTAAAGTATCTCTGGTGGTATACAGTGACATGCAGCCATTAATGACCATCCTGTAGTCAGTTGGCTTGAAAAACAATTGTTGCTGTTATTGTTGTGGTTATTTTTTGGGATTCTTTTGTTTTTGTTCGCGTTTGATGTTTTTGTTGGCAAAACTAAGCGTCAATTCCGCAAGGGTCATACCCCTGATAATTGAGTGTTTGTTGTTCTGTTTACACATTTGTTGCTAATTGTATATTCCTTCTGTATTCTTTATACTTTATTGTGCGTTTATTCTTTGTATATGTATTCTTTCTATACGCTTTGCGTATTCTTGATATATTCTGTGTACATTCTGCAATTTTTTGTATATTTGTATAGTTTTTATATATTCCTTGTACAGTCTTCGTATAGGCTTATTTTATTCTTTGTATATTCTTTATATCTTCATTGCATATTCGTATATTTTTATATATCCTTTAATTAGTCTGTCTCTTACAGGTATGTCTGACGTGTCGTCGACATCATCTGCGGCAGTGTGAGTATTCGTTGACAGATTGAACGTTCACGTGATGTTCACAGGTTGAACGTTCACGTGGTTTACACGGGTTGAACGTTCACGTGGTGTTCACAGGTTGAGCGTTCACGTGGTGCACACAAGTTTACCGTACACATAGTAAACACATGTTAAGCCTTGTCATGATGTACACAGATTCAACGTTCATAGTGTACAAGGGCTGAATATAAATGCGGCGTACACAGTGAACATACACATGGTGCACACAGGATGAACATGTACATGGTATACACAGGTTGAACATACGCATGGTGTGTACAGGTTGAACATTCACAGTGTGCACATTGAACACAGTGAGCGTGTAAATCGTATGTGTGGGTTAAACATACACACGATTTACATGCCGAGCATAAACACGGTTTATACGTTTTAAAATACATATTATGTACACAAGTTAAATGTACACATGGTCACAACGGACGCATGTGAGTTCAGACCTCAAGCGAGTGGAGAAATTGAACATACATCTTAACACCTGTTACCCCTGGTCATCTAGCAGTTAGTAGGTACCTGCGTGTTAGCAGACTGTCGTTGGTCACACCCTGGGGGTTAGTACCACTTGGCGTCTGTGGGGGAATAAGCCATACTGCTCGGCTTTATTGAGTTATCCTGGGTTTCTAAACCTCCGGGTTTATAATCCGAATAAAATCTTCGTCTTTATAGTCTGTAAGATCATCATACGTAGTAAACCACGTATATTAAACAACGTGTATTATATACACATGTTAAACGTGTATTAAACCAGGTGTATTAATTCGCAAGTATCACACGACGTGTAGGATAACAAGTTTTAAACCACGTGTAGTAAACCAGTTGTATCGAATCACTTGTAGGGTGTAGTGTGAGGGAAGGTGTAGTGTGAGGGAAGGTGTAGTGTGAGGGAAGGTGTAGTGTGAGGGAAGGTGTAGTGTGAGGGAAGGTGTAGTGTGAGGGAAGGTGTAGTGTGAGGGAAGGTGTAGTGTGAGGGAAGGTGTAGTGTGAGGGAAGGTGTAGTGTGAGGGAAGGTGTAGTGTGAGGGAAGGTGTAGTGTGAGGGAAGGTGTAGTGTGAGGGAAGGTGTAGTGTGAGGGAAGGTGTAGTGTGAGTGAAGGTGTAGTGTGAGTGAAGGTGTAGTGTGAGTGAAGGTGTAGTGTGAGTGAAGGTGTAGTGTGAGGGAGGGTGTAGTGTGAGGGAGGGTGTAGTGTGAGGGAGGGTGCAGTGTGAATGAAGGTATAGTGTGAGTGAGGTGTAATGAGGGAAGGTGTAGTGTGAGGGAAGGTGTAGTGCGAGGGATGGTGTATTGTGTGGGATAGGTGTAGTGTGAGGGAAGGTGTAGTGTGAGGGAAGGTGTAGTGCGAGGGAAGGTGTAGTGTGAGGGAAGGTGTAGTGTGAGGGAAGGTGTAGTGTGAGGGAAGGTGTAGTGTGAGGGAAGGTGTAGTGTGAGGGAAGGTGTAGTGTGAGGGAAGGTGTAGTGTGAGGGAAGGTGTAGTGTGAGTGAAGGTGTAGTGTGAGTGAAGGTGTAGTGTGAGTGAAGGTGTAGTGTGAGTGAAGGTGTAGTGTGAGTGAAGGTGTAGTGTGAGTGAAGGTGTAGTGTGAGGGAGGGTGTAGTGTGAGGGAGGGTGCAGTGTGAATGAAGGTATAGTGTGAGTGAAGGTGTAATGTGAGGGAAGGTGTAGTGCGAGGGAAGGTGTAATGTGAGGGAAGGTGTAGTGCGAGGGAAGGTGTAGTGCGAGGGAAGGTGTAGTGCGAGGGAAGGTGTAGTGCGAGGGAAGGTGTAGTGTGAGGGAAGGTGTAGTGTGAGGGAAGGTGTAGTGTGAGTGAAGGTGTAGTGTGAGTGAAGGTGTAGTGTGAGGGAGGGTGTAGTGTGAGTGAATGTGTAGTGTGAGGGAAGGTGTAGTGTGAGGGAAGGTGTAGTGTGAGGGAAGGTGTAGTGTGAGGGAAGGTGTAGTGTGAGGGAAGGTGTAGTGTGAGGGAAGGTGTAGTGTGAGGGAAGGTGTAGTGTGAGGAAGAGATAATGAAGAATCACTGGAACTAACAGTAAAAGTGGGAAAAATAAGCAAATGTGGGATAGAAGACTAAGCAAAGGTGTGAGGGCAAAGTTAGTCAAAGGTTTAAGGGAAGAGTTGACCAGAGGTGAATAAACAAATACAAGTAAGAGGGAGGAAAGCAACACATGGATAACAAATTAAAAAAATGATATTCGCTACACACAATTGAGTTAACTTTGTTAGGGATTATTGGCTAATGAACCCGGCCGGTACAATTGAACGTATTACGTCAACAGTGATTATTTCTCTTGGTACACCAGTAACTGAACAATGATTGGTTCAATCACTACAGAGCTCATTCACTCAACAGTGATTGGTTCCAGCACTACATAAGGTCATTCACTGAACAATGATTAATTCCAGTAGTTTACCAGTAACTGAACAATAATTGGTTATAGCACAACACAAGATCTGAACAATGGTTCCACAACCCAGAGAGTAGTTGTAAACAAGGTGAAGTCGGAAGCTGCCACACTGAAAAAGTTTCGTTCCTCAAAGCACGGTACTCGTCCTGCTCCTGTTTCTTATTACTATATCCGACACAGATAAATTTATAAATCATATTTTGTTGATGACACCAGAACCTCCATAACAATGGCGTCTATTGCACAGACAGTGAATCTTCAAGCGAATATGAATTAAGTCTTCCAGTGGTCCTCAGACGACAGTACGATGTTTAACGAGGACAAGTTTCATTTGCAACACTACGGAAGACTAGGGGAAATATAGACTGTAACGGAGTACAGGACAAATTCAAATCTTTCAGTAGAGCGGAAGTTTCATGTGCGAGACCTGAGAGTGACGAAAACGGATCTCGATTCAGGATCACAACTTTGTTGCTGTTAATACCGCAAGGAAAATAATGAGTTGGACAACTAGAACTTTCAAGACAAGAAATGCTCAAGTTACTTGCTCTCTCTAGGCTGGAATACTGCTGTATGCTGACGGAACCTCTCCAGACAAGCGAGATTGCTGAGCTGGAAAACCTTAAGATGCTTGATTAATTGCATACAAGCAGTAAAAGCTCTCTGAAGGTTTTCCAGCTCAGCAGTCTCGCTCGTCGTGAAGGCTACCTTCAGCATCTGCATTCCTTGGAAACGTAGGCGAGAAAGGTACACAATAATTTATACCTGGAAAATCCTGAAATTGCTGGTTCCTAACCTGAGCACTGAAATGACTGCGAATAAAGACTTGCCGGACGGTGCAATATACCCTTCTGAAAAAGTACCCCTGAACAGTTGACAAGCAAGTGATGTGGGACTACACATGTGCAGTCACAGTGGCTGACGGATGTCTCTGACACAGCGGGGATGAAGGACGGGGGGGGGGGTCTCTGACACAGCGGGGATGAAGGACGGGGGGGGTGACGGGTCTCTGACACAGCGGGGATGACGGATGTCTCTGACACAGCGTGGGATGAAGGACGGTGGGGGGGATGACGGATGTCTCTGACACAGCGGGGATGAAGGACGGGGGGGGGTGACGGATGTCTCTGACACAGCGGGGATGAAGGACGGTGGGGGGGGGGGTGACGGATGTCTCTGACACAGCGGGGATGAAGGACGGTGGGGGGGGTGACGGATGTCTCTGACAGCGGGAATGAAGGACGGGGGGGGTGACGGATGTCTCTGACGCAGCGGGGATGAAGGACGGTGGGGGGTGACGGATGTCTCTGACACAGCGGGGATGAAGGACGGGGGGGGTGACGGATGTCTCTGACACAGCGGGGATGAAGGACGGGGGGGGTGACGGATGTCTCTGACACAGCGGGGATGAAGGACGGGGGGGGTGACGGATGTCTCTGACACAGCGGGGATGAAGGACTGGGGGGGAAGGACGTGACGGGGGGGGTGATGTCTCTGACACAGCGGGGATGAAGGACGGGGGGGGGACGGATGTCTCTGACACAGCGGGGATGAAGGACGGGGGGGGGGGTGACGGATGACGGATGTCTCTGACACAGCGGGGATGAAGGACGGGGGGTCTCTGACACAGCGGGGATGACGGGGGGGTGACGGATGTCTCTGACACAGCGGGGATGAAGGACGGGGGGGGTGACGGATGTCTCTGACACAGCGGGGATGAAGGACGGGGGGGGGACGGATGTCTCTGACACAGCGATGAAGGACGGGGGGTGACGGATGTCTGACACAGCGGGGATGAAGGACGGTGGGGGGTGACGGATGTCTCTGACACAGCGGGGATGAAGGACGGGGGGGGGGGGGTGACGGATGTCTCTGACACAGCGGGGATGAAGGACGGGGGGGGTGACGGATGTCTCTGACACAGCGGGGATGAAGGACGGGGGGGGTGACGGATGTGTCTGACACAGCGGGGATGAAGGACGGTGGGGGGGTGACGGATGTCTCTGACACAGCGGGGATGAAGGACGGTGGGGGGGTGACGGATGTCTCTGACACAGCGGGGATGAAGGACGGTGAGGGGTGACGGATGTCTCTGACACAGCGGGGATGAAGGACGGTGGGGGGGTGACGGATGTCTCTGACACAGCGGGGATGAAGACCGGTGGGGGGGTGACGGATGTCTCTGACAGCGGGGATGAAGGACGGGGGGTTGACGGATGTGTCTGACACAGCGGGGATGAAGCCCGGTGGGGGGGTGACGGATGTCTCTGACAGCGGGGCTGACGGATGTCTCTGACACAGCGGGGATGAAGGACGGTGCGGGGTGACGGATGTCTCTAACACAGCGGGGATGAAGGAGGGTGGGGGGGTGACGGATGTCTCTGACACAGCGGGGATGAAGGACGGGGGGGGTGACGGATGTCTCTGACACAGCGGGGATGAAGGACGGGGGGGGTGACGGATGTGTCTGACACAGCGGGGATGAAGGACGGTGGGGGGGGTGACGGATGTCTCTGACACAGCGGGGATGAAGGACGGGGGGGGGGACGGATGTCTCTGACACAGCGTGGATGAAGGACGGGGGGGTGACGGATGTCTCTGACACAGCGGGGATGAAGGACGGGGGGGGGGTGACGGATGTCTCTGACACAGCGGGGATGAAGGACGGGGGGACGGATGTCTCTGACACAGCGGGGATGAAGGACGGGGGGTGACGGATGTCTGACACAGCGGGGATGAAGGACGGGGGGGTGACGGATGTCTGACACAGCGGGGATGAAGGACGGGGGGGGTGACGGATGTCTCTGACACAGCGGGGATGAAGGACGGTGGGGGGTGACGGATGTCTCTGACACAGCGGGGATGAAGGTCGGTGGGGGGTGACGGATGTCTCTGACACAGCGGGGATGAAGGACGGGGGGGGGGGTGACGGATGTCTCTGACACAGCGGGGATGAAGGACGGGGGGGGGGTGACGGATGTCTCTGACACAGCGGGGATGAAGGACGGGGGGGGTGACGGATGTCTCTGACACAGCGGGGATGAAGGACGGGGGGGGTGACGGATGTCTCTGACACAGCGGGGATGAAGGACGGGGGGGGGGGTGACGGATGTGTCTGACACAGCGGGGATGAAGGACGGGGGGGGCGACGGATGTCTCTGACACAGCGGGGATGAAGGACGGTGGGGGGTGACGGATGTCTCTGACACAGCGGGGATGAAGGACGGGGGGGGGTGACGGATGTCTCTGACACAGCGGGGATGAAGGACGGGGGGGGGGTGATGGATGTCTCTGACAGCGGGGATGAAGGACGGGGGGGTGACGGATGTCTCTGACAGCGGGGATGAAGGACGGTGAGGGGTGACGGATGTCTCTGACACAGCGGGGATGAAGGACGGTGGGGGGGTGATGGATGTCTCTGACACAGCGGGGATGAAGGACGGGGGGGGTGACGGATGTCTCTGACAGCGGGAATGAAGGACGGTGAGGGGTGACGGATGTCTCTGACACAGCGGGGATGAAGGACGGTGGGGGGGTGATGGATGTCTCTGACACAGCGGGGATGAAGGACGGGGGGGGTGACGGATGTCTCTGACAGCGGGGATGAAGGACGGGGGGGGGTGACGGATGTCTCTGACACAGCGGGGATGAAGACCGGTGGGGGGGTGACGGATGTCTCTGACAGCGGGGATGAAGGACGGGGGGGGGGTGACGGATGTGTCTGACACAGCGGGGATGAAGACCGGTGGGGGGTGACGGATGTCTCTGACAGCGGGGCTGACGGATGTCTCTGACACAGCGGGGATGAAGGACGGTGGGGGGTGAGGGATGTCTCTGACACAGCGGGGAGGAAGGACGGGGGGGGTGACGGATGTCTCTGACACAGCGGGGATGAAGGACGGGGGGGGTGACGGATGTGTCTTGACACAGCGGGGATGAAGACCGGTGGGGGGGTGAGGGATGTCTCTGACACAGCGGGGATGAAGAACGGTGGGGGGTGACGGATGTCTGACACAGCGGGGATGAAGGACGAGGGGGTGACGGATGTCTGACACAGCGGGGATGAAGGACGGTGGGGGGGGTGACGGATGTCTGACACAGCGGGGATGAAGGACGGGGGGTGACGGATGTCTCTGACACAGCGGGGATGAAGGACGGGGGGGTGACGGATGTCTCTGACACAGCGGGGATGAAGGACGGTGGGGGTGACGGATGTCTGACACAGCGGGGATGAAGGACGGTGGGGGGGGTGACGGATGTCCCTGACACAGCGGGGATGAAGGACGGAGGGAGTGACGGATGTCTCTGACACAGCGGGGATGAAGGACGGTGGGGGTGACGGATGTCTGACACAGCGGGGATGAAGGACGGTGGGGGGGGTGACGGATGTCTCGGACACAGCGGGGATGAAGGACGGGGGGGTGACGGATGTCTCTGACACAGCGGGGATGAAGGACTGGGGGGGTGACGGATGTCCCTGACACAGCGGGGATGAAGGACGGAGGGTGACGGATGTCTCTGACACAGCGGGGATGAAGGACGGTGGGGGTGGTGACGGATGTCTCTGACACAGCGGGGATGAAGGACGGGGGGAGTGACGGATGTCTCTGACACAGCGGGGATGAAGAATGGGGGGGGTGACGGATGTCTCTGACACAGCGGGGATGAAGGACGGGGGGTGACGGATGTCTCTGACACAGCGGGGATGAAGGACGGAGGGGGACGGATGTCTGACACAGCGGGGATGAAGGACGGGGGGGGTGACGGATGTCTGACACAGCGGGGATGAAGGACGGGAGGGGTGACGGATGTCTCTGACACAGCGTGGATGAAGGACGGGGGGGGTGACGGATGTCTCTGACACAGCGTGGATGAAGGACGGGGGGGGGGGTGACGGATGTCTCTGACACAGCGTGGATGAAGGACGGGGGGTGACGGATGTCTCTGACACAGCGTGGATGAAGGACGGGGGGGTGACGGATGTCTCTGACACAGCGTGGATGAAGGACGGGGAGGGGTGACGGATGTCTGACACAGCGTGGATGAAGGACGGGGGGTGACGGATCTGACACAGCGTGGATGAAGGACGGGGGGGTGACGGATGTCTCTGACACAGCGTGGATGAAGGACGGGGAGGGGTGACGGATGTCTGACACAGCGTGGATGAAGGACGGGGGGTGACGGATGTCTCTGACACAGCGTGGATGAAGGACGGGGGGGGACGGATGTCTCTGACACAGCGTGGATGAAGGACGGGGAGGGGTGACGGATGTCTGACACAGCGTGGATGAAGGACGGGGGGGTGACGGATGTCTCTGACACAGCGTGGATGAAGGACGGGGGGGTGATGGATGTCTCTGACACAGCGTGGATGAAGGACGGGGGGGGTGACGGAGGACTCTGACACAGCGTGGATGAAGGACGGGGGGGTGACAGATGTCTCTGACACAGCGTGGATGAAGGACGGTGGGTGACGGATGTCTCTGACACAGCGTGGATGAAGGACGGGGAGGGGTGACGGATGTCTGACACAGCGTGGATGAAGGACGGGGGGTGACGGATGTCTCTGACACAGCGTGGATGAAGGACGGGGGGGTGACGGATGTCTCTGACACAGCGTGGATGAAGAACGGGGGGGCTGACGGATGTCTCTGACACAGCGTGGATGAAGGACGGGGGGGGTGACGGATGTCTCTGACACAGCGTGGATGAAGGACGGGGGGGGTGACGGATGTCTGACACAGCGTGGATGAAGGACGGGGGGGGGTGACGGATGTCTCTGACACAGCGTGGATGAAGGACGGGGGGGGGTGACGGATGTCTCTGACACAGCGTGGATGAAGGACGGGGGGGGTGACGGATGTCTCTGACACAGCGTGGATGAAGGACGGGGGGGTGACGGATGTCTCTGACACAGCGTGGATGAAGGACGGGGGGGGGTGACGGATGTCTCTGACACAGCGTGGATGAAGGACGGGGGGGGTGACGGATGTCTCTGACACAGCGTGGTTGAAGGACGGGGGGGGGGTGACGGATGTCTCTGACACAGCGTGGATGAAGGACGGGGGGGGGGGTGACGGATGTCTCTGACACAGCGTGGATGAAGGACGGGGGGGGGGTGACGGCTCCAAGCTTCAGGAAGTTTCAAAAGTTTAGGAAAAAACAATGAAATTGCTCATCATTACCGGTTCGTTTCTGAAAGTTTTGCAAGCCTCGCCTCCTGGGGAGAGTTAGACAAGACTCATCAAAACACTCTGATTCAGAGTCTCAATACTGCAGTTCACATGAGTAATACGTTTTGCATTTTGGTTTCGCGTGCGAGCTCTGAGAAGCTCAACGAAGTATGTCAAATATTGTTGACAAACATATCTATGTACTTGTAGTATTTTTTGTATGTATTGTGTGTGTGTGTGTGTGTGTGTGTGTGCGTCAGCGTGTTAGAAAGGAGTGAATGGAGACGAATGGTACTTGGGACCTGACGATCTGTTGGAGTGTGAGCAGGATAATATTTAGTGAAGGGATTCAGGGAGACCGGTTATTTTCATATAGTCGGACTTGAGTCCTGGAAATGGGAAGTACAATGCCTACACTCTGAATGAGGGGTTCGGGATATTAGCAGCTTGGAGGGATATGTTGTGTATCTTTATATGTGTATGCTTCTAAACTGTTGTATTCTGAGCACCTCTGCAAAAGCAGTGATAATGTGTGAGTGTGGTGAAAGTGTTGAATGATGATGAAAGTATTTTCTTTTTGGGGATTTTCTTCCTTTTTTGGGTCACCCTGCCTCGGTGGGAGACGCCCGACTTGTTGGAAATATATATATATATATATATATATATATATATATATATATATATATATATATATATATATATATATATATATATATATATATATATATATATATATATATATATATATATATATATATATATATATTATATATATATATATATTATATATACTATATATATATATATATATATTATATATATATATATATATATATATTATATATATATATATATATATATATATATATATATATATATATATATATATATATATATATATATATATATATATATATATTATATATATAATGCTATACACAAGAACTTGTTTAAAATTAAATAATTTCAATTTTCTCTTATCTCTCTCTCTCCATGGGGAAGTGGAACAGAATTCTTCCTCCATTCGCCAGGCATGTCGTAAGTGACGACTGAAATGTTGGGAACAAGTGGCTATTAACCCCTCCTCCTGTATATATGTATTACTAAATTTTAAAATAGAAACTTTAGTTTTTTTGGCCTGCCCTAGCTCGGTGGTATACAGCCCGTTTGTTGAAAGAAGTTGTTATTGATCAGTACCACTAGTTCGTGGGTACAATAATATATATATATATATATATATATATATATATATATATATATATATATATATATATATATATACATATATATATATATATATATATATATATATATATATATATATATATATATATATATATATATATATATATATATAATATATATATATATATAATGTTGCAAGAGAGCAACCAAAGCAGGGAGAGAGGTCTCAGAGTAGCGTAGGTGTCACCGACCACGGTTACCCTTAGACTGTGGTTAGTGGTCGGTGCCAACCCCACCCGACCATCATCCTACTACTCCTCATATAGGGTAGGAGGGTTTCTGAGATGTCAAGTATGAAATTATAAGATACAAAAAGTCAGCCCTAAGCTTTTTCTAATCGTTTATAACACTTTGTGGTTTGAGAAAATAAGTTTCTCGTTAGATACTATAGACATGGATTGCTATTCTGTGTGACATTTTTCAAATGATGAAAGAAAGGAATACAATGTGCTCTTTGTCCGTTTAAATGTCCTGCTCTGAGGTACTCGAATGTTCTGCCGATATACTCAGAAGTATCTCTTCCTAAATATTGTCTACTATTTTTCTCAATGTCGGTTAATATGCCAAACTTCGGGATCTTCTATGTCTATCCGGTAATATTTCTATGATCTAAATTCTACTAATACCCTTTAACCTCTCCTTACGTGAATGTTAAGTTTATCCATATATAGATATTATATATATATATATATATATATATATATATATATATATATATATATATATATATATATATATATATATATATATATATATATATATATATATATAACTTCACATCAAGCATATATTTAGCTTCTTTGCACAGTAAATCTGCACACAATATCGACATGTGTAAGGCTCCAGCTGGGGTCCTCGAGATTGAAAGTCAGCAGCCAAGACGACCACGCCACTGAGCGCCCAATAACTCCCCTCTCAGGGGACAATCTCCCCCACTCCCAGCTACTTTTCCACATTGAATGCAGTATTTCTTTTATCCCTGGGGTTTAATTTCCAATTCAGAAGGCTACCAGTGCCAGTTTTTGTCTTGGAGATATTTTTCTAGAAGTAGGGAAAGTTGAGAGGCGGGGCAGGGAAAATGGAAGTCTTACATTGTACGACTTGGATTTTTCATTTATTATTATTACTTTTATTACTATTTTATTATTTAAGGGAAAGCTGTAAGTTAGTAATGGTTGCTCAGCTCCTGGGAAATTAGAGGCAGTAATGTTCTTTCCAGAGAAATAAATAGGTGATTCACTTCTTTAAGGTGAGCAGAGAGAGCTTAACAGGAATGACATGAGCTGTGATCAGCAATAAAATGAGAACTGCAGTGGATACGTTAACACATCTCGCCCTCATAGTAAATTATATCTACACAGAGGTTTTATCAAGCTCATACAGGAGCTTAATAAACAGTGAACGTTAAGAGGAATAAAACTGTTAGGTGGCTGTGTTGTCCTAATAATGATACTTGATGCCTACAGGTTGTTGGAAGACAAGTCACAAACACCAAGATATATTATTCGAAACGTTTCCGTCCTGGGACTATGGCCACTCTAAATATATCTTGTGTTGAGCACTAATTTTAATTGTGAGACACTGTCATTGAGCTTTCCGTGTTTGCCTCTCTTGCACTCCCTGGTGCCCTGCTGGCCCTGCCTGGGAACCACTGCTCCAATATTTTCCTTATTTGAGGCTGCTTCGTTTCAAACTAGCTAACACCATATCATTCTTCGATGGATCTGGCTTCTGATGACGGTAATGTACCGAAAGCACTGAAATTACTTGCATCCTCCTTCCCATCTCTCTCTCTCTCTCTCTCTCTCTCTCTCTCTATATATATATATATATATATATATATATATATATATATATATATACAGAGAGAGAGAGAGAGTATGTAAAAGTACAAAATTGAAATTGAACATACATAAGAGTAAGGCGATGAGGGTATCAAACGATTTAGATAGAGAAAAATTAGATATCACAGTGGAGAGAGGTAGTATGGAAGAAGTGAATGTTTTCAGATATTTGAGAGTTGACTTGTAAGCGGATGGATTTATGAAGGATGAGGTTAACCATAGAATTGAAGGAAAAAAGGTGAGTTGTGCATTGAGGTATCAGTGGAGACAGCGTTATCCATGGAGGCAAAGAAGGGAATGTACGAGAGTATAATGGTACCAACACTCTTATATAGGTCTGAAGCTTGGGTTGTAAATGCTGCAGCGAGGAAGCGGCTGGAGGCAGTGGAGATGTCTTGTCTAAGGGCAATGTGTGGTGTAAATATTATGCAGAGAATTCGTGTATTAGAGGGCTGAAGAGGGGTTGTTGAGGTGGTTTGGTCATTTAGAAAGAATGGAACAAATTAGAATGACTTGGAGAGCGTATAAATCTGTAATGGAAGGAAGGCAGGGTAGGGGTCGTCCTAAGAAAGATTGGAGGGAGGGGGTAAAGGAGGTTTTTGAGGGCGAGGAACTTTGACTTACAGCAAGCGTGCGTGACCATGTTAGATATGAGTGATTGGAGACGAATGATTTTTGGGACCTAACGAGGTGTCGGAGTGTGATCAGGGTAATATTTTGTGAAGGGATTCAGGGAAACCGGTTAGCCGTATCTGAGCCCTGGAAATGTGATCTGTTAATTCTCCTACACCAGACATCACTGCTTCAGCACCTGCCAGTACACTAGACAGTGCACATACCATCTCTGATCCTACACCTGTCAGCACACCTGCCAACACTATTCCAACATATGGCAGCAGTGCTTCATCGGCAAGTACTGAGTCAGGGTTTTCTCCACCAGAGATTGGTGAACTATCACTGCACCTGAACACCTGCTGCGCCAAAATACGAACAGCAGGGACACATCTGTTAGAACTGTACAGGGCCGTGGTAGAGGACGTGGAAGAGGAAGACATCTACAGCCATCTCACTTTCATCAACACAGTCCCAGCGGCAGAACCTGCGGACAAATCAGCAGCGAAACACAGGAGGTGCACCAAATAGGAGTCCACCCTCCCAAGCACCTAGGCAGTGCTCTTGCTGTCACCGGAAGGGGCACACCACTAACAACTGCCTGCGAGATACCAGGTGCAATTACTGCCACAAGATAGGACATCAGGAGGACCAGTGTCGGATGAAAAAGGAACTTGACAGACAGGACCACCTGTTTAGAGATCTGTTCTCGGAAGAAACCAGCAGGATCTCTGAATTGGTGAACACGCTCACACGTCACCCACTCAGCTACTACTATCTCAGCTCAGCAGGTGGTATTGTGCCTTATACAAGACCACAGACCTATATCCCTGCAGCTGCCTCGGTGCCCTGCCTCTCAAGGGCAGGCACCTTACACACCCACCACCTCAAGCTGAACACATCATGAGGAGCCAGTCTATCAGCATCCTGTCGGCCAACATTAGAGGTTTCATTACTAATGTTGGAGAGCTCACACACAGTTTTGTGAATACTCGACATCCCGACATGATAGCTGTTGTTGAAACATTTTTGGACGACAGGATTCCAGAAACTTTTGCAAGAATTGCTGGCTACACCTCATGGATGAGAAGAGACAGGCAAGGGCAAGGAGGAGGTGTTGCTAGGTGCTTATCTAAAAGTGTACATGCTCAATACATTGATGTTGTCATCCCTACTCATCTTGAAATGATTTTCTTCAAGCTATGCATAAACACTAGTACCTCTGTACTAGCATGTGCAATATACAGACCTCAGTGGCAACATGCAGACCCCATCAACTTCCTAATAGAAAATGTGGACTCCCTTCTGCTCCAGCACAACTGTCAATATATTATAATTGTTGGTGAGCTCAGCCAACACCTTTTACAGAGGGACTTTGATGGCCCTCTTGCGGTGTTTGACCCTCTTGCGGTGTTTGACATGAGAAACTTTGTTGATTTCCGTACTCGCATCCCTGGCTCCTCCCTTGACCCAGTAGTGAGTGATCTGGCAGAAGGTATAGTCACTTGTCAACCCCTCGGCTACCTTGAATCGTCTGACCACAAGGCTGTTTTACGACACTTAAGATCCCAACAGAACGAGGCGAGGAGTCTTCACGCATAACCTGGATATGGGAAAGAGGTAATTGGCTAGCCCTTTGTTCTGAGCTCGCCGCCACCGATTGGAATGCTTATCTCTAAGGGAATATTGACAACCAAGTAAAAGCCTTCACTGGACGCATCTTTAATCTTCAACAAGAACACGTTCCTCACTGGCAATATGTGACGAAGCCTACAGATAAGCCTTGGTTTGGCTTTCGTTGTAGAGAGGCTGCTACTGCTAAGTAGAAGGCATGGCAAAGGTAAAAGAGACATCCTACCACCTATAACAGGAACTTGCACAGGCAAGCCTGTAGGCACATGGGTGAAGTTCAAAAGTGGGCCATCGTTAAATGGGAGATGGACACAAGAAAGCTAGCATCAGGTAGAGTAAGCTCCAAAATCCAGTGGTCCCTGGTCTAGGACAGCACTACCTAGTACAGGGTAAATGGCCTCTCGGGAAAGAGGCAAATGTAGTCCCTGTTCACAAAAAGAAGAGCAGAGCAGAAATCAGCAACTACAGACCAGTGTCACTCTTGTCAATCAATGGCAAGATCCTTGAGACAATCTCAAAACAAATGACAGTTTTTTGACTACCACTCACTACTTTGTGACCGTCAATATGGCTTCAGGGAAGGTTATTCTGCTGCTGATCTGTTGTTAAACCTCTCCACTAAATGGCACCAGTCACTGGATGAATCCATAGTCAGCTGTGTGGTAGCACTGGATATTGCTAGTGCTTTCGACCGGGTGTGGCACCAGGGCCTCTTAGCAAAACTGCAAACACCGGGAATTGCAGGCCCTACGCTATGTCTACTCAGTAATTACCTTCATGGTAGATCTCTAAGGGTAGTTCTCAGTGGAACAGAATCAGCAAGACATCCTATTGGGACAAGTGTTCCACAAGGAAGTGTGCTGGGACCATTGTTATGGAATGTCTACATCAGTGACCTTCATCTCATCCCATGCATATGCAGACGACTGTACACTGACATTCGCTTATCCAAGAGAAGAAATGCCAGCTGCTCTAAGCTACATCAATCACCAGCTAAGAGCTATATCAGCTTGGGGAAATAGATGGCAAATAACATTTGCACCTGAGAAAACGCAAATGATGATGGTTTCTAGGCACCATGATGGTAATGCTGGTGCAGTAGTAAGGATGAATGGGAGGGTGTTGGCACCTGGGAAAGAAGTTGATATCCTTGGGGTGAAATTTGACTCCAAACTATCCATGAAGTACCATGTTGTAAATTTTACAAACAAGGCAGCCAGGAAGCTTACAGCACTTCGCTGTATCTCGCATCTGCTGGACAGTAGGGGTTGCAAGATTCTGTACGAGGCACAAGTACGCTCACACCTTGAGTATACTCCACTTTCTTGGTTTGCCTGCTTCCCCCTCCCCCTCTCATCTGCGACTGCTTGACAGACTAGAGAACAGAGCAAGACGTCTCATCTCTAGCCTGGACCCATCCTGGATGGATCTGTCATTTCAGCAGAGCCTTCAACATAGGAAGGATGTGGGTGGCCTTACTGTTATGTACAAGGCCAATATTGTCAGAGTACCACACTTGGATCCACTTCGAAGACAGCGAGAAGCCAGCTTCTATACCACAAGACGGACATAAAGCAGCA
>NC_091300.1:39949405-40021905 GCF_038502225.1 Cherax quadricarinatus | reverse complement strand
GGTAAAAGGGCCATTTCCTGGTCTCTTCTTTTTTGTTGCAGCGGGGTTATAAGGAATCAATGCTTCTTTTGGAGATGAAATCACATCATGGGGGGGGTGCCCAAAAAATGAAAAAAATTTTAATTTTCCCCAAAAGAATCTTAGAAAACTTACCTAACCCTTTATAAAAAAGAACAATTTATTTTGTTAACCCAACTAAATAAAATTTTGATTTGTTTAAAAAATAATTTAATACTAAACAAACCGTAAAATATATTTTTCTTAAAAGGTTCAAAAATGATTTTGGCAAATTTTGCATACACAGTTTTTCGTTTTGTCCTAAAACAAGATAGGCTTCCCTTTTTAAAGGAAAAGTATTAAATTCTAACATATTTATTTAATATATATATATATATATATATATATATATATATATATATATTGTGTGTGTGTGTGTATGTAATAGCAAATATATATATCTATAAAATGTTAATAAAAATATTAAAAGACTGTCATTGCAACCTTAGCGAAAGGTACAAATTACTGCTGTGAGCTGACTGGCGCAAGTCGTAAACACCACAACGCCACCGCGGGGTTTTATCCCCAACGGGCCCCCGGGAGGTATAAAATGCAGCCTGAAAAAGGGGTTTTCCAGCCCTCGAGTGCCCAAAATGCCACTCCCCCGGAATTTGGGACACACTTTTAACATTAAAGACCTTGATTCCTGTTGAAAGAGGGGATCCAAATTACTTTTGAGGGGTGTTTTTGGGGGGTTGCACTGTCTTGCCCGGGGGCCCAAGATGTGATAGTCACGCCATGGTGAGGGTGGTGGGAATGGGAAGGTGGGTGGGGGGGGTGGTGGGGGAAAATGGGAAAAAATGGGGGGAGGGGGGTTTTTGGGGCCCTTTTGAAAGGGAGGGGAAGTGGGGGAGGAGGGGCGGGGGGATGAGAGGGGGAAAAGGAAGGGCTTTGATGGTGTGTGTGTGTGTGTGTGTGTGTGTGTGTAAAAGACAGGTGTGGTGGCTGGTGTCGTCAGACCTTTTGCAAGGGAAGTTGATTACCCGGGGAAAAAAAATTTTTACTTTAATTCTACTCCAAAAGGCGCAACCTGTGCAAAAATTTATATATATATATATATATTTTAAAATTATATATAAAATATATATATATTTTTTAATTTTTAAAATATATAAAATATAAATTCCCAAATTCAAAGCGGGAAGGGGGGGAAATTTCACCCCAGAAAAATAAAATAAACTCCTCAGAAAAAACTCAAGCCCCCCCAAGCGTTTGAAATTTTTTTCTTCTCCTCCCCCAAATTTATATTTTTTCTATGTGAACATTTATTAAAAAAAAAATACAGAAAAAACATAAACATGAATTTTTTGGAAATGTAAAAGATGATAATTTCCCAGCTCCCCCGAGGCTGGAGGGAAGGAAAGTATGCAGAAAGCACCCCCTCGGGAGGCGACGCTGGGGCGCGGGAAATGAAAGTGGCGGGCCCTTGGGCCCCGGGGAAAAAGGGGGAAGAGTCGGGAAAACCCCAAATTTTTTAAGGAAATGTGGTTTTTTTCCCCATGATCCCAAGGTCTCTGATCCCCGGGGGGACAAATTTTTAACTGTTGGCTAATGTCCCTGTACTTGCTGATCTTGTCTCCCCCCTGTGGTCAGAAAGCTCCCCCCTGCCCCCTTCCCTGTGAGGGATATAGGTGTCAGCCAGGGGACACCACAGGTATAGCCCCATGCAAAGGCCCTTGCCATTTTTAAGATAGATGGTACCCCGGTGGGGTGGTTTTGCGGGGTTGGAATTGTTTTTGCTGAAAAGGATCGGGGGCCCCCTTCCGGGAAAAAGGGCATCCAGCTGTAGAAGGGGTTCTCTTAATGGGCCGTTGACCCCATTGGTTTTGGAGCCACCCCTTTGGTTTTTGGAAAACAGTTAAACCGTGCCCGTTTTTCCTGCTTGCACTTCGCCGCAAAAAATAATTCTGGGGAAATTTGGGGGCCCAAGGCGCAAGGAGCCCCCAAAATCGGAGGGTTTTAGGGTCGGGGCCGCGTTCATTGCCGTTTGGGGGAACTGTTTGGGGGAACCCCCCGGGATGAGGTGCACCCCGGCCTGGAGGGCAACTCCCATCTGATGTTGCACCCCCGGGAGCATGTTGGGCCCTTTTTTCGCAGTTGGGGCTATCCCATTGTTTGGGGGGCCCAGTGCTGAAACCTGGGGGTTTGGTGCTGGGGAAAGTCCCCCCAATTGGGGAGGCCCCGACATACCCTAGGGTCTTCTTTTCCCTCCGGTCACTGGGGGGCGGGAAGAATTTGTTTATCCTCGGAAAAAAATGGAAGAGGAAAAGGGGCCGGGTAGAGCAATTGGGAGGCACTCCCAGCCCTCCAACCCCGCCCGGGTGGGCTGCAGCCCTGTCCTTTCCAAAAGGGAAAGATTAAATACACTTTCTAGCAGGGCCCTTTCGGGGAGAGAGTCATATTCCTTGATTTTTGGGACTTTTTTGAAGGTTGGGGGCATCTCAAAAAAATAGGTAATTTTTTGGGGTTTGGGGAAAGGAAAACCTGGTGGGGGGGTAGGGAAGGCATTCGTGTGTGCCAATGTCTTTTTAATCCGGGTTTTTCCCATCGCCCGGAGGTCGGGGAGACTTTTCCTAGGACCAGACCCGATGGCATTGGACCCAAGAGGACACCGTGGGGGGTGCTATTGGCTGGATCAATGGCCGTGCTCCGGGAAAAACGGTCTAATTTTTGGATAAACTGTTGTTGGGAGAAATTATTTCACATTTGGGGGGGTTTAAAAAAAAAGGCCCAGGCTTTCCCCCATGTTTTTAAAATTTTACTGAGTCCTCCGGGAAAATTCTTTTTTGCCAGCCAGGGTCCCGGGCGCCCAAAAAACCAGATATTGAGCCCCTGGAAATTGCCCCCCGGATTTCCTTGATGACCAAAAAAAATAAAAAGGGGGCGAGGGGGTCCCCTGTTGCACGCCCTCCCCGGGGTAAATTTTTCATGGCCCCCAAAAACAATATTTTGGGAAGTCACAAAATAACACGATTCTTAAAAGGGAAAAAGGGGAAAGGTTTCTATAAACCCGTTTGGGAGAGCAGCCCCTTTTTGACGGGGTTTAAAAACTTGGCAAAGTCCAATTTGCCCGGGGGGCTTTTTCAAAAGGGAATTTTTTGTTTAAACTGCTGCGGGGGCAGCGGGGTTTAAAAAGCCTTTTGTTGCCCGAAAACCGAGCGAGTTGGTTTCGGCATTGCGGCGGCCCCCCTTTGACTAAATTTCTTACGGGCGGGCCTTTGGGACTAGGCGAAGGGTGTTACCCCGAAGGGGCCTGTTTTCCCGCCACCCTTTTTTCCGGGCACAAAGAGGCACCAAAAAAAGGGGTCTGATGGCCTCTGGGACACCGCCGCCAGGCACGGGTTGGAAAATTTGGTGGGGCCCCGACAGCAGCCTCTCTGGGAAACCCCACCAAGTGCTGGGTTGAGTATTTGTTTTAAGTGTTGAGGTTCTTAAACCCGGTGAAACCCCCCCCTGAACCCCGTGGAAATGAAATGAACATAAAACATCAGGGATCCCGTAAGGGTTAAAATGTTTTTTCGCCTGCTGCAATGTCAGGGGGGGTCAAAAATTTTGGGACTGGGGGGCCCCGGGGGGGATGTTTGTCCTTCAGGCTTTCCGGGCCCGTCCCGGGAGGGCCGGGGTGGATCCCCCCACCGGTTAAGTCCCAAAGCTCCCAAAGGATTACCCCCCCCTTTTATTTTTGCTAAGGGGTCTGATTTTAGGGTCGGGGTCTTGTTGTTTTGGGATTTGCCCCGGGGGGTGTTTGTCGCCCAGGGGAGGCGGGCAGGTTGTCATCCCCGGGGGAAAGCATTTATTGCCCCAATAACATGTGTTGCTTTTACTTGTCCCTTTTCCTTTGGGGGGACGGCCCAACAGGCATTGGCCCAAAAAGGGGTTTGGCCCGGATCTGTTGTTTTTAAGGGCATCGTTGACTTTTCTTAGAAGGTCAGTGAATTTTCCAACAGCCTTTAGGGCGACTTTCTTTTGGGGGTTTTGTCAAGTCCGTGGATGTTAATTTTATTGCAGATTTGAGGTCCTCTGTAGAGGTGAAGTCAGGGAGCTGGGGCCCTGTCTGCTGGGAGGCTGTTGGTTGTTCTCATTTGGAGCTCCTGGGGGCCCGGGGCATCTATTGTGTGCCCGGATGTTCCCGATGTGGGATTGAGTGCACATTTTCCCTTTGGGACACCCGGCAGATGCCCCGTGGGAAAGACAGCTTTTGGGTCTGTCGGGAAAATTCCTGGGGAACCCGGGACTACTTGGGACATTGCGATATCGTGGGGGGGGGGCGCCAGCTGTGGGGTGACGGTGAAGGGCATGGATGCATTGGGGGATGAGGTGGGAGTGGAAAAAGGGGGGAACTTTTAAATTTGGGGGGACTAAACGGGGAACCCCCTTTGGGAAATTAGTGGGCCCAGGCCGGGAGAGGAGGATCTGGGATGGGGGGGGAGTGGCCCCGTGTGTTTTGCTCAAGACGCACATCACTGACCCTTTGCTAATTGTTATACACTTATTGTTCCCTTTAGAAAAAACCCCCCGCCATTTGGCACACTAATCCCATGTTTACACTATTAACCAGGTGTTCTGTTCACCATCCAATGACCTTTTGGGGGGACTTCCCCTTTCCCAACCTACGACCCCGGGGGGATCACAGATGGGAAACTAAACCTCCTCCACACCCCCACCGCCCGGGTCCCCCCCCACCCCTTTCTTTCCCAAATCCCAAATGCACACTGACTTTCACTGATACAAAGAATGGTCCGTGTGGGGGGTTTTTTCACAACCTGTGATCCCCGGTCGATACTACGATGATGGGCCTTGCCGAAACTGGCCCGCGTAAACCATGTTGGGTTCCCCGGTTTAATAAAACAATGTATGGGCACCACACACTGGCCCCCTCCCTCCCGCCCGGGACACCCCACAGCGGGGCCCCCCCACCCCCGACATCAGCAAGGGAATCCCGGGGGGAAACTTCACGACAGAGCCAAAGCTGTCGTTCACGAGGCATCTGCCGGGTGCCCAGGGAATTTCACTCAATCCCACATCTGGCAACATCCGTGCCCCACAATAGATGTCTAGGCCCAGGAGGGCTCCAAATAAAACAAACCAACAGCCTCCCCAGCAGACAGGGCCCCCCAGCTACCGTGACTTCACCCCCTACAGAGGACCCCCAAATCCTCAAAATTAACATCCACCAGGGCCCGACACACATCCCCAAACAGCCCCGCCCCCGCTGCTGGGAAATTTACTGACCTTCTGAAGAAAGTTTTTAACGGATCCCCTCAAACAACAGATCCTGGCACAACTTTGCTTTTTAATGGCCCCCGTTTTTGGGTGTCCCCCCAAGGGGGGGACCCCAAAAATGTTTTTGGGGAAAAATGCATTCCGGGGATGACAACCTCGTCCCCCCTAGGGCGACAAACACCCGCCGGGCAAATGCCAACAACAGGACACCCACACCTCAAAAAAACAAACCCAAATTAGCAAAAAAAAGAAAGGTACCCATTGGAGCTTTAGGGCTTATAACCCGTGGGGGTACCATTCCCCCCGGACGTCAAAGGGGAAAGGTTTTAAAGGGGGCAAACATCCACCCAGGGCTCCCAGTACCAAATTTACCTCCCCGTTGGGAGCGGGAAGAACATCAACCCCCAGGGTGCTGGATGTTAAAGGCTTTTCATTTCCACAGGGTTCAGCAGGAGGTTTCACTGGGTTTAAAAAGGGCCCCAACATTTAAAAAAAAATACTCAATCCCGCCGGTGAGGTTTCAGAGGGCTGTTCTGAACTCAAAATTTTCCCAAACCCGTGCCCCGGCTGGCGGGCCCAGAGGCCATCCCGGGCCCCTTTTTTTTTGGGTCCCCATTGTGACCTCCCCAAAAAAGGGTGGGGGAAAAGGGGCCCATTGCAGTGGGTAACACCCCTTTTAAAACCCAATCGCCCAAGGGCGCAAAAGGGTAGTCAAAAGGTTTCTGCAATGTTTAAAAACCCAAATCAGCCGTTTGGCGTTCAACAGGGTTTGAAGCAGCTGCCCCCGGGCCGCAGATAATCAAAAAATGTCCTGAAAAAACCTTTGGGCAAATTGGACTTTTTTAATGCTTTCAACTCAGTCAGGGATGCTTCTCCCAAACAGTTTTATAGAAAATTCCCTTCCCCTTTATCCCTTTATAGAATCGGGTTTTAGTGTGACTTCAAACTATTGTTTTGGGGCCATGAAATTGACTCTTGGGGAGGGGAAAGGTGCAAAGGGGGCCCTCGCCCCCTTTTATTTGTTTTTGGGCATCAAGGGAAATCACGGGGGGCCCTCCAGGGGAGCTCAATATCTGGTTCCTGGGCGACAAAAACCCGCTGGGAAAAAGAGTCTCTCCTGGAGGGGGAACATCAGTAAAATTAAAAACATGGGGGAAAAACCCGGGCCCTTTTAAAACCCCCCCAAATGTGAAAAGTTTCACCAATCAACAGTTGGGTACAGGGAAAATTATTTCCGTTTCAGGGCAACGAGCCATTATCCCGCCAATGGGACCCCCTCCTCGGTGCCCCCTCTTGGGGGCCCAAAGCCATCGATCTGGTCCAGGAAAAAAAATCTCAGCCCCCGGAGATGGGAAAACAGGGGAAAGACATTAAAGATGCCTTCTACCACTACCAGGTGCCTCCCAAAAAATATTTTCCCGGTGCCCCCGGGCCCTTTAGCGGGCCCAAAAATCAAGGAAAAATGACTTCTCCAAGGCCATGGGTGGGGAGGTGAATCTTTCCTTTTACGATGGGCAGTGGTTGCAAGCCTCACTTTCCGGGCAGGCTTGGGGGGGCTGGGAAATGCGGAGGGTCCCCCAGATTGCCCCTACCAGCTTTCCCATCCTTTCCAAAAAACATCAAACGAGTTGATAAGCAAATTCTTCCTGACACCCCCCAGTGACTCCCGCAGGAATGAAGACCCCAGCTATGTCAGTGGGCCCTCACCGTGGGGGGACTCTTTTTTCTCCCGCCCCAAACCCCAATTCCGCACTGGCTCACAAACAGGGCAAACTGGATAGGGCCCAATTTCTGGGGAAAGGGGGGCCAACATGCTCAGGGCCCACATCAGAAGGGGGGGTGCCGTCTCCAGGCTGTGAGTGCACCTCACCCCGGGGGTTTTTCCCCAAAAAGGTTCCCAAACGGCAAAAAGGGGGCGACTGGGCCCCAAAACCCCCCCGATTGGTCCTGCGCCTTGCTGCCCCAACCCCCGGGAAAATATGTGTATTTCAAATGGGGAGAAACAGACCCAAAACGGTTCCCTGGGCTTCTTTTTTCCAAAAAAAAAGGGCTCATCCCAAAACACAAAGGGGCCCAAAGAATCATTAAAAAGAACCCCTTTCCCCTGGATGCCCGCCCAGGGGAGCCACGATCACTTGGCAAACAAACCCACAACCCAGCAAACCCCACGGGGTCACCATCCATCCAATTTTGGGGGCCCTTTGCATGGGACTTTTTACCTGTGTGTCCCCACTGGCCCACACCTATATCCATCACAGTGGGGGCGACAGGAGGGGCTGCTGACCACAGGGGGGTACAAGATCCAAGCAAAATACAGGGGCATTTTGCCAACAGTATCCCCAAATTTGTCCCAGTGGGGGGAGGAAACCCTTGGGGTCATGGGGAAAAAAAGCCACCTTTTTCCTTTAAAAAATTGGGGGTTTCCCGACTCCTTGACACCACCAGGGGCCCAAGGGCGTACCCTTTTTCCAGCGCCTCAGCGTCGCCCTCCCGAGGGGGAAAAGCCTTTTCCCTCCGGGGTCCCTCCCGCCCGGAAAGGGGGGGGGAAATTATCATCTTTGAAGACAGCCATTGATTTTATGTTTATGTTTTTTTTTGTAAATGTATTTTGTTTATTAATAAAAATTACATGGGAAATTTGAAAACAAGGGGGGGGGGTGGGGGAAGAAAATATTCAAAAGCTCCGGGGGGGGCCGGTTTTTTGGGGGACGTTTATTTTTCTTTCTGAGGATGAGGGGCCCCCTTCCAGCCATAAAGGTACTTCCCCATATAATTTATATATATATATATATATATATATATATATATATATATATATATATATATATATATTTATATATATATATTATATATATATATTTTTATATATATTTTTATTTTATTATATATATATATATATATATATATACAAAAAATATATATATATATATATCAAAAACATATATATATATATATATATATATATATATATTTTTATATATGATATATATATATGTAATATATATATATATATATATATATATATGTATATTATTTTATATATATATATATATATATAAAATATTTTAAAATATATATAATATATATATTTACATAATATTTTAAAATATATATAATATATTAACATATAATAATATAATATATATAATATACAAAAAATATAAATATATAAAATATTATTAATATATATAATACATATATATATATATATATATATATATAAAAACATATATTTTTTTTATTTTATTTTATTTTTATTTTACATATATTATTATATTATTAATTTATTATATATATATATATATGTATATATAATATATATATATAATAATATATTATTAATAAATTTTTTTAATATATAATATATATATATATATACAAAATATTAAAATTTTTATATATATATATATATATATATATGTATATATATATATATATATATATATATAATAATATAATAATAATGTATATATATTAAAATATATAAATATATATATATTTTATATATATATATATATATATATATATATATATATATACATAAAATATATATATATATATATATATATATATATAACATTATATATAAAATATTTTTTAAATATATATATATACATTATATATATAATACATTTTTAATATACAATAAAAAATAAAAGGTTAACAGGAAGACAACACCTGACTTTTTATGATGATGTAGTCAGTGATCCGTGAAACACAACTTACATTCTACCCGAAAACATGACTCACAAAATCGTAATGACACGATTGCAAACAAACCATACCACGGGCGGGATTGAACTCCAGACCGTCGCGTTAGCCACTAGACCAGCTAGCCACAATAAGATTCGCCCAACTAGGTATATTTCTACACCATAGGAAGGTTAGCATAGGCACCACTGTGACCACAAATGCAAGTTTTTACAGACGAATCTCCAGCTATCTGGTCCAGTGGCTAACGCGACGGGCTGGAGTTTTGAGACTCTCTGACCGCGGGTTCAATCCCGCCCGTGGTATGGTTTATTCTACCCGAAAATTTGTCTAATGTATCTTAAATTCTTCGCAAATTTTATTAATTATGAAGGAGTCCAATTTATATAAATTAAATTCCTTTATAATTAACCAAGAAACTTAGAGTTATTAAAGAACAGTGGATGTTTAGAAATGTTTCAATTTGTGGTTTTACTAGAGATTAAGTACACAATACCTACAAGCTGACTAATGAGAGACAGGCACAACACCTGGGTCTCATTATCTAGGGAAACGTTTCGCCCTTGCAGTGAAATCATAAGAAACAACCAGCATGGAAAACATTTTCCCAGGTTTACAGACTTATTGGTTTTCTATAACAGTGTATGAAAGGAGTGAGAAAGGGATGGACGTCATATATCCAGACGAGTCTGGGTTAAGGTACTACAATTCATTTCAGTATATACAAGGGAAAGGAAACAAGGATGGTCAGGGAGGAGGTATCAGGATGGGCAAATATGACCAGTGGGGTTCCTCAAGTATCTGTGCAGAGACTAGTAATATTGTTCCTCATTTATTAATGAGATGCCATAAGAGCCTTTGTTTCGCATCTATTAAAAGTGAAACTCTCCAAAAAAAATTCCAGGTCGACTGACCTGACTTTGAACCAGCGTTCCTGACCTGACATCGTGCACGAGGGTAAAGATCCCAGAACCTTGAGCCAGTAGTCAGGTGATGAGTTAAGTTTCAAGACAATCTGGGCAATAATGTGGTAGGTGTGACCTTTTGGTTCACAGTCACACTCAATGGTCATCTTGCCACAAAAATTGTTGGTCTGATACGGCTCTCTCTCTTTTAAATGTTGGGTAAATGGGCACAGATCAAACTAGTTTGACATTTTATTGTGGCAACGTTTCGCTCTCCAGGAGCTTTGTCAAACCATAACGGCTAGACAAAGCTCCTGGAGAGTGAAACGTTGCCACAATAAAATGTCACATTAATTGCATCTGAGTCCATTTACGTAACATTTTGTTAGTAATTTTACCATTATTACTTTGTGTCAGATGTTAAACACCCTGCCACACGTAGGTTTAAACACCCTGCCACACGTAGGTTTAAACACCCTGCCACACGTAGGTTTAAACACCCTGCCACACGTAGGTTTAAACACCCTGCCACACCGTGGTTTAAACACCCTGCCACACGTTGGTTTAGACACCCTGCCACACGTTGGTTTAAACACCCTGTCACACGTAGGTTTAAACACCCTGCCACACGTAGGTTTAAACACCCTGCCACACGTAGGTTTAAACACCCTGCCACACGTAGGTTTAAACACCCTGCCACACGTAGGTTTAAACACCCTGCCACACCTAGGTTTAAACACCCTGCCACACGTAGGTTTAAACACCCTGCCACACCAAGGTTTAAACACCCTGCCACACGTAGGTTTAAACACCCTGCCACACGTAGGTTTAAACACCCTGCCACACGTAGGTTTAAACACCCTGCCACACGTAGGTTTAAACACCCTGCCACACGTAGGTTTAAACACCCTGCCACACGTAGGTTTAAACACCCTGCCACACCAAGGTTTAAACACCCTGCCACACGTAGGTTTAAACACCCTGCCACACGTAGGTTTAAACACCCTGCCACACCTAGGTTTAAACACCCTGCCACACGTAGGTTTAAACACCCTGCCACACCAAGGTTTAAACACCCTGCCACACGTAGGTTTAAACACCCTGCCACACGTAGGTTTAAACACCCTGCCACACCTAGGTTTAAACACCCTGCCACACGTAGGTTTAAACACCCTGCCACACCTAGGTTTAAACACCCTGCCACACGTAGGTTTAAACACCCTGCCACACGTAGGTTTAAACACCCTGCCACACGTAGGTTTAAACACCCTGCCACACCTAGGTTTAAACACCCTGCCACACGTAGGTTTAAACACCCTGCCACACCAAGGTTTAAACACCCTGCCACACGTAAGTTTAAACACCCTGCCACACGTAGGTTTAAACACCCTGCCACATGTAGGTTTAAACACCCTGCCACACGTAGGTTTAAACACCCTGCCACACGTAGGTTTAAACACCCTGCCACACCAAGGTTTAAACACCCTGCCACACGTAGGTTTAAACACCCTGCCACACGTGGGTTTAAACACCCTGCCACACGTAGGTTTAAACACCCTGCCACACGTAGGTTTAAACACCCTGCCACACGTAGGTTAAACACCCTGCCACACGTAGGTTTAAACACCCTGCCACACGTAGGTTTAAACACCCTGCCACACGTAGGCTTAAACACCCTGCCACACGTAGGTTAAACACCCTGCCACACGTAGGTTTAAACACCCTGCCACACGTAGGTTTAAACACCCTGCCACACCAAGGTTTAAACACCCTGCCACACCAAGGTTTAAACACCACCTACTATTTAAAACGCCTTGTTTTAAACAGGGTTTTACTTCATACATAGCACAGATCATCACTGCAAAAGTAGATTCCTAAAATAAAGAAAAAATAATTGACCGGAAGTATGGAAAATTTGTTAAATAACAATGTGAACTTTTGCAGTCACAATGAAGGGCGAAACTTCGAGGTGAATGACCCACAAGGGTTTAGCGCTTCCTGAAAATGTAAGAAAAAAAATAATAAACTTGATCGATTCTCTTCATCACCTTATGCAACATGACGCACAAAAAATATATCCGGCATTTACTGTGACAACGTTTCGCTCTTTGTGGAGCTTTATCATGTCGTAAGCTTGATACAGCTGTACGCAGGGAGATACTAGTTTTTTTTTTTTCGTTCGTGCTGACAATCCATCAGTTAACGAGGTTGCATTTCACATTAGCGTGACAGGACGGCTTACCAGCCTCCAACAGTCCCGTTTGGGACTTAACAGATGAATTACCCTTAATCTGTTTATTATGCTATTCGGATAAAGCTCTATGCAGAGCGAAACGTTGTTTTGAAGTGGGGGGGTGAAACCTGTTTTATTTTAACCCGGAAGCCGCAGTGCAAAAATGTCTGGCAGAATAATTTGGCGTGAAGGCAGGTGATGGAGGTGTTGTGAGAGGCGGGTAATGTGTTCACCTGTCTTACCTGGCGTGTGCACCTTACTCCGGCGCAAATCGGTTGTCTCAGCAAATACTGGGCTGCTTAAGTGGGCTGTGAAGCGAGGCTTGTGTACACATACCAGCCGCCCACAACACTCTCTTCTATATCAGCCCACGTTTTCCTTCACTGTTGTCTTGAGTGAGTGGAACATTACGTTTGCTTTGAGTGAGGGGAGCATCACTTGTGCTTGAGTGAGAGGAGCATCACTTGTGCTTGAATGAGGGGAGTACCACTTGTGCTTGAGTGAGTGGATCATTACGTGTGCTTGAGTGAGTGGAACATTACGTGTGCTTGAGTGAGTGGAACATTACGTGTGCTTAAGTGAGTGGAACATTACGTGTGCTTGAGTGAGTGGAACATTACGTGTGCTTGAGTGGAGCATGTGTGTACCAGTCACCCCTGTGCTCCTCTTCATTACTGCGGAAAGCAGGTTGCAACAGCCTGCTTGGTGTAAAGTCATTTTAATCACTCTTATTATTGATCCCTTTAATTCGTTTTCTCACCTTTCTACAGGTATCACCTCACGGGATCTGAATAAATAACAAAAAGGCACAAAACCTTGACTGGAACAATACACAAATAACCCGCACATAAAAGAGAGAAGCTTACGACGACGTTTCGGTCCGACTTGGACCATTGACAAAGTCACACTAACAGAGGTGGAGCAGGACGGCTATATATAGGCAGGAAGAGGTGGTAGTAGTAGTAGTAGTACAAGAATTGTATATAATACCGACAGGATGAAATTAAGACACATGCACAACACCCGGGCATCCCCATCGTAGACGTTTCGCCATCCAGCCAGCCACTGGATGGCGAAACGTCCACAACAAAGACAACCAGACGCCGCACATGTGTCTTAATTTCAACAGTAGTTGTAGTAGTAGTAGAAGAAGAAGAGGTAGTAGTAGTGGTAGCGGAAGAAGTGGGAAATAAGGAAGACGAGCCAGTCAAAAACAAAGGAAGGGGAGCACTGCAAGAGAGCTAGATGCCCACAGAGGGAGAGCAAGCGCACAGAGGTGCGTGAAAGGGGAAGTGGTGAAATAAAATAAATGAAGAAGGAACAGAAACACGAGACAGGAGAGAGAAAGACAACCCAGAGGAGAAAAGGAGAGAGGAAAGGGGAAGAGGAAGAAGAAAAAGAAAAAGAAAAAGTGAGGATTCAGGTTAAGTCACGGGTGTTCTGAAGTTTGGAGCATTTTACAATGTAGTGGGAGAGAAAGGCATCTACAGAGACGAAGCCAGGGCTAAGGTTCATACAAGGAAAGTTGTGTATTAGAGAGGATTCAACTAGACGGCGACTGTTCGAGTTGGAAGTAGGGAAGACAGTTTTAGCAGAAGACCAGTCAATAGGATGGCTATGATCTCTGACGTGACAGAAAAGAGCATTGTTAGTGTCGGCAAGCCTAACACTATTTTTGTGCTCCCTAAGTCTGTCAGAAAGAGATCGACCAGTTTCTCCGAAGTATTGAAGAGGACAGGAGGAGCAAGAAATAGAGTAGACACCAGGAACATCTGTAGAGGGAAGAGAGGTATGAACGAGATTAGTGCGAAGAGTGTTAGTCTGGCGGAAGGTAAGCTTGATGTCTAAGGGACGGAGAGAATTGTTGAGATTAGAAAGACCGGAAATGTAGGGAAGGCAGAGGATAGAAGAGTTCCCATGAGTAGAGAGTTTGGGAGAGAAGAAATTGCGTTTAGCACGTGAGAAGGCAGAGTCTATGAAATGGGAAGGGTAGCCAAGACGGGAAAACGAATTATGAAGAGTGGAAATTTCTGCTGGAAGGAACTGAGGATCACAGATGCGGAGGGCACGGAGAAAGAGGGAGATAAGAACACTTTTGAGAGTAAGACACATGTGCAACATCTGGGTATCTTTATTGTAGACGTTTCGCCATCCAGTGGCTTTATCAATACAAATTCTAGGACATAACTTGAAGACAGTAGAACTATGTACAGAAGATGAGGTAATCAGTCCCTCAAACTAGGAGTAGGTGCGAACAGCACCATAGTCGTGGAGATTCTGAAGAATCTCCACGACTATGGTGCTGTTCGCACCTACTCCTAGTTTGAGGGACTGATTACCTCATCTTCTGTACATAGTTCTACTGTCTTCAAGTTATGTCCTAGAATTTGTATTGATAAAGCCACTGGATGGCGAAACGTCTACAATAAAGATACCCAGATGTTGCACATGTGTCTTACTCTCATCTTGTCGGTATTATATACCATTTCGTACACAAGAACACTTTTCTTGACAGGGGAAGCATGATAGGAAAAGTAGTGAATGTACATGCCACTGTGCATAGGTTTACGGTAAACGGAAAAGGAAAAACCTGTATCTGAGCGGTGGACATGAACATCAAAGAAAGGAAGTAAGGAATTAGATTCCCATTCAGCTTTAAACTTAATGGAAGGGGCAAGATTATTAAGAGCTTCAAGAAAAGATTGGAAGAGACTGGAGTCATGAGGCCACAGAGCAAAGATGTCATCCACATAGCGGAGCCAGAGTGAAGGTTGCACATCGAGGGTAGGAAGAAGAACAGTCTCGAAGTATTCCATGTAAAGATTAGCAAGGACAGGAGAGAGAGGAGAGCCCATAGCGACACCGAAGGTTTGGGAATAATATTTCCCTTGGAAGGAATAGCTGATACACAGGTATCACTTCGTGAATTTGACTGCCTAGTGGTATATTATAACTAGCTATGGCTCAGAAGTGGGAGCTCCACCCCTTAAGTGGGAGTTCTCCCACTCCCTCCTTTTCGATTTTTTTCGAAATTTGGGACTTTCATGCTATGACTCAGACGTCCTGATCTCGCTTTGATTTTCTCCAAATCCTCGGATCAAAAAAATTTAAATTTTTTCTTGATTTTTTTTTAATTTGGGTCTTTCACGCTGTGACTCGGATATCTTATTCCATTTTTATTCATATTTAAATTTTTTGCCAGTTTCAAAGTATTCCATATAGTGTATTAATGATGAGCTGTCTGACCACCAAGTGGTGTTAAGCTACACCTCCTGGTACCCTCAAAGGTATATACATACTACCAAAGGTGTATCTCCTGATTCCTCCAAGCAGGAAACCTATAGACTTAAATAGTATAAGTCCACTTTAGTGGACTTTAAGATATCTCGGGTCCCCCAAGAGTGAACAAGGGTTATATGTTACGCCTCCTGGCAGTACATCTCCTGGTCTGTCATTCTTCTGGTAAGCACACAAACTCGAAACGGGTAGTCTCCTGACCACTTAGTGGTATAAGGTAGCTCCTCAGTCCTATAGCAGATGTTTCTAACCACTTTTGTGGGCACATCTCTAGTTCCCCCCAAGAGCAAACATATGTTACAACTGTCCTTTGAGAGTTTCGAGAGTTTAACTACTCTCGGAACCCGGCCGTGGGCCAGGCTCGTCCGGTGCTTCCCTGATCTACCAGGCTGTTGCTGCTGGAGGCTAGCTGCCCCACATATCCATCACAACCTGGTTGATCTGACACCTGGTGAAGACACTTTTCCAGTTTCCTCTTGAAGGCTTCTACACTTGTTCCAACCGTGTTTCTGATGTATTCGGGTAAGATGTTGAATAGTCTGGGACCCCGGATGTTGATACAGTGTTCCCTTATTGTCCCCACCGCACCCCTGCTCCTCACTGGGTTTATTTTACACTTCCTCCCATATCTCTCACTCCAGTATGTTATGGCAGTGTGCAGATTTGGGACCAAGCCCTCGAGTACTTTCCGGGTATATATTATCATGTACCTCTCTCTCCTCCGCTCCATTGAGTATATGTTCAAGACGTAAGGCGTTCCCAGTAATTTAAGTGCTTTACTGGCTCAGTGTGAACCGTAAACGATCTATGTATTTGTTCCAGCTCTGATATTTCTCCTGCTTTAAACGGGGCCGTCAGCATTGAGCAATATTCTAAATGAGGGAGCACTAGCGATTTGAAGAGTGTCACCATCGGCATTATTTCCTTTGTTTTAAAAGTTCTCAATACCCACCCAGTCATCTTCCTGGCTGTCGTGATCTTTGTCTTGTTATGGTCTTCAAAAGAAAGGTCAGATGATAATTATTCCCAGGCCTTTTACGTGTTGCTTTCGTTCTATTTGGTGATCCTCTTGAGTTTTGTATATAGTGTTCCTGTTGAGTTCTTCATTCTTTCCATACCTAAGCAGCTGGAACTTATCACCACTGAACGTCATGTTGTTCTCCACTGCCCACTGGAAAACCCTGCTTATGTCTTCCCGTAATTTTTCAGTGTCCTCTACCGTTGTGACTTTTATGCTTATTTTAGCGTCATCTGCAAATGATGATACAAAAGTGTGACGGGTGTTTTTATCTATGTCTGCTGTGAGGATGAGAAACAGCAGAGGTGCCAGGACAGTGCTTTGAGGCACTGAGCTTTTCACCTCGCTGATGCTAGATCTTGATCTGTTTACTATTATTTGTTGTGTTCTGTGTGTTAGGAACCCGAAAATCCATCTGCCTACCTTCCCCGTAATGCCCATGGCTCTTATTTTGTGCGCTGTCACTCCATGATGGCATTTGTCAAACGCCTTTGTAAAATCTGTGTAAATCACATCTGCGTTTTGGTCGTCTTCCAGTGCCTCCGTAATTCTGTCATAATGGTTCAGCAGCTGTGACAGACATGATCGTCCTGTTCTAAAACCATGCTGGTTCGGGTTATGTTGGTTATGCTGCTCCATGAAATTTGTAATCTGCCGTCTCATCACTCTTTCGAAGATTTTTATGATGTGAGAAGTTAGGGCTACTGGTCTGTAATTTTTAGCTAGTGCTCTACTGCCTCCCTTATACAGAGGAGCTATGTCTGCACTCTTTAAGGCCTCCGGTATTTCATCTAGATCTAAGCTCATTCTCCAAAGAACACTGAGGGCTCGTGTTAGTGGTACTCTGCACTTTTTTATAAATAAAGCATTCCATGAATCTGGTCCAGGTGCTGAGTGAGTGGGCATATTGTCCATTTCTTTTTCGAAATCTATGGGATTTGTACTGTCAGTTTATTTGTGCGACCTTCTTTTGGAGTGAAAAATATTTCTGCATTTTCTACCTTGCTGTCATTTAGTGGATTGCTGAACACCGACTCATACTGTTCTTTTAGGATTTCACTCATTTCCTGTTCATCGTCAGTATATGAGTTTCCTCTCAGTAGTGGTCCAATTCTACAGGTAGTTCTTAGGTTGGGTTTTGCGTAGGAATAGAAATATTTTGGGTGTCTTGCAATATCCTGTGAGGACCTTTGTTCCCTTTGTACTTCTTCTGTGAGGACCTTTGTTCCCTTTGTACTTCTTTTGTGAGGTATGACATCCTGAGTATTTACATTGGTATAAAAACACTAACAGTTTTACAGTTTTATTCATTTTATACAAGAATACAATGTTAAAAACACAAGTGTAATCTCCCCTACAACTCTCCACAACTCTACAACTCTTCAACTGTACATCCAAAAATCACAACTCTACATCTCTCTAGTGACACAATAAAAAATCACAGCTCTTCACAACTACATCTCTATATCCCAAAAATCACAACCGTGCAACTCTCTACATCTCTCTTCATCCAAAAATCACAACTCCACAACTTTCTACATCCAAGATGTTAAAATATAACTTTTTACTATGTTAGAGGTAAGTACGTACTTACCTTCTACTTGGGATAACTCAGCGTTATCTCTGACGAGTAATTTGTGTTTACATCTTTTCCGATAGATGATGATGTGTGTGGGCTGGGGAGGCTGCCAAGTTCGAGGAAAAAATATAGAGAATACACTGCAGTACATCGCTCTGGTATCAGAATGATACTACAGCGATGTATTGTGTGGCTATACTCGGGGGAGGGGGAAGGGATCAGAAGTTACTGTAATGAAATATTTAACATATTTTTTAATTCATTTCCCTAGCACTGCTTTTTCTAGTAATGTTGTCTTGTGATAAGTTAGTGAGAAATCCAGCTCATGGAATAGCACTCAAAATGTATGGTGTTGAGGCATAGACGTCTTGTGATGAGTTACTGGGAAAATTCCCCACATAGACAAGCACACAATGTGGCGTTGAAATCACTGTAGGAGTATAAGAAATACTTACCATTAATATTAACTGACATATACCATTACTTACCATTTAAGAGACGTAATATAAAATTACTTATCTCTTAAAAGATCGTTTTTTTTTTTATTTTTGTTGGTTATCCTAAGTAAACTACACATATGTTGTTGCTGTGTATGTTAATAATTTATGCAGCTGTATTTGTGTGTGTGTGTGTTTGTATATAACCTTGTTTCCCATTCCGTGCATTGTTACTGTATCCTACGTAAAATAAGGAGTCTCTGGAAAATAAGTGGCTTTTTATTTTTGTGGGTTATCCTAGGTGAAATCAGCAGTGCGTGTGTGTGTGCGTGTGCGTGTGCGTGTGCGTGTGCGTGTGCGTGTGTGCGTGTGTGTGTGTGTGTGTGTGTGTGTGTGTGTGTGTGTGTGTGTGTGTGTGTGTGCGCGCGCGCGTTTGTGTTTGTGTGTGTGTGTGCGCGCGCGCGCGCGTAGGGAAAAGATACGTCACTTTTATTTTCAGGGGTATCCTAGGTAAAAAAAACTACGCGTATGTATGTATGTCGATAATCTCTCCCCCTAAAATTTGTATGAATGTGTAATTTGTGCTTGTGTGTGACTTAGTGTAGTTGTAAAAGGCTGGTGAGGTGGGGAAATTACGAGAGGGGATTTAGCAGTAACCTGTGGGTCAGCTAACCCCTCCTGCAGGACAGGTGAAATGCGCTAATTTATGTATCCTGTGAGGCAGGAAGCCTCGTCTTGTGTTAAGTGTCGGTTGTAAGAAAAATAAGGTTAATAGTCTTACCGCTAGTGAAGGTGCATTATTGCTGATTAACCCTAACAGTTGTGTTGGTGCACTGCTGCAGAGACTCCGCCCAGGTGCTACAACTTAAAATGGAGTTGCGAGTTACTTATATTAAGTACATAGGAGAGGCAAGACTGTTACAGGCGGCTGGCAGTCTGGAAGTTTACTCTGTCGTAGATGAAGGAATTGTAAATGATTGTAGTTGTGAGTGCTTGTGGATGCTTGTGAGTTTGTAGAGATGGTTGTAGTGGATGTGATGTTGTACAGTGCTTGTGAGTTTGAAGGGGGATGGTTGTGGGGCTTTTTGATTTTGTAGAGACAGCTTGTGAGTATCACTAGATTGTGATTTTTGGTTGTGAGTGTTTAAGAGTGTCACTAGAGTTTTGTAGAGTGGTGTGGTTGTGAATTGTGATTTTGGATGTAGAGAGTTGTAGTGGTGGAGAATTGTGATTTGTAGTTGTGTGTGTCACTAGAGAGACGTACAGTTGTGATTTTTGTATGTACAGTTGAAGAGTTGTAGAGTTGTGGAGAGTTGTAGGGGAGATTACACTTGTGTTTTTAACATTGTATTCTTGTATAAAATGAATAAAACTGTAAAAATGTTAGTGGTGTTTTTACCAATGTAAATACCTCTAAAATGGTACACCGAGAGTTGTAACATATTTGCCCTTGGGGGGGGGACCAGAGATGTGCCCACAAAAGTGGTTAGAAACATCTGCTATGGGACTGTGGAGCTACCTTCTACCACTAAGTGGTCAGGAGACTACCCCTTTCGGGTTTATTTACCAGAAGAATGACAGACCAGGAGATGCACTGCCAGGAGGTGTAACATATAACCCTTGTTTACTCTCGGGGCACCAGAGATTTCTTAAAATCCACGTAAGTGGTCAAAAAATTCTTTGGGGCCTAAGCTTATACTAATTAAGTGGATAGGTTTCCTGCTTGGAGGAATCAAGAGATACACCTTTGGTAGAATGTATATACCTATGAGGGTACCAGGAGCTGTAGCTTAACACCACTAGGTGGTCAGACAGCTCATCATTGACACACCATGAGAAATACTTTGAAACTGGTAAAAATATAAATATGAATATAATTTGAATAAGATATCCGAGTCATAGTATGAAAGACCTAAATTTCCCTCCACAAAAATCGAAAAAAAAACATTTAAAAAAATTTAAAAATTTGATCCGAGGATTTGGAGCGAGTCAGCGTAAAAGGCTCAAATTTCGAAAAAAAAATTAGAGGGGCCTCCCATTTCTGGGGGGAAGTAAGAGCTCGGTGTGGCTCGATCACCATAGCGAGTCGACCCATAGTGAGTTATAGTACACTACTCTGGCTGATATACAGATATCACTTCATAAGTTTTGGTTGGTATCACCTGGTGAGTTCTGACAGGCTGGTACACAGGTATCACCTGGTGAGTTCTGACAGGCTGGTACACAGGTATCACCTGGTGAGTTCTGACAGGCTGGTACACAGGTATCACCTGGTGAGTTCTGACAGGCTGGTACACAGGTATCACCTGGTGAGTTCTGACAGGCTGGTACACAGGTATCACCTGGTGAGTTCTGACAGGCTGGTACACAGGTATCACCTGGTGAGTTCTGATAGGCTGGTACACAGGTATCACCTGGTGAGTTCTGACAGGCTGGTACACAGGTATCACCTGGTGAGTTCTGACAGGCTGGTACACAGGTATCACCTGGTGAGTTCTGACAGGCTGGTACACAGGTATCACCTGGTGAGTTCTGACAGGCTGGTACACAGGTATCACCTGGTGAGTTCTGACAGGCTGGTACACAGGTATCACCTGGTGAGTTCTGACAGGCTGGTACACAGGTATCACCTGGTGAGTTCTGACAGGCTGGTACACAGGTATCACCTGGTGAGTTCTGACAGGCTGGTACACAGGTATCACCTGGTGAGTTCTGACAGGCTGGTACACAGGTATCACCTGGTGAGTTCTGACAGGCTGGTACACAGGTATCACCTGGTGAGTTCTGACAGACTGGTACACATGTATCACCTGGTGAGTTCTGACAGGCTGGTACACAGGTATCACCTGGTGAGTTCTAACAGGCTGGTACACAGGTATCACCTGGTGAGTTCTGACAGGCTGGTACACAGGTATCACCTGGTGAGTTCTGACAGGCTGGTACACAGGTATCACCTGGTGAGTTCTGACAGGCTGGTACACAGGTATCACCTGGTGAGTTCTGACAGGCTGGTACACATGTATCACCTGGTGAGTTCTGACAGACTGGTACACAGGTATCACCTGGTGAGTTCTGACAGGCTGGCACACAGGTATCACCTGGTGAGTTCTGACAGGCTGGTACACAGGTATCACCTGGTGAGTTCTGACAGGCTGGTACACAGGTATCACCTGGTGAGTTCTGACAGACTGGTACACATGTATCACCTGGTGAGTTCTGACAGACTGGTACACAGGTATCACCTGGTGAGTTCTGACAGGCTGGTACACAGGTATCACCTGGTGAGTTCTGACAGGCTGGTACACAGGTATCACCTGGTGAGTTCTGACAGGCTGGTACACAGGTATCACCTGGTGAGTTCTGACACTGGTACACAGGTATCACCTGGTGAGTTCTGGCAGGCTGGTACACCGGTATCACCTGGTGAGTTCTGACAGGCTGGTACACAGGTATCACCTGGTGAGTTCTGGCAGGCTGGTACACCGGTATCACCTGGTGAGTTCTGACAGGCTGGTACACAGGTATCACCTGGTGAGTTCTGACAGACTGGTACACAGGTATCACCTGGTGAGTTCTGACAGGCTGGTACACAGGTATCACCTTGTGAGTTCTGACAGACTGGTACACAGGTATCACCTGGTGAGTTCTGACAGACTGGTACACAGGTATCACCTGGTAAGTTCTGACAGACTGGTACACAGGTATCACCTGGTGAGTTCTGACAGACTGGTACACAGGTATCACCTGGTAAGTTCTGACAGGCTGGTACACAGGTAGACACTTAGGTATAGCTGCACATGCATTAGGAGACGTAACTGCGTTTTAAGAAGGTATGTATTAGGTGGCCTAACTATGTATTAGAAACGTAACTATGTATAAGGATGCGTAAATGTTCATAAGGATTTGTAGCTATGCATTAGGTGAAACTAGGGAGTGGAAGCTAGATATGAAGATGAAGCTAAAGAGTTGAAGCTAGGTATGAAGAGACAAAATTATCTGTTAGGTGACGTAACTATATTACGAGACGTAATTGTGTATTATGAGACGTATGTGTTGGAAGACGTAACTACCTATAAAGAGACGTAGGTATATAGTTAGAGGGGTAGGCATATATTAGATGACGTAGTTATGCATTGTGAGACGTGACTTTGTATGAAGAGACGTAATTACGTATTTGGAGACGGAGCTACGTAATTAATGTTACCTAGCTTCTTGTTCATCACTGTGAGATATTTCTTCATCTCGAGGTTGTTCTGTTTAAGTGTAGAAACATTAAGCGTTAAATATATTCAACGTGAATTCTTGTTGATACGTGGTGTGTGATGATGAGAGAAGGCTGGCTGGCTTGGCTGGCTCGCTGGCTGGCTCGCTGGCTGGCTGGCTGGCTTGCTGGCTGGCTGGCTGGCTGGCACGCACGCACGCACGCAGGCACCCGTGTCTCCTTGTTTGTTCAACACTGTGGTCTTATTTTTTCATCTTCCTTTATTGCAACTACTGCTACTGCTGAAGAATTAGATACAAAACAATAACAACAGTACGAACAACTGCAGGAGTACTAGCAGGGGCTGTAGCAGCAGCAGCAGCTCTGCAGCCTCAACTAGGTGAGTGAGTACACACACACACACCAAGCCAGGAGCTATGACTCTACCCCCGCAACCACAACTAGGTGAGTACACATGTACGCTTGTCTGATGCTTTTCGCCCACTATTTTTATGTGCTACGAATCAGCCTTAATTAAATAAGCGTTTTCCTGGTGCTGGAGCAGAGATCATAAAATGGACCTGAGAACCAGCAAAGTTTTTAATTCCAATTTCAAAGAGTAAGTTTTCTTGCAGGTTGAAAACCAAGTTTTTTTTTGCAGGTTCGAAACCTGTAATAATTTTAGGGGAATTATTTAGGAATGTGGAACTTCTTCCCATTTAGAATACTGTACACTTACGTACAGTATTTACAGATATACAGGAGTTCAGCATAAGTCAGTGTAAGAGAGTAGCAGAGCGTAAATTAATTAAAGATCGTTGGCTAAAATGATTTACAAAAATACTGAAGATTGAGACACTTATGCAGCATATGGGAATCTTTATTCAGGAAACGTTTCGCCACACAGTGGCTTCATCAGTCCAATACAAAGAGGAAGGCGTAAGGAGAGGAGTAGTATGAGGTAATCAGTCCCTCAGCCTGGAGTCGATGTGTTCAGTCCATCAATCTTGTAGAATGTACAGCATAGGGCCGTAGACGTGGCTTATATACTGTAGTGAGGTGAGGTGAAGCAGGCGGAGGCGGGGTCATAGTGTTGAAGAATTCTTTGTAACAAGATCCCATGATGCTGCAGTGTCAGTCGAAGACCTACTTCGACTAGTGGATGGTACCACTATGACCTCACCTCCTGCTTCGCCTCACCTCACTACAGTATATAAGCCACGTCTACGGCCCTATGCTGTACATTCTACAAGATTGATGGACTGAACACATCGACTCCAGGCTGAGGGACTGATTACCTCAAACTCCTCCTCTCCTTACGCCTTTCTACTTTGTATCGGACTGATGAAGCCACTGTGTGGCGAAACGTTTCCTGAATAAAGATTCCCATATGTTGCATAAGTGTCTCAATCTTCAACTTGTCGGTTTTTCAAACCATTCATTACAAAAATACTGCTGGCAAGAATCTTTCTGAATGGAACGACTACCACAAATGCGGTAATCGAATCAGTCTGCCAACTCCCCTCTGACAAATCAGAGTGTCACAGCATCCCTAGTGATTGCTGGATGATGTAAGGTTGTATTCCACCTCTTGATAAATTAGATACATGTGCAACTCTTGGGTATCTTTATTAAGGAAACGTTTCGCCACACAGTGGCTTCATCAGTCCATACACAGGAGAAACTTGAACAGGAGGAGAATGAGGTAATCAGTCCCTCAACCTTGAGTCGATGTGGTCAGTCCATCAATCTTGAATAGAATACGGCATATGAGCGGAGAAGCAGCTTATAAACCGTAGACAGGAGAGGTGCAGCAGACGTAGGTGGTGTCACATTTGCCCAATGTGGAAGTAGGCCGTGCCCAAGGGTTAGACAAGCGAAGAATTCCCAAGTATTAAGATCCCAAGAAGTTGCATTGGGCAAATGTGACACCACCTACGACTGCTGCATGCTGCACCTCTCCTGCCTACGGTTTATAAGCTGCTTTTCCGCTCATATGCCGTATTCTATTCAAGATTGATGGACTGACCACATCGACTCAAGGTTGAGGGACTGATTACCTCATTCTCCTCCTGTTCTTCAAGTTTCTCCTGTGTATGGACTGATGAAGCCACTGTGTGGCGAAACGTTTCCTTAATAAAGATACCCAAGAGTTGCACATGTGTCTAATTTATCAACATGTCGGTTCTGTGAACCATTCATCTACATTCCACCTCTTGATGGCGCTGGTAACCTGCTGTTTCAGCTAGCAGAGTAACTACAGGACTCTTGGTTGGTCTTGCGTGCGTTGAATAATAGTTAAATTACCATCTCTCAACCTCTGTCCTCTCTCTCTCTCTCTCTCTCTCTCTCTCTCTCTCTCTCTCTCTCTCTCTCTCTCTCTCTCTCTCTCTCTCTCTCTCTCTCTCAGAGGAGGGGTTCAGTATTTATAATATATTTGTAGGTCATAACTCAAGGTAGGCGGGCTGGAATAAGTATAGCCGGGAGTAAAGTAATATATTTCAACAGTATTGATATCGAAATTCTTGGAATGACTCGCTTGAGATCGTTGTGATTTATGACACAGCTGGCGATGCTGGTTTTGATCCAGCTGGTCACGCTGCTGAACAGCAGCTGGTGCTGGGTTTTTGTGGTTGGTGGTACTTGGGGTGTAGCTGGTTGACGGTGTTAATATTTATGGCAGCGGTGGTGGTTATGGTGCTACTGCTGGTTATGGTAGTGCTTGTGGTGATGGTGCTGCTGGTTATGGTAGTGCGAGTGGTAGTCGTTATGGTGGTGCTAGTGGTGGTAGTGCTGGTTGTGATAGTGATAGTCGTTATGGTGGTGCTAGTGGTGGTTGTGATAGTGATAGTCGTTATGGTGGTCGTGATGCTAATGGTGGTGGTGCTGTTATAGTAGTGCTGGTGGTGATGGTACTGCTGGTTAAGGTAATCCTAGTGGTGGTTGTGCTAGTGGTGGTGGAACTGATGGCTATGGTAGTGCTAGTGGTAGTATGGTGATACTAGTGATGGTGCTGCGGGTGCTAGTGTTGATACTTATGGTGGTGGTAGTGGTATGGTCTTGTTGGTGGTTCTGGTGGTGGTTATGGTAGTGCTAGTGGTGATGATGATGGTTATGGTAGTGCAAGTGGTGAGGGTGGTGGTTATGGTAGTGGTGGTGGTGGTGATGGTAATGCTAGTGGTGGTGGTTTGTATGGTGGTGGTTATGGTAATGCTAGTGGTGGTGGTTATGGTAATGCTAGTGGTGGTGGTTTGTATGATGGTGGTTATGATGGTAGTGGTGGTGATGGTTCTAGTGGTAGTGGTGGTTATGATGGTAGTGGTGGTGGTTATGATGCTAGTGGTTGTGTTGGTGGTTATGATGATGCTAGTGGCGGCGGTGCAGCAGCAACCGTTGATATAAGCACTACAAATTAACCAGAGTAATACAAAGCTACAAATGTATACGGAGGATCATTTCCATGTACAAATTATGTATACAGATGACATACACAGTCATAGAAATAGTATACAAAGGGCATACACATGTTTACAAAGAGTATACACATATACAGACGGTAAACACAAGTATATAAGCTATATATAGGCTCACAGAAGTATTCACAGGTATACGAAGTTATGAATAGGTACACACATGTTACTTAGAGATTCTGAAGAGAAGTTGCAGAGGTTGGTGGATGAATTTGGTTTGGTAGGGTATGTAAAAGAAAAAATTAAAAGTGAATATAGGAAAGAGTAAGGTTATGAGGATAAAAAGATTAGGTGACGAAAGATTGGATATCAGATTGGAGGGAGAGAGTATGGAGGAAGTGAATGTATTCAGATATTTAGGAGTGGACGTGTCAGCAGATGGGTCTATGAAGGATAAAGTGAATCATAGAATTGATGAGGGGAAAAGGGTGAGTGGTGCACCTAGGAGTCTTTGGAGACAAAGAACTTTGTCCGTGGAAGCAAAGAGGGAATGTATGAGAGTATAGTTATACCAACACTCTTATATGGGTGTGAAGCATGGGTGATGAATGTTGCAACGAAGAGAAGGCTGGAGGCAGTGGAGATGTCAAGTCTGCAGAGAATTCGTAGTTTGGAAATTAGGAGAAGGTGTGGGATTACCAAAACTATTATCCAGAGGGCTGAGGAGGGGTTGTTGAAATGGTTCGGACATGTAGAGAGAGTGGAACGAACAGAATGACTTCGAGAGTGTATAAATCTGTAGTGGAGGGAAGGCGGGGTAGGGGTCGGCCTAGGAAAGGTTGGAGGGAGGGGGTAAAGGAGGTTTTGTGTGCGAGGGGCTTGGACTTCCAGCGAGCATGTGTGAGCGTATTTGATAGGAGTGAATGGAGACAAATGGATTTTAATACTTGACGCTCTGTTGGAGTGTGAGCAAAGTAACATTTATGAAGGGATTCAGAGAAACCGGCAGGCCGGACTTGAGTCCTGGAGACTGGAAGTACAGTGTACTCTGAAGGAGGGGTGTTAATGTTGCAGTTTTATAACTGTAGTGTAAAGCACCCCTCAGTTTCATGTGGTATAAGGTAGCATTAAAGGTATTCAAAGTGCGCCCCTCTGGTTGGTCGGCAAACATCGATGTAATAGTCCAGTTCGGTCCAGACGCTCTGCAGCATATCTGGTGTTATGCGAACTGCTTCAGTGATTGAAATTTTCAACTCCTCCAGTGTTGCACGTTGTGGTGGTACGTAAACTGCGCTCTTCACGTACCTCCAAAGAAAGAAGTCACAAAAAAGTCTGGTGATCTCTGCAAGTGGCTTGCGAGGTAACCGGACATAACTGTTTGTGACTTCTTTATTTGTGGGTAATTGAAGAGCACAGTTTACGTACCAACACAACGTGCAACACTGGAGGAGCTGAAAATTTCAATCGCTGAAGCAGTTCGCATGATAACACCAGATATACTGCCGAGCGTCTGGACCGAACTGGACTATTACATCGATGTTTGCCGAGCAACCAGAGGGGCGCACTTTGAATACCTTTAATGCTACCTTATACCACATGAAACTGAATGAAATCCTGAATCTGAAGCTACTAACTGTGAAAGATTGTTACAGTAAAGTTACATATTATACCTGTTTCAAATCAGGGAGTGTTTTTGTGGTCACCTTGTATATACAGGTTTATAAAGGGTATACGCAGGCATGCAAAACATATACACAGGTATACTCGGATATACCTAGGGTATACAGGAGCATACCTAGGTTACACAGATGGCATACATAGGTCACACAAATGGCATACATAGGCCACACAAATGGCATACATAGGTTACACAAATGGCATACATAGGTTACACAAATGGCATACAGGTTTATAAAAGGTGTACAGGTGTATGAGAAGGTATAAAGGTATACACAATTTTTATACAGTTATGCAAACAGTATACATAAGTATACCTAGAAAAGGTTTACTAGTGGCCCTCTGTTGTCCCTGTTTACTAGTGGCCCTCTGTTGTCCCTGTTTACTAGTAGCCCTCTGTTGTCCCTGTTGAATAGTAGCCCTCTGTTGTCCCTGTTTACTAGTGGCCCTCTGTTGTCCCTGTTTTCTAGTGGCCCTCTGTTGGCCCTGTTTTCTAGTGCGCCTCTGTTGGCCCTGTTTACTAGTAGCCCTCTGTTGTCCCTGTTTACTAGTGGCCCTCTGTTTTCTAGTGGCCCTCTGTTGGCCCTGTTTTCTAGTGGCCCTCTGTTGGCCCTGTTTACTAGTAGCCCTCTGTTGTCCCTGTTTACTAGTGGCCCTCCGTTGGCCCTGTTTTCTAGTGGCCCTCTGTTGGCCCTGTTTTCTAGTGGGCCTCTGTTGGCCCTGTTTTCTAGTGGCCCTCTGTTGTCCCTGTTTACTGTTGACTAGTAGCCCTCTGTTGTCCCTGTTTTCTAGTGGCCCTCTGTTGGCCCTGTTTACTAGTAACCCTCTGTTGCCCCTGTTTACTAGTGGCCCTCTGTTTTCTAGTGGCCCTCTGTTGGCCCTGTTTTCTAGTGGCCCTCTGTTGGCCCTGTTTACTTGTAGCCCTCTGTTGTCCCTGTTTACTAGTGGCCCTCTGTTGTCCCTGTTTTCTAGTAGCCCTCTGTTGTCCATGTTGACTAGTAGCCCTCTGTTGTCCCTGTTTACTAGTGGCCCTCTGTTGTCCCTGTTTTCTAGTGGCCCTCTGGCCCTGTTTACTAGTAGCCCTCTTGTCCCTGTTGACTAGTGGCCCTCTGTTGTCACTGTTAACTAGTAGCCCTCTGTTGTCCCTGTTTAATAATGGCCCTCTGTTGTCCCTGTTTTCTAGTGACCCTCTGTTGTCCCTGTATTCTAGTGGCCCTCTGTTGTCCCTGTTTACTAGTGGCCCTCTGTTGTCCCTGTTTACTAGTGACCCTCTGTTGTCCCTGTTTACTAGTAGCCCTCTGTTGTCCTTATTTACTAGTGGCCCTCTGTTGTCCATGTTTACTAGTGGCTCTCTGTTGTCCCTGTTTACTAGTGGCCCTCTGTTGTCCCTGTTTACTAGTGGCCCTCTGTTGTCCCTGTTTACTAGTGGCCCTCTGTTGTCCCTGTTTACTAGTGGCCCTCTGTTGTCCCTGTTTACTAGTGGCCCTCTTTTGTCCCTGTTTACCAGTGGCCCTCTGTTGTCCCTGTTTACTAGTGGCCCTCTGTTTCCCTGTTTACTAGTGGCCCTCTGTTGTCCCTGTTTACTAGTGGCCCTCTGTTGTCCCTGTTTACTAGTGGCCCTCTGTTGTCCCTGTTTACTAGTGGCCCTCTGTTGTCCCTGTTTACTAGTGGCCCTCTGTTGTCCCTGTTTACTAGTGGCCCTCTGTTGTCCCTGTTTACTAGTGGCCCTCTGTTGTCCCTGTTTTCCACTCCCTTGAAGACAATTATTTCACCTCATTGAACTATAATCGTTTTACCTATAATTTGAACTGTTATATTTACCTATAATTTAAAAAAGAAACTCCCTGAACTGTTATATAGTATTACCTATAATTAAAAAAATCAGTTTTGTACTATTATATTACCTATAATTATTTTAAAATCATGTTTCAACTATTATTGTTTACCAAAAAAATTGCCAATAATTCTCCGTCGCACCGGCATAATAACAGCTTTACCTATAATTGTAACAGTCACTGTTGAACTGCGTTCTGGTGTGTGTGTGTGTGTGTGTGTGTGTGTGTGTGTGTGTGTGTGTGTGTGTGTGTACACTCACCTAATTGTGGTTGCAGGGGTCGAGACACAGCTCCTGGCCCCGCCTCTTCACTGACCGCTACCGGGTCCTCCCTCTCGCTGCTCCACGAGCTTTATCATACCTCGTCTTAAAACTATGTATGTGTGTGTGTGTGTGTGTGTTTAACTAAATTATATTAAACACACATTAAATTCAGGACTAGACTCGAAACGTTTCTCTCAGTACTGGGCGAAACGTCTTCGAGAGTAGAGACTTTTATTGCTGGTTCTTATTCTCGATCGTTGGCCTGAAGGGGAAAAAATAAACAGGTTGGGGTGTTGAGGGAAGGGGAAAGCAACGTTTCGCGCTGTGTAGAGCTTTTTCAATTTCACGCAGGGCGAAACGTTGTCCCAGTTACTGCATTTTCTGTAACTTGTCATCTCGTTTCGCGTTTTATTCTTTCTATTCTTGTTATGTTCTTGTAACTGATAATTATTCTTACCTTGAAATAATATCGCGCACAGATTTGTATTTCTGTATAATGCAGAGAAGGTGTGTGTGTGTCAGTGTATATCTCTGTTGACACAGAGGTGTGTATCTGTTTATATGCAGAGAAGTGTGTGTGTCCCTGAGTATACATGCACAGAGAGCGTATTAAAACACCTGTGTTAAGGGACTAACGTCTTCCTGACTGGTTTTGAAGAGGTTACGTGCAGCCTGGATGTCCTTCAAGTTGCCGTCACAGGTTTTTGAAGCTTAACACAGCAAGCAACCACACGCTGGGATCCTTAGCTTGTGGCGATCCTTTTCTTATATCTTGGGATCATTAATGTTGTCTTGGACCGGTAAGTCAGTGGAGGCCCTAGCTGTCATCAGAACCTCTGTTTGTTTTTAAGCCGCCTAGGGGACTTAAAGACAAACAGAACTCCTGACTGTTTTCAAAACCCCTGGCTGTTTTTACAATTTCTAGCTGTTTTCAAACCCCTAGCTGTCTTCAGACCCCTAGCTGTTTTCGGGGCCCTTGGCTGTCTTCAAGGGCCTAAATGTCTTCAAAACTCCTTGTTGTTTTCAAGACCTCTTTTTGTCTTCATGACCCCTGGCTGTCTTCAAGAAGGACCGTGACATATTTTCATAAGTTAGTAACTGATCAGCTGGGTTATGGTGGTAATGTTGAGGTGCGTGCAGCTAGCGCCAACAGCTTGGTGAATCAAACCGGAGGCCAGGTTTAGGAACGAGCCACGGGGTAGAGACCGACTTGTGAAGTCATCATCTGGACGTCAGGTCATTCCTGGCATAAAAAAAACTGAAATATCGTACATCGCAATGTGATGTTCTGTAAGTGTTAACTTTCTTGATTATCTTAAACCTTCACGTGTTTTTTTTGAGTTACACCTGCAGGTGCTTTATTGAGTTATCTTACACCTGCAGGTGCTTTATTGAGTTACCTTACACCTGCAGGTGCTTTATTGAGTTACCTTACACCTGCAGGTGCTTTATTGAGTTATCTTACACCTGCAGGTGCTTTATTGAGCTATCTTACACCTGCAGGTGCTTTATTGAGTTATCTTACACCTGCAGGTGCTTTATTGAGCTATCTTACACCTGCAGGTGCTTTATTGAGTTATCTTACACCTGCAGGTGCTTTATTGAGTTATCTTACACCTGCAGGTGCTTTATTGAGTTATCTTACACCTGCAGGTGCTTTATTGAGTTATCTTACACCTGCAGGTGCTTTATTGAGCTATCTTACACCTGCAGGTGCTTTATTGAGTTATCTTACACCTGCAGGTGCTTTATTGAGCTATCTTACACCTGCAGGTGCTTTATTGAGTTATCTTACACCTGCAGGTGCTTTATTGAGTTATCTTACACCTGCAGGTGCTTTATTGAGTTATCTTACACCTGCAGGTGCTTTATTGAGTTATCTTACACCTGCAGGTGCTTTATTGAGTTATCTTACACCTGCAGGTGCTTTATTGAGTTATCTTACACCTGCAGGTGCTTTATTGAGTTATCTTACACCTGCAGGTGCTTTATTGAGTTATCTTACACCTGCAGGTGCTTTATTGAGTTATCTTACACCTGCAGGTGCTTTATTGAGTTATCTTACACCTGCAGGTGCTTTATTGAGTTATCTTACACCTGCAGGTGCTTTATTGAGTTATCTTACACCTGCAGGTGCTTTATTGAGTTATCTTACACCTGCAGGTGCTTTATTGAGTTATCTTAAACCTGCAGGTGCTTTATTGAGTGATCTTACACCTGCAGGTGCTTTATTGAGTTATCTTACACCTGCAGGTGCTTTATTGAGTTGTCTTACACCTGCAGGCGCTTTAGGTGTGAGTTAAAGCACCTGCAGGTGTACACACTGCAGGTGCTTTATTGAGTTATCTTACACCTGCAGGTGCTTTATTGAGTTATCTTACACCTGCAGGTGCTTTATTGAGGTATCTTACTCCTGCAGGTGCTTTAGTGAGTTATCTTACACCTGCAGGCGCTTTATTAAGTTATCTTACACCTGCAGGTGCTTTAGAGTGCAGGTTTTATTGAGTTATCTTACACCTGCAGGTGCTTTATTGAGTTATCTTACACCTGCAGGTGCTTTATTGAGTTATCTTACACCTGCAGGTGCTTTATTGAGTTATCTTACACCTGCAGGTGCTTTATTGAGTTATCTTACACCTGCAGGTGCTTTATTGAGTTATCTTACACCTGCAGGTGCTTTATTGAGTTATCTTACACCTGCAGGTGCTTTATTGAGTTATCTTACACCTGCAGGTGCTTTATTGAGTTATCTTACACCTGCAGGTGCTTTATTGAGTTATCTTACACCTGCAGGTGCTTTATTGAGTTGTCTTACACCTTATCTTACACCTGCAGGTGCTTTATTGAGTTATCTTACACCTGCAGGTGCTTTATTGAGTTATCTTACACCTGCAGGTGCTTTATTGAGTTATCTTACACCTGCAGGTGCTTTATTGAGTTATCTTACACCTGCAGGTGCTTTATTGAGTTATCTTACACCTGCAGGTGCTTTATTGAGTTATCTTACACCTGCAGGTGCTTTATTGAGCTATCTTACACCTGCAGGTGCTTTATTGAGTTATCTTACACCTGCAGGTTTATTGAGTTACTTTATTGAGTTATCTTACACCTGCAGGTGCTTTATTGAGTTATCTTACACCTGCAGGCGCTTTGAGTTACACCTGCAGGCGCTTTATTGAGTTGTCTTACACCTGCAGGTGCTTTACTGAGTTACACCTGCAGGCGCTTTATTAAGTTATCTTACACCAGCAGGTGCTTTATTGAGCTATCTTACACCTGCAGGTGCTTTATTGAGTTATCTTACACCTGCAGGTGCTTTATTGAGTTATCTTACACCTGCAGGTGCTTTATTGAGTTATCTTACACCTGCAGGTGCTTTATTGAGTTATCTCACACCTGCAGGTGCTTTATTGAGTTATCTTACACCTGCAGGCGCTTTGAGTTACACCTGCAGGCGCTTTAGTGAGTTGTCTTACACCTGCAGGTGCTTTACTGAGTTATCTTACACCTGCAGGCGCTTTATTGAGTTACACCTGCAGGTGCTTTATTGAGCTATCTTACACCTGCAGGTGCTTTATTGAGCTATCTTACACCTGCAGGTGCTTTATTGAGTTATCTTACACCTGCAGGTTCTTTATTGAGTTATCTTACACCTGCAGGTGCTTTATTGAGCTATCTTACACCTGCAGGCGCTTTATTGAGTTACTTACACTGCAGACGCTTTATTGAGTTATCTTACACCTGCAGGTTCTTTATTGAGTTATCTTACACCTGCAGGTGCTTCATTGAGTTATCTTACACTTACAGGTGTTTTATTGAGTTATCTTACACTTACAGGTGTTTTACTGAGTTATCTTACATATGAATTCGCTTTATTAAGTCATCTTACAACTAAAGATATTACGAACAAGTTATTTTACGGCTAATGTTGGAAATTTTCAACTGCTGGTGTGTTCACAGCCTTTGTGCAGCTGGTGGTGTTTTAGCAAATTATGGCACAGCTGGTGGCCTTCTATGTTATCGTGCAGCTGGTAACATTGTCTTGCAGCTGGTAACATTGTCCTGCGGTTGGTAACATTGTCTTGCAGCTGGTAACATTGTCTTGCAGCTGGTAACATTGTCCTGCGGTTGGTAACATTGTCTTGCAGCTGGTAACATTGTCTTGCAGCTGGTAACATTGTCCTGCGGTTGGTAACATTGTCTTGCAGCTGGTAACATTGTCCTGCGGTTGGCAACATTGTCGTGCAGCTGGTAATTATCATACGGCTGGTAACATTGTCGTACAGCTGGGAGGGCTTCAGCAGTTATCGTACAGTATCGTACTTAGCTACCAGAATGAAGCTTAGTGATATCACGAGGTAAAATAATCTTCAGCTCGGTAAAAAATATAATCGTCTTCCTAAGCTTCTCATCTGCTGCCTCTTAGATGGAGGAGGAGGATGGAGGAGGAGGATGGAGTATGGAGGAGGAGGATGGAATATGGAGGAGGAGGATGGAGTATGGAGGACGAGGATGGAATATGGAGGAGGAGGATGGAATATGGAGGAGGAGGATAGAGTATGGAGGAGGAGGATGGAGTATGGAGGAGGAGGATGGAATATGGAGGAAGAGGATGGAGTATGGAGGAGGAGGATGGAGTATGGAGGAGGAGGATGGAGGAGGAGGATGGAGGATAGAGGAGGAGTATGGAGGAGGAGGATGGAATATGGAGGAGGATGGAATATGGAGGAGGAGGATGGAATATGGAGGAGGAGGATGGAATATGGAGGAAAAGGATGGAGTATGGAGGAGGAGGATGGAATATGGAGGAGGAGGATGGAGTATGGAGGAGGAGGATGGAATATGGAGGAGGAGGATGGAATATGGAGGAGGAGGATGGAATATGGAGGAGGAGGATGGAATATGGAGGAGGAGGATGGAGTATGGAGGAGGAGGATGGAATATGGAGGAGGAGGATGGAATATGGAGGAGGAGGATGGAGTATGGAGGAGGAGGATGGAATATGGAGGAGGAGGATGGAATATGGAGGAGGAGGATGGAATATGGAGGAGGAGGATGGAGTATGGAGGAGGTGGATGGAGTATGGAGGATAGAGTTGGAGGAGGAAGATGGAGGAGGAGGATGGAAGAAGGAGAATGATAGAGTACGAGAAGGAAGGAAAATGAGGAAGAAAATTGAAGGAGGATTAGGGAGGAAAAAAGAAAGGAGAAGCAGAAGGAAGAGCAAGATGGAGGAATAAGAGGAAAATGGAAGAAGATAAAAAGAGTAAGAGGTGAAAGGAAGAGAAAGAGAGTAAAATGAGAAATAGGAGTGAAGGGAAAATAAAGAGGAGGCGTGACGGAAGGAAAGAAATGGAAAAGAAGGGGAAGCAAGAGGATAGAAAGAGGAGGATAAAGTAAGTAATGACAAGGTAAGAGTAGTAGCAAAGTAAGAAGTAGTAGCAAGGTAAGTATAAAGTAAAGTGGAGTGTAAGGTAAGTGGTGTGGAGTGGCAAGAGTGGAGGTGGTGGGTGAGTAAGTGGTGGGTGGGTGGTGGGTGGTGGGGTGGGTGGAGTGGGTGGGGGAGTGCAAGGTAGGTTGCAAGTGAGTGGTGTGGGGTCAAGATGAGGTAGTAGCAAGGTAAGAGTAGTAACAAAGTGGAGTGTAGAGAGTGAGAGTAGTGAGAGTAAGAGTAGTAACAAGTAGAGTAGTAAAAGGTAAGTAGTGGCAAGGTAAGAGTAGTAAGAAAGAGTGAAGTAGTATGAGAGTGGAGTGTGAAAGTAAGAGTATATAGAAGTGGTGTGCAAGATGGAGTAGTGGAGGATAAGGTGTGAAAGTGAGTAGTAAGAGTAGAGTGGTAACAAGGTGGAGAAGTGTGTAGTGAAGTTGGTATGAAGAGTGGAATGGCAAGGTGGAGTAGTAGTGGAGAAAGAGTAAGGTAGTAACAGAGTGAGGAGTAACAAAGGTGAGTGTAGTAGTGAGTGTAGTACAAAGTAAATAGGTAAAGAAATATAGAAGAGTAAGTAATGTGTAAGAGTAGTATGTAAAGTAAGAGTAGTACAAAGTAAGAGTATAAGAAAGTAAGAAAGAGAAAAAATGTGTACAAAGTAAGAGAGATGCAAGAGTAGAGTAGTAACAAGAGTAGAGTAGTAGCAAGAGTGGAAGTAGTAACAAGGTAAGAGAGTAAAGAAAATAGAAAAGAGTAAGAGAGTAACAAGGGGGAGATAGCAAGAGTAGAGTAGTAGCAGGTAAGAGAAGTGGGTGATGTCAAGGTGGAGGTAAGGTGGTGAAGAGTGGAGGTGGTAGCAAGGTGGAGGTGGTAGCAAGGTGGGTGGTGTGCGGTGGAGTGGGTGGAGTGGAGTGGTGGCAAGGTAGGGTGGTGGCAAGGTGAGTGAGGAGTGGAGTGGTGGGGTGAGTAGCAAGAGTAAGAGGAGTAGCAAGAGTAAGAAGAGTAGCAAGAGTAAGAGTAGCAGCAAGAGTAAGAGGAGTAACAAGAGTAAGAGTAGTAGCAAGAGTAAGAGTAGTAGCAAGAGTAAGAGTAGTAGCAAGAGTAAGAGTAATAAGAGTAAGAGGAGTAGCAAGAGTAGTAGCAAGAGTAAGAGGAGTAGCAAGAGTAAGAGTAGTAGCAAGAGTAAGAGTAGTAGCAAGAGTAAGAGTAGTAGCAAGAGTAAGAGTAGTAGCAAGAGTAAGAGTAGTAGCAAGAGTAAGAGTAGTAGCAAGAGTAAGAGTAGTAGCAAGAGTAAGAGTAGTAGCAAGAGTAAGAGTAGTAACAAGAGTAAGAGTAATAGCAAGAGTAAGAGTAGTAGCAAGAGTAAGAGTAGTAGCAAGAGTAAGAGTAGTAGCAAGAGTAAGAGTAGTAGCAAGAGTAAGAGTAGTAGCAAGAGTAAGAGGAGTAGCAAGAGTAAGAGGAGTAACAAGAGTAAAAGTAGTAACAAGAGTAAGAGTAGTAGGAAGAGTAAGAGTAGTAGGAAGAGTAAGAGTAGTAGGAAGAGTAAGAGTAGTAGCAAGAGTAAGAGTAGTAGCAAGAGTAAGAGGAGTAGCAAGAGCAAGAGTAGTAGCAAGAGTAAGAGTAGTAGCAAGAGTAAGAGGAGTAACAGGAGTAAGAGGAGTAACAGGAGTAAGAGGAGTAACAAGAGTAAAAGTAGTAACAAGAGTAAGAGTAGTAAGAGTAATAGTAGTAACAAGAATAAGAGGAGTAACAAGAGTAAGAGTAGTAACAAGAGTAAGAGTAGTAAGAGTAATAGTAACAAGAGTAAGAGTAGTAACAAGAGTAAGAGTAGTAAGAGTAATAGTAACAAGAGTAAGAGTAGTAACAAGAGTAAGAGTAGTAGCAAGAGTAAGAGTAGTAACAAGAGTAAGAGTAGTAGTAAGAGTAGTAGCAAGAGTAAGAGTAGTAACAAGAGTAAGAGTAGTAGCAAGAGTAAGAGTAGTAGCAAGAGTAAGAGTAGTAGCAAGAGTAAGAGTAGTAGCAAGAGTAAGAGTAGTAACAGGAGTAAGAGTAGTAGCAAGAGTAAGAGTAGTAGCAAGAGTAAGAGGAGTAACAGGAGTAAGAGGAGTAACAGGAGTAAGAAAAGTAACAGGAGTAAGAGGAGTAACAAGAGTAAGAGGAGTAACAAGAGCAAAAGGAGTAACAAGAGCAAAAGGAGTAAGAGTAAGAGGAGTAACAAGAGTAAAAGTAACAAGAGTAAGAGGAGTAAGAGTAAGAGGAGTAACAAGAGTAAGAGTAGTAACAGGAGTAAAAGTAATAACAGGAGTAAGAGTAGTAACAAGAGTGCGAGTAACAAGAGTAAGAGGAGTAACAAGAGTACGAGTAAGAGGAGTAACAAGAGTAAGAGGAGGTACAAGAGTAAGAGGAGGTAAGGTGGTGTTAGATCCTGTGCGTCTGTCAAGAAGGGTTTCAGGTTCTCTTTGTGGAAAGCGTCAAAGAAACGCATCTGGTCGTCTTAAGTTGGGGGATTAGACGCTCCAGGACGGCGAGGGGAAGGGTGCTTATGAAGGTGTGGTGGGGAGAGGAGGGTTCTCGTTAAGGTGTGGTGGGGAGGGGAGAGTTTTCGTGAAGGTGTGGTGGGGAGGGGAGGGTTCTCGTGAAGGTGTGGTGGGGAGGGGAGGGTTCTCGTGAAGGTGTTGGCGTGGGGGTTCTCGTGTAGGTGGTCTTGGGTGGAGGTGTGGGGGAGGTTATCATCATGACTCCATTTTATCACTGTTCCAATGCTATAATAACCACTGTACTGTTATCATCCACCTCTCCACTGTCATCATCCACCACTGTACTGTTATCATCCACCACTGTTATCCACCACTGCACTTTTATCATCCACCACTGTACTGTTATCCACCACTGCACTTTTATCATCCACCATTGTACTGTTATCATCCACCGCCGTACTGTTGTCATCCACCACTGTACTATCATCCACCATTATGCTGTTATCCATCACTGTACTGTTATCCATCATTGTACTGTTATCTACCACTGTACTGTTATCATCTATCACTGTTTGTAGGTAAGACACACAGGCAACATTTAGGCCTTTATTCCGATACGTTTCGCCTACACAGTAGGCTTCTTCAGTCGAGTACAGAAAGCAGGCAGGAGCAGTAGAGATGTGAAGACGATGTAATCAGTCCATCACCCTTGAAGTCGTAGATTTGAGGTTGTCAGTCCCTCAGCCTGGAGAAGTTCTGTTGAGACTTAAATACTGTCGGAAGGAGAGGTGCAGAGTAGTAGTAGTACAGAGGAAAAAACCCCCTGGACAACTTTTTCAAATGTTTGATCTGAGAGGGACGTGACCTCTCAGTGACTACACTCTCACTACTACTACTCTGCACCTCTCCTTCCGACAGTATTTAAGTCTCAACACTGTCGCTTGATCTTCAGTTAGTTCCAGACTTTGGAACAGAACTTCTCCAGGCTGAGGGACTGACAACCTCAAATCTACGACTTCAAGGGTGATGGACTGATTACATCGTCTTCACATCTCTACTGCTCCTGCCTGCTTTCTGTATTCGACTGAAGAAGCCTACTGTGTAGGCGAAACGTTTCGGAATAAAGTTGCCTAAATGTTGCCTATGTATCTTACCTACCAACTTGTCGGTATTGTATACCATTTTGATATTAATCGTCTATCACTGTACTGCTATCATCCACCACTGTACTGTTATCATCCACCACTGTACTGCTATCATCCACCACTGTACTGCTATCATCCACCACTGTACTGTTATCATCCACCACTGTACTGTTATCATCCACCACTGTACTGTTATCATCCACCACTGTACTGCTATCATCCACCACTGTACTGCTATCATCCACCACTGTACTGTTATCATCCACCACTGTACTGCTATCATCCACCACTGTACTGCTATCATCCACCACTGTACTGTTATCATCCATCACTGTACTATCATCCACCACTGTATTGTTATCCACCACTGTACTGTTATCATCCACCACTGTACTGTTGTCATCCACCACTGTACTGTTATCCATCACTGTACTATCATCCACCACTGTATTGTTATCCACCACTGTACTGTTATCACCCACCACTGTACTGTTATCATCTACAACTGTACTGTTATCATCCATCACTTCACTATGTTATCACGATTTGATAAAACTCTACACAGAGTAAAACGTGACTAATCCAATGGAAAGGGTAGGTCAAAGCTCCTTGGATCAAAAGACCGTCACCAGGGCCTACCTTAAAAGAGCTTGCGACTCTAGTGCGGATCGCACCTCTAACTAACGTAGAGCTGAGGTTCACAGAACACTCATTCAATGGGAAAACTAGAAATCTTAAAAAAAAAAATTCACCCTGAATCCTGTTCAAAAAATGAAGATAACCACGAAGCCTGGTCACGGACCGGGCGGCGGGGGCGTCGACCCCCGGAACACCCTTCAGGTAGACTCCTCCAGGTATACTAATCTTTAGAGTGCTTGTGAGTTTACATTTGTATACATTTCACCAGGACCAGGAGCTATAGACCAGCATCTGGACAAGGAGCGTGAGGCCACGGGGTCATAAAGGCTGCCATGTTGACTCACCACGAAATCGTAATGGCTGCCATGTTATCAAGTCTGTCCACTACACGAGGGTCATAAAGGCTGCCATGTCACCTGCACACCACAGGTCAAGACTGCTCTAATACCTAAAATAGTGATTAATGTAAGCTACCAGTGTATATATACAATGAGAGAGACGCACATCTCAGTGTATACACACTGAGACATTCATCTATTGACGTACCTACATCGAGACATGTGCCTCTCAGAGCATGTTACACTGACACAAGGATCTCTTAGTGTATATATACTGAGACATGCATCTCTCTGTATATACACTGTTGTCAGCATAGTTGCTGATCACCTGTATATGTTATCTATCATAGTGTGACGTCACGCAATGCCGCATGTGAGGGCTGCGCTCCCGGTCTCCTCCTGACTACACCCATAGGTCTACAACAAGGCAACACGGCAAGGCTGGGCTCCCCTTTCACACTCTGCTAATATTTTATAAGTGTTACCATCCAACAAGTGTGTTTAACTCCAACCATCATATCTCCACGAACCCTCGAGTGTCATCCACTCCGAGTTTGTTCATTCCTCCAGTAAGAAAGAACAGATCCCATGTGTTTTTAGAAGAATCCGCGAGACACTTCTTAAGTCAAAAGCAGAATTTACAAGAGTAACTAATAGCCGTGCTAAGCCAACCAAAGTTAGTGGGTTCGAGAGTAATGCTGACTAACTTCAACAAACCATGTGCAATGCCTAAGCTTGATCAAAAGTTTGTTGGTCCATATCGAGTAGTTGAATATATCAATGGCAATAAGTATAAGGTTAGAGAAATTAGTACTGGTCAGTATAAAGAATCGCATTTAGATCATATGAAGTTAGTATGCGATGTTGAGGATGATATTTCTACCCAGACTAATGTGACAGATGTTGACAATCCTCCTGACTCTGTACCCTCTACCTCTAACACTCAGTCAGATGATCAACCTGAATGTCGTTATTCTCTGCGTACACGACAAGTAATGAGAAACTCCCAAGTATCTTTTGTAGATACTTGTCCAGATCTCCCTCAGTCAAGGCACATGTTAGCCATTGCAAAGGTATTCGAACCTCCCAAAGACCATAACCATTCTGCATATGTAAATCTTGCCCTCGCAGAGTTGGGTTTAAATGTACATAGCCTGTATAATTAGATGTCCAAGATGAATGAAGTCAACTGTGTTTATTATTAGCTGATCAGTTTTCAGAATTTTTTTTTGTGTTCACGTTCCCTCCAAATTCTGAGAATTTAGCAGTAATGATCTGTGCGTGCCAGATCTGCCTTTGCTGTTAGTTACTTTCACCTTTTGTAAGTATATATATTCTTCCTCAGAATCCGTAGAGTGCATGAATACAGATCGATCGATCAATTCCATCCTTTATTATACTATGATATGTTCTTAAAATTATGATACCACCCATTACGATCCCATCCATTAGTCCTAAGTTACATATGTCATTGCTATTGTATAGAATCAGCCCAGAGCCGCCTGCCTGTTCAGCCTATAGCATAGTATTGTATGTCGAGACGACATACGTAACATGACCGAGCTGTCAGCATAGTTCCTGATCCCCTGTATACGTATATGTTATTTATCATATTACCATCCATATGTTTTACATAGTTGACCCCTTGCTAGGCTCAGTGACTAGCTTGTGGGACGTCACGTGATGCCGCATGTGAGCGCTGCGCTCCTGGTCTCCTGACTCCACCCATAGGCCTACGACAAGGCAACATGGCAAGGCTGGGCTCCCCTTTCACACACTGCTAATATAAGTGTTACCATCCAACAAGTGTGTTTAACTCCAACCATCACATCCACGAACCCTCCCAACACTGTGAGGTATACACATCACAGTGTATATATTCTGTGCCATGGCATTTATACTCTCAGAATTTAGTCATTAAAATAGGAGTTGAGGATGGTGGTAGGGGAGTTGATTGATGCCATCCATGATTCTTATTGTGCACGAGGGAGCGCTAAAATATTACGGGAAATACCCTACCTGGGGTTGGCACTTGAGGCAATCAGGTTTGATCCAAGAAAGAAAGGCTCAACTTCAATTTCTTATGAGGGGGAAGAGGGTTTGTGAACCTCTCAAATTCTAACTTATCTTGAGCTTCTTCCCCATGATTGGTTTCCTGTGTCCAGCGCTCTGTTATTCATGGGGATGGGAGGGGGAACACTAAACCCACAGGGGTAATGGGACTTCGTTTGATTTGAGAATTGAAAGGGCAACCATTTTCATTCGTAAGCGCTACGCATATAAATCCTGAGGAATTGAAGGCTGTCAGAGTTGACGCTTGGAAAAGGAAGAGTTGTTTCAATTCTCTGTATTAAGAGGCACGTCGGCTCCCGTCTTCTAATAGGCTCATTTATCCACTATAATCTACCTTGACTATAATTACTATCGCATTTTCTTTGCTTTCGTAAAGTGACGTCTAGAATCTTTCCTTAATTCATAGTATGACTTAACAAATCTTAGAATCTCCCCTTAGAATCTCTTCACGGGCACTACCTTTGAAGGGTAGTGAGACATGGTGGTTAATGTGAGGGTACTGACCTTCACGGTAGTGGTGAAAGGTCCCTTCACGTTAATACCGGTGTGGGCCGCCTCACCTTCTATTGTATTGGTATATTCACTGTGAAGCGCTAAAGCTGTAGGAGTCACACAGCTCCTGAGGACCGGGAGGGGATCATGTGTGTTGCGAGAAAGATAAAAGCTCAATAGGACAGCGTAGGGAGGGTTGGTGGTTCTACAGGGAGGGTTGGTGGTTTAATAGGGAGGGAAGGTGGTTCAGTAGAGAAGGTTGGTGGTTCAACAGGGAGGGTTGGTGGTTTAATAGGGAGGGTTGGTGGTTCAACAGAAGGTTGGAGGAAAATTTCAACTGGCAGGGATGAAAAATTATGAGGCGGTGTTGACTTCAGTACACTTCAGATACCAGTACACCTACGACTGCCTCAAAGGTGTTATTCCAGTCCACACATCACTACCTGGGCCAGGTACTTCACCCACCACCAGCTGGGTGACCCAACTCAGTCTTGCTACTAGCTCTTCCATCAAACAGGCCACTTATCTCCAACCCTTTGTGCCCCCACCATTAGTGTGTGGGGCCCAGTTTTGTGCATTGGGGTGAGAGGGGGACATATATGTGGGGGAGGGGGAGGGCCTTTTGTATGTAGGAAAGTGCTACTCATGTGTCTGTGTGGGTCCAGTCTTCTGTTTTTTTTTTTCTGTTGTGTGGGTATGACGGAGGTGTAATGGGAGGTTTTAGCTACTCCTTTAAGGTTATTACTGCTCAGTATTAACAGTCATCTTCACTAGCCAAGACTGCTGGTTGAGAGGGAGAAAGAATCAGTTGAAAGTAAACTCGGCCGCCCTGACTAGTCATGGACGACCGCGATGTGGGGACAGTGGTTCGAGTTGTCACTACTCCTTGAACTGAATGATCGACACGAATTTACTTACCTCTTTACTTTATTAAAAACAGTACCGCTACAGCTGGTGCCACTACTGTTTCTACTACATCTGCTACTACTACTACCACCACCAGTACCACCGCTACTACTACTACTGCCACCACTATTAATACTACTACTACTACTACTACTACTACTACTAATAATAATAATAATAATAATAATAATAATAATAATAAAAGGCCATGTCCAGGATAAACAAACATCTGAACACAGGTGAAAGTCAAGCTGTATAATGAAGCAGAATGCGAGGTCATCAGATAAAATCCGAGAATAGAACAAGTCCAATTCCTTGGAACAAGAACCCCTCACCAGCATCACGGAACCTCCCTTGATTCGCACACTAAAAAAAAAAAAGCTGGCCTTGATGCGTCAGAAAAAACCATACCCCCGGCCGGGATTGAACCCGCGGTCATAGAGTCTCAAAACTCCAGCCCGTCGCGTTAGCCACTAGACCAGCTAGCCACAATAAGATTCATCCAACTAGGAATATTTCTACACCATAGGAAGGTTAGCACAGGCACCACTGTGACCACAAATGCAAGTTTTTACAGACGAATCTCCAGCTAGCGTGGCCGTGACGAACTCTAGCTCAAGTCCCTTCACTGCCGTCAACATGACTCAAGAAATCGTAATGACACGATTGCAAACAAACCATACCCCCGGCCGGGATTGAACCCGCGGTCATAGAGTCTCAAAACTCCAGCGACGGGCTGGAGTTTTGAGACTCTATGACCGCGGGTTCAATCCCGGCCTCAATCGTGTCATTACGATTTCTTGAGTCTTGATGCGTCAGCTTGTGAGAAACTTACAAACAGACAAGACGACCCTTGGCCTCGTACGACTTATAAGGTGATATATGATGCTCAGCTAAGGTCATGAGTCCTGGTGCAAGTTTTTTGTCATGTGATACATCTCCATTAATGGACGAAATAGTATATTACTAACACTTTATCATCACATCCTCATTCCTTTCCTAAATCCTCATTGTTCCTCCTTATTCTCTCTTATATCTCTCTCATTGTCAGTACTTCTATACTCTTTGTCGGGTTTACCTGTGTACCGATACACAAGAAAAGTTGCAGAACGAGTCTTTATTGGGATAAAGTTCCACAGTGTAGAACTCCGTCAAATCAAACCTTGATAAAGTTCTACACGAAGAGAAACATCTAACTGGAACCTTATTCTACAACGTTTGTATTTGTCTTTAAACTGCACCAGTACTTGGCTGGGAAGTAAAGACCTTCGTCAGTAACTCTTGACACAAGACAGATTTTAATGGTGGCAAGAGGTTGGAAGGTTTTGGTGGTAAACCCTGTTCAGCCAGCAGTAAACATGAACCTGAGAGTTAGGTGAGGGTTGTGGGATGCAGCCCGGGAGATAGTATACCGTTAGAAGGAACTAATGACAGCCTCAGGGCCGGAACAGAGTATTCCTTGTAATACCTTCTTGATGCTAGCTGAAATCACCCAGACAGTACAAACAAATCTAGGAATATACCCGTTTTAATACTCTTGATATACTGTACATGTATGGTAGACAGTGCCGACAACATTCGACTATGGTGCTCTTCACCAACTTCAAGGCTGAGGGACTGCTTATCTCCTCTTTAGTGCATAGTTTTACTGTCTTCCAATTATGTCCTTGAATTTTTATTTATAAAGCCACTGGATGGCGAAACGTCTACAGCAAAGATTCCACATGTTGCACATGTGTCTGATTCTTCACACATACCCATTAATTACATGTGTTGGCTACATCACGAAGCGATAGCCTCTTAACGTATTAATTACAGTAGGCCTACAACTTTTTTTTTTGCGCCTACCACTTTTACTGTCGCTCTGCTCTTGTTTCTTAATTATTCTGACGAAGGAAATGAGAACTCGTATATTTTTACATCACTTCACAGTATTTTTCCTAGTTATAAAAAATTTATCAATTTTTAATATTACCAGATAAAAAATTAATGCCGATCAGTACATGTAAGGCATAATATTTTGAGAGAAGTGCTGGGGTTCGAACCTGCGTCAACTATAATACAAGCCCACCATGCTGGCAACCTCGCCATTGCTACAATGATGATCTCCATGAGTGTGTTCATCGTAGCCAGGTTGTTGGTACAGTGAGTGTGTTCATCGTAGCCAGGTTGTTGGTACAGTGAGTGTGGTCAACATAGCCAGGTTGTTGGTACAGTGAGTGTGGTCATCATAGCCAGGTTGTTGGTACAGTGAGTGTGGTCATCGTAGCCAGGTTGTTGGTACAGTGAGTGTGGTCATCATAGCCAGGTTGTTGGTACAGTGAGTGTGGTCATCATAGCCAGGTTGTTGGTACAGTGAGTGTGGTCAACATAGCCAGGTTGTTGGTACAGTGAGTGTGGTCATCATAGCCAGGTTGTTGGTACAGTGAGTGTGGTCATCATAGCCAGGTTGTTGGTACAGTGAGTGTGGTCATCATAGCCAGGTTGTTGGTACAGTGAGTGTGGTCAACATAGCCAGGTTGTTGGTACAGTGAGTGTGGTCAACATAGCCAGGTTATGCTTATTGTGTTTTTTCCTAACCCAGCATACATACTACACATACTACACATATATACGTACACAACACATACACAACACATACACAACACATACACAAAACACACACAACACATACACACACACACACACAAAACACACACACAAAACACACACACAAAACACACACACAAAACACACACACAAAACACACACACACACCCTCCCACCCTCACAGGCCCCCCAAACCACAGTGTTGGAAAGGAAACTGAAGGTATGGTACACAAACGCTGATGGAATAACAAATAAGTGGGAGGAGTGGCATGAAAGAGTCAAAGAAGCATCACCGGACATCATAGCTCTCACAGAAACCAAGTTTACAGGTATGATAACAGATGCCATCTTTCCAACGGGATACCAAATCCTGAGGAAAGACAGAGGGAACAGGGGGGGTGGAGGAGTGGCATTGCTGATCAAAAATCGCTGGAATTTTGATGAGCTGGAGAGAGGAGACAGCGGAGAATAAAGTGATTACATAGCGGGAACGCTTCACTCTGGAGGTCCCAAGGTGGTAATAGCAGTGATGTATAACCCACCACAGAACAGCAGGAGGCCAAGGCAAGAGTACGACGAGAGCAATAAAGCGATGGTTGACACACTGGCTAGAGTGGCCAGAAGAGCTCATGCATGCAGGGCAAAGCTCCTGATCATGGGTGACTTTAACCACAAGGAGATCGATTGGGAGAACTTGGACCCACATGGGGGCCAAGATACATGGAGGGCTAAGATGATGGAGGTGGTACTGGAAAACTTCATGTGCCAACACGTAAGGGACACTACAAGAGAGAGAGGAGAGGATGAACCAGCAAGGCTGGACTTAGTATTCACCTTGAGTAGTGCAGATATCGAGGACATCACATATGAAAGACCCCTTGGGGCCAGTGACCATGTGGTTTTAAGCTTCGAATACACAGTAGAGCTACAAGTGGAGGGAGAAGCAGGAAGGCCAGGACGAATGAAGCCAAACTACAAGAAAGGGGACTACACAGGAATGAGGAACTTCCTGAACGGGGTTCAGTGGGACAGAGAACTGGCAGGGAAGCCAGTTAATGAGATGATGGAATATGTAGCAACAAAATGCAAGGAGGCTGAGGAGAGGTTTGTACCCAAGGGTAACAGGAATAATGAAAAAGCCAGGATGAGCCCATGGTTTACCCAAAGGTGCAGGGAGGCAAAAACCAAGTGTGCTAGGGAATGGAAGAAATATAGAAGGCAAAGGACCCAGGAGAATAAGGAGAGCAGTCGTAGAGCCAGAAACGAATATGCACAGATAAGAAGGGAGGCCCAAAGACAATATGAAAACGACATAGCAGCAAAAGCCAAATCTGATCCGAAACTGTTGTACAGCCACATCAGGAGGAAAACAACAGTCAAGGACCAGGTAATCAGGCTAAGGAAGGAAGGAGGAGAGACAACAAGAAATGACCGTGAAGTATGTGAGGAACTCAACAAGAGATTCAAAGAAGTGTTCACAGAGGAGACAGAAGGGGCTCCAGAAAGACGGAGAGGTGGGGCACACCACCATGTGCTGGACACAGTGCACACAACCGAGGAAGAAGTGAAGAGGCTTCTGAGTGAGCTAGATACCTCAAAGGCAATGGGGCCAGATAACATCTCCCCATGGGTATTGAGAGAGGGAGCAGAGGCGCTATGTGTACCCCTAACAACAATATTCAATACATCTATCGAAACAGGGAGATTGCCTGAGGCATGGAAGACAGCAAATGTAGTCCCAATCTTTAAAAAAGGAGACAGACATGAAGCATTAAACTACAGACCAGTGTCCACTGACATGTATAGTATGCAAAATCATGGAGAAGATTATCAGGAGAAGAGTGGTGGAACACCTAGAAAGGAACGATCTCATCAACAGCAGCCAACATGGTTTCAGGGACGGGAAATCCTGTGTCACAAACCTACTGGAGTTCTATGACATGGTGACAGCAGTAAGACAAGAGAGAGAGAGGGGTGGGTGGATTGCATTTTCTTGGACTGCAAGAAGGCGTTTGACACAGTTCCACACAAGAGATTGGTGCAGAAACTGGAGGACCAAGCAGGGATAACAGGGAAGGCACTACAATGGATCAGGGAATACTTGTCAGGAAGACAGCAGCGAGTCATGGTACGTGGGGAGGTGTCAGAGTGGGCACCTATGTCCAGCGGGGTCCCACAGGGGTCAGTCCTAGGACCAGTGCTGTTTCTGGTATTTGTGAACGACATGACGGAAGGAATAGACTCTGAGGTGTCCCTGTTTGCAGATGACGTGAAGTTGATGAGAAGAATTCACTCGATCGAAGACCAGGCAGAACTACAAAGGGATCTGGACAGGCTGCAGACCTGGTCCAGCAATTGGCTCCTGGAGTTCAATCCCACCAAGTGCAAAGTCATGAAGATTGGGGAAGGGCAAAGAAGACCGCAGACGGAGTACAGTCTAGGGGGCCAGAGACTACAAACCTCACTCAAGGAAAAAGATCTTGGGGTGAGTATAACACCAGGCACATCTCCTGAAGCGCACATCAACCAAATAACTGCTGCAGCATATGGGCGCCTGGCAAACCTCAGAACAGCATTCCGACATCTTAATAAGGAATCATTCAGGACCCTGTACACCGTGTACGTTAGGCCCATATTGGAGTATGCGGCACCAGTTTGGAACCCCTACCTAGCCAAGCACGTGAAGAAACTAGAGAAAGTGCAAAGGTTTGCAACAAGACTAGTCCCAGAGCTAAGAGGTATGTCCTACGAGGAGAGGTTAAGGGAAATCAACCTGACGACACTGGAGAACAGGAGAGATAGGGGGGACATGATAACGACATACAAAATACTGAGAGGAATTGACAAGGTGGACAAAGACAGGATGTTCCAAAGATTGGACACAGTAACAAGGGGACACAGTTGGAAGCTGAAGACACAGATGAATCACAGGGATGTTAGGAAGTATTTCTTCAGCCACAGAGTAGTCAGTAAGTGGAATAGTTTGGGAAGCGATGTAGTGGAGGCAGGATCCATACATAGCTTTAAGCAGAGGTATGATAAAGCTCACGGCTCAGGGAGAGTGACCTAGTAGCGATCAGTGAAGAGGCGGGGCCAGGAGCTCGGACTCGACCCCCGCAACCTCAACTAGGTGAGTACAACTAGGTGAGTACACACACACACACACACACACACACACACACACACACACACACACACACACACACACACCTTGATGGTGTGAGCAACGTGTAGGTGGCTGACGGACGGCTCTGGCGTCACTCCATGTAATATTTAGGGTTCACTTCGCTCAGGATATTTAAAAAACACTGTAAAACTCTTGTTTCTAACATTTTTTATTAACTCTAAAATTATATGCAATCCTGTAAGGAAAAAAATCACTTAGATATAAAAAAAGAAAATTGATAATGGCGTTTTAGATTAAGCTGATCAGAGGTTATTATATGGGAAATAATTTATGAACATAACATAAGAATGGAGGAACACTGCAGAAGGCCTACTGGCTCATACAAGGCAGGTCCTTGTCACAACGGCCCCTACTCAAAGCTTCCCAAGAATATCCTCCCGTACCCAATGACACCAATCAAACCCAGCCCCCCCCCCACTCATATATTTGTCCAATCTCTCTTTAAAACCACCTAAGGTCCTAGCCTCGATCACCCTACTTGGGAGATTGTTCCATGCATCTACAACTCTCTTGGAAAACCAGTACTTACCTATGTCCTTTCTAAATCTAAATTTATCCAACTTAAATCCATTATTTCTGGTGTTTACCTGGTTCGACACCCTCATTATTTTATTAATATCACCTTTGTTTATTCCCGTCATCCACTTACACACTTCAATGATATCTTCCCTCATTCTACGTCTCTCCAGAGAGTGGAGATTCAAGGCTCAAAGTCTGTGTTCATAAGGGAGATTCCTTACACAGTAAATCATTTTAGTCATTCTTCTCTGTATGTTCTCCAATGAGTCTATATCCATCCTGTAGTAAGGAGATCAAAACTGAGCGGCATAATCTAAATGAGGCCTCACTAGTGATGTATAGAGCTGTAAAATAACTTTTCGACTTCTGTTACTTATACTTCTTGAGATAAATCCTAGTAATCTGTTAGCCTTGTTATGCACACTTAGGCACTGCTGTCTTGGCTTTAGATTTCTGCTTACCAAGACTCCCATGTCTTTTTCACATTCTGTATGATCAAGTTCTACTTCACTTAGATTATAGCTTCGAGGGTTATTTTCATTCCCCACACTTGACCAACAAAATTTGTAGATTGAAATTTATACGGCTGAAAGTGAGTTGACAGACTGTGTTGTAATAAAGGTCACCAGTGGGAAAAGTTTGAAGCCGATCAGAAAGAGGCATTCTTCAATAATTGGACTGATTCCAACGATTCCCAGTTTATTAACTGTTTCAATAAAATTTCAAATCTGCAGCTATTCAGACTAACCTTAGGATTATAACCCATAATGCATCGTCACTATAACAGTTTGAAGATGAATGGTTCAGAGAACCGACATGTTGTTAAATTAGACACATGTGCAACTCTTGGGTATGAACATTAAAATGGTATAAAATACCGACAGATTGTTAGGTAAGACACATATGCAACAGTTAGGTATCTTTATTTCGAAACGTTTCGCCTACACAGTAGGCTTCTTCAGTCGAGTACATAAAAGTTGATAGAAGCAGAAGATACTTGAAGACGATGTAATCAGTCCATCACCCTTAAAGTTTTGAGGTGGTCAGTCCCTCAGTCTGGAGAAGAGCATTGTTCCGTTGTCTGAAACAATATGAAGTTGAAGTGACAGGATGGAGCCTTTATATAGTGCAAGGAGGTGAGACGGAGGTTGCTTTGGGAGGGCAGGTCCCTCTCAAACCCAGCCGTTCTCACTAGTAGAGGTCGAAGTTGATGGTCTGTACCAAGATACCCTTGTGTTGCAGTGTCTGACAGAATGAACATTAAAATGGTATAAAATACCGACAGATTGTTAGGTAAGACACATATGCAACAGTTAGGTATCTTTATTTCGAAACGTTTCGCCTACACAGTAGGCTTCTTCAGTCGAGTACATAAAAGTTGATAGAAGCAGAAGATACTTGAAGACGATGTAATCAGTCCATCACCCTTAAAGTTTTGAGGTGGTCAGTCCCTCAGTCTGGAGAAGAGCATTGTTCCGTTGTCTGAAACAATATGAAGTTGAAGTGACAGGATGGAGCCTTTATATAGTGCAAGGAGGTGAGACGGAGGTTGCTTTGGGAGGGCAGGTCCCTCTCAAACCCAGCCGTTCTCACTAGTAGAGGTCGAAGTTGATGGTCTGTACCAAGATACCCTTGTGTTGCAGTGTCTGACAGAATGAACATTAAAATGGTATAAAATACCGACAGATTGTTAGGTAAGACACATATGCAACAGTTAGGTATCTTTATTTCGAAACGTTTCGCCTACACAGTAGGCTTCTTCAGTCGAGTACATAAAAGTTGATAGAAGCAGAAGATACTTGAAGACGATGTAATCAGTCCATCACCCTTAAAGTTTTGAGGTGGTCAGTCCCTCAGTCTGGAGAAGAGCATTGTTCCGTTGTCTGAAACAATATGAAGTTGAAGTGACAGGATGGAGCCTTTATATAGTGCAAGGAGGTGAGACGGAGGTTGCTTTGGGAGGTCGTTCTCACTAGGCTGGGTTTGAGAGGGACCTGCCCTCCCAAAGCAACCTCCGTCTCACCTCCTTGCACTATATAAAGGCTCCATCCTGTCACTTCAACTTCATATTGTTTCAGACAACGGAACAATGCTCTTCTCCAGACTGAGGGACTGACCACCTCAAAACTTTAAGGGTGATGGACTGATTACATCGTCTTCAAGTATCTTCTGCTTCTATCAACTTTTATGTACTCGACTGAAGAAGCCTACTGTGTAGGCGAAACGTTTCGAAATAAAGATACCTAACTGTTGCATATGTGTCTTACCTAACAATCTGTCGGTATTTTATACCATTTTAATGTTCATTCTGTCAGACACTGCAACACAAGGGTATCTTGGTACAGACCATCAACTTCGACCTCTACTAGTGAGAACGGCTGGGTTTGAGAGGGACCTGCCCTCCCAAAGCAACCTCCGTCTCACCTCCTTGCACTATATAAAGGCTCCATCCTGTCACTTCAACTTCATATTGTTTCAGACAACGGAACAATGCTCTTCTCCAGACTGAGGGACTGACCACCTCAAAACTTTAAGGGTGATGGACTGATTACATCGTCTTCAAGTATCTTCTGCTTCTATCAACTTTTATGTACTCGACTGAAGAAGCCTACTGTGTAGGCGAAACGTTTCGAAATAAAGATACCTAACTGTTGCATATGTGTCTTACCTAACAACTCTTGGGTATCTTTATTGAGGAAACGTTTCGCCACACAGTGGCTTCATCAGTCCATACGTAGGAGAAACTTGAAGAACAGGAGGAGAATGAGGTAATCAGTCCCTCAACCTTGAGTCGATGTGGTCAGTCCATCATTCTCCTCCTGTTCTTCAAGTTTCTCCTATGAATGGACTGATGAAGCCACTGTGTGGCGAAACGTTTCCTCAATAAAGATACCCAAGAGTTGCACATGTGTCTAATTTAATAACAGTTTGAAACCAATCAGAAGTATTCCTCATTTATTGAAGAAAAAATGTCTATATTTTTTTTCCAATAAAATTGGCAAAATAGGATTTGTCAGCCAGTAGCAGCGTGAACCTTGTGTCCAGGGAACCACACCTGTGGTGAAAATTTGAAGCCGATCAGATGAGTCATTCTTCAGGTATAGCATAGATTCCATTTTTTCTTTTTTACTACATAAACCATACCACGGGCGGGGATTGAACCCGCGGTTAGCCACTAGTCCAGCTGTCTAACTAGGTATATTTATACACCATGGGAAGGTTAGCACAGGCACCACTGTGACCACAACGCTAACGCGCTCGATCTAGAGTTTTACTACTCTCTAACCGCGGGTTCAAGCCCCGCTCCTGATATGGTTTGTTTGCAATCGTGTCAGTATGATTTCGTGAGTCATAAGTACATAACAAATTTGCCAGCACGCAAACGAAACATTCTAGTTACTATCCTGGCCCTGAGACGTATCAGTCACTCAGTTACTATCCTGGCCCTCAGACGCATCAGTCACTCAGTAGTTACTATCCTGGCCCTGAGACGTATCAGTCACTCAGTAGTTACTGTCCTGGCCCTGAGACGCATCAGTCACTCAGTAGTTACTGTCCTGGCCCTGAGACGTATCAGTCACTCAGTAGTTACTGTCCTGGCCCTGAGACGTATCAGTCACTCAGTAGTTACTGTCCTGGCCCTGAGACGCATCAGTCACTCAGTTACTGTCCTGGCCCTGAGACGCATCAGTCACTCAGTAGTTACTGTCCTGGCCCTGAGACGCATCAGTCACTCAGTAGTTACTGTCCTGGCCCTGAGACGCATCAGTCACTCAGTACTGTCCTGGCCCTGACTGTCACTCAGTAGTTACTGTCCTGGCCCTGAGACGCATCAGTCACTCAGTAGTTACTGTCCTGGCCCTGAGACGCATCAGTCACTCAGTAGTTACTGTCCTGGCCCTGAGACGCATCAGTCACTCAGTAGTTACTGTCCTGGCCCTGAGACGTATCAGTCACTCAGTAGTTACTGTCCTGGCCCTGAGACGCATCAGTCACTCAGTAGTTACTGTCCTGGCCCTGAGACGCATCAGTCACTCAGTAGTTACTGTCCTGGCCCTGAGACGCAGTCACTCAGTAGTTACTGTCCTGGCCCTGAGACGTATCAGTCACTCAGTTACTGTCCTGGCCCTGAGACGCATCAGTCACTCAGTAGTTACTGTCCTGGCCCTGAGACGTATCAGTCACTCAGTAGTTACTGTCCTGGCCCTGAGACGCATCAGTCACTCAGTAGTTACTGTCCTGGCCCTGAGACGCATCAGTCACTCAGTAGTTACTGTCCTGGCCCTGAGACGCATCAGTCACTCAGTAGTTACTGTCCTGGCCCTGAGACGCATCAGTCACTCAGTAGTTACTGTCCTGGCCCTGAGACGCATCAGTCACTCAGTAGTTACTGTCCTGGCCCTGAGACGCATCAGTCACTCAGTAGTTACTGTCCTGGCCCTGAGACGCATCAGTCACTCAGTAGTTACTGTCCTGGCCCTGAGACGCATCAGTCACTCAGTAGTTACTGTCCTGGCCCTGAGACGCATCAGTCACTCAGTAGTTACTGTCCTGGCCCTGAGACGCATCAGTCACTCAGTAGTTACTGTCCTGGCCCTGAGACGCATCAGTCACTCAGTAGTTACTGTCCTGGCCCTGAGACGCATCAGTCACTCAGTAGTTACTGTCCTGGCCCTGAGACGCATCAGTCACTCAGTAGTTACTGTCCTGGCCCTGAGACGCATCAGTCACTCAGTAGTTACTGTCCTGGCCCTGAGACGCATCAGTCACTCAGTAGTTACTGTCCTGGCCCTGAGACGCATCATCAGTCACTCAGTAGTTACTGTCCTGGCCCTGAGACGCATCAGTCACTCAGTAGTTACTGTCCTGGCCCTGAGACGTATCAGTCACTCAGTAGTTACTGTCCTGGCCCTGAGACGCATCAGTCACTCAGTAGTTACTGTCCTGGCCCTGAGACGCATCAGTCACTCAGTAGTTACTGTCCTGGCCCTGAGACGTATCAGTCACTCAGTAGTTACTGTCCTGGCCCTGAGACGCATCAGTCACTCAGTAGTTACTGTCCTGGCCCTGAGACGCATCAGTCACTCAGTAGTTACTGTCCTGGCCCTGAGACGCATCAGTCACTCTAGTTACTGTCCTGGCCCTGAGACGCATCAGTCACTCAGTAGTTACTGTCCTGGCCCTGAGACGCATCAGTCACTCAGTAGTTACTGTCCTGGCCCTGAGACGCATCAGTCACTCAGTAGTTACTGTCCTGGCCCTGAGACGCATCAGTCACTCAGTAGTTACTGTCCTGGCCCTGAGACGTATCAGTCACTCAGCAGTTACTGTCCTGGCCCTGAGACGTATCAGTCACTCAGTAGTTACTGTCCTGGCCCTGAGACGCATCAGTCACTCAGTAGTTGCTGTCCTGGCCCTGAGACGCATCAGTCACTCAGTAGTTACTGTCCTGGCCCTGAGACGCATCAGTCACTCAGTAGTTACTGTCCTGGCCCTGAGACGCATCAGTCACTCAGTAGTTACTGTCCTGGCCCTGAGACGCATCAGTCACTCAGTAGTTACTGTCCTGGCCCTGAGACGCATCAGTCACTCAGTAGTTACTGTCCTGGCCCTGAGACGCATCAGTCACTCAGTAGTTACTGTCCTGGCCCTGAGACGCATCAGTCACTCAGTTACTGTCCTGGCCCTGAGACGCATCAGTCACTCAGTAGTTACTGTCCTGGCCCTGAGACGCATCAGTCACTCAGTAGTTACTGTCCTGGCCCTGAGACGCATCAGTCACTCAGTAGTTGCTGTCCTGGCCCTGAGACGTATCAGTCACTCAGCAGTTACTGTCCTGGCCCTGAGACGCATCAGTCACTCAGCAGTTGCTGTCCTGGCCCTGAGACGCATCAGTCACTCAGTAGTTACTGTCTTGGCCCTGAGACGCATCAGTCACTCAGTAGTTACTGTCCTGGCCCTGAGACGCATCAGTCACTCAGTAGTTACTGTCCTGGCCCTGAGACGCATCAGTCACTCAGTAGTTACTGTCCTGGCCCTGAGACGCATCAGTCACTCAGTAGTTACTGTCCTGGCCCTGAGACGCATCAGTCACTCAGTAGTTACTGTCCTGGCCCTGAGACGCAACAGTCACTCAGTAGTTACTGTCCTGGCCCTGAGACGTATCAGTCACTCAGCAGTTACTGTCCTGGCCCTGAGACGCATCAGTCACTCAGTAGTTGCTGTCCTGGCCCTGAGACGCATCAGTCACTCAGTAGTTACTGTCCTGGCCCTGAGACGCATCAGTCACTCAGTAGTTACTGTCCTGGCCCTGAGACGCATCAGTCACTCAGTAGTTACTGTCCTGGCCCTGAGACGCATCAGTCACTCAGTAGTTACTGTCCTGGCCCTGAGACGTATCAGTCACTCAGTAGTTACTGTCCTGGCCCTGAGACGCATCAGTCACTCAGTAGTTACTGTCCTGGCCCTGAGACGTATCAGTCACTCAGTAGTTACTGCCCTGGCCCTGAGACGCATCAGTCACTCAGTAGTTACTGTCCTGGCCCTGAGACGTATCAGTCACTCAGTAGTTACTGTCCTGGCCCTGAGACGTATCAGTCACTCAGTAGTTACTGTCCTGGCCCTGAGACGCATCAGTCACTCAGTAGTTACTGTCCTGGCCCTGAGACGCATCAGTCACTCAGTAGTTACTGTCCTGGCCCTGAGACGCATCAGTCACTCAGTAGTTACTGTCCTGGCCCTGAGACGCATCAGTCACTCAGTAGTTGCTGTCCTGGCCCTGAGACGCATCAGTCACTCAGTAGTTACTGTCCTGGCCCTGAGACGCATCAGTCACTCAGTAGTTACTGTCCTGGCCCTGAGACGCATCAGTCACTCAGTAGTTACTGTCCTGGCCCTGAGACACATCAGTCACTCAGTAGTTACTGTCCTGGCCCTGAGACGTATCAGTCACTCAGTAGTTACTGTCCTGGCCCTGAGACGCATCAGTCACTCAGTAGTTACTGTCCTGGCCCTGAGACGCATCAGTCACTCAGTAGTTACTGTCCTGGCCCTGAGACGTATCAGTCACTCAGTAGTTACTGTCCTGGCCCTGAGACGCATCAGTCACTCAGTAGTTACTGTCCTGGCCCTGAGACGCATCAGTCACTCAGTAGTTACTGTCCTGGCCCTGAGACGCATCAGTCACTCTAGTTACTGTCCTGGCCCTGAGACGCATCAGTCACTCAGTAGTTACTGTCCTGGCCCTGAGACGCATCAGTCACTCAGTAGTTACTGTCCTGGCCCTGAGACGCATCAGTCACTCAGTAGTTACTGTCCTGGCCCTGAGACGCATCAGTCACTCAGTAGTTACTGTCCTGGCCCTGAGACGTATCAGTCACTCAGCAGTTACTGTCCTGGCCCTGAGACGTATCAGTCACTCAGTAGTTACTGTCCTGGCCCTGAGACGCATCAGTCACTCAGTAGTTGCTGTCCTGGCCCTGAGACGCATCAGTCACTCAGTAGTTACTGTCCTGGCCCTGAGACGCATCAGTCACTCAGTAGTTACTGTCCTGGCCCTGAGACGCATCAGTCACTCAGTAGTTACTGTCCTGGCCCTGAGACGCATCAGTCACTCAGTAGTTACTGTCCTGGCCCTGAGACGCATCAGTCACTCAGTAGTTACTGTCCTGGCCCTGAGACGCATCAGTCACTCAGTAGTTACTGTCCTGGCCCTGAGACGCATCAGTCACTCAGTTACTGTCCTGGCCCTGAGACGCATCAGTCACTCAGTAGTTACTGTCCTGGCCCTGAGACGCATCAGTCACTCAGTAGTTACTGTCCTGGCCCTGAGACGCATCAGTCACTCAGTAGTTGCTGTCCTGGCCCTGAGACGTATCAGTCACTCAGCAGTTACTGTCCTGGCCCTGAGACGCATCAGTCACTCAGCAGTTGCTGTCCTGGCCCTGAGACGCATCAGTCACTCAGTAGTTACTGTCTTGGCCCTGAGACGCATCAGTCACTCAGTAGTTACTGTCCTGGCCCTGAGACGCATCAGTCACTCAGTAGTTACTGTCCTGGCCCTGAGACGCATCAGTCACTCAGTAGTTACTGTCCTGGCCCTGAGACGCATCAGTCACTCAGTAGTTACTGTCCTGGCCCTGAGACGCATCAGTCACTCAGTAGTTACTGTCCTGGCCCTGAGACGCAACAGTCACTCAGTAGTTACTGTCCTGGCCCTGAGACGTATCAGTCACTCAGCAGTTACTGTCCTGGCCCTGAGACGCATCAGTCACTCAGTAGTTGCTGTCCTGGCCCTGAGACGCATCAGTCACTCAGTAGTTACTGTCCTGGCCCTGAGACGCATCAGTCACTCAGTAGTTACTGTCCTGGCCCTGAGACGCATCAGTCACTCAGTAGTTACTGTCCTGGCCCTGAGACGCATCAGTCACTCAGTAGTTACTGTCCTGGCCCTGAGACGTATCAGTCACTCAGTAGTTACTGTCCTGGCCCTGAGACGTATCAGTCACTCAGTAGTTACTGTCCTGGCCCTGAGACGTATCAGTCACTCAGTAGTTACTGTCCTGGCCCTGAGACGTATCAGTCACTCAGTAGTTACTGTCCTGGCCCTGAGACGTATCAGTCACTCAGCAGTTACTGTCCTGGCCCTGAGACGTATCAGTCACTCAGTAGCTACTGTCCTGGCCCTGAGACGCATCAGTCACTCAGTAGTTACTGTCCTGGCCCTGAGACGCATCAGTCACTCAGTAGTTACTGTCCTGGCCCTGAGACGTATCAGTCACTCAGTAGTTACTCTCCTGGCCCTGAGACGCATCAGTCACTCAGTAGTTGCTGTCCTGGCCCTGAGACGCATCAGTCACTCAGTAGTTACTGTCCTGGCCCTGAGACGCATCAGTCACTCAGTAGTTACTGTCCTGGCCCTGAGACGCATCAGTCACTCAGTAGTTACTGTCCTGGCCCTGAGACGCATCAGTCACTCAGTAGTTACTGTCCTGGCCCTGAGACGCATCAGTCACTCAGTAGTTACTGTCCTGTCCCTGAGACGCATCAGTCACTCAGTAGTTACTGTCCTGGCCCTGAGACGCATCAGTCACTCAGTAGTTACTGTCCTGGCCCTGAGACGCATCAGTCACTCAGTAGTTACTGTCCTGGCCCTGAGACGCATCAGTCACTCAGTAGTTACTGTCCTGGCCCTGAGACGCATCAGTCACTCAGTAGTTACTGTCCTGGCCCTGAGACGCATCAGTCACTCAGTAGTTACTGTCCTGGCCCTGAGACGCATCAGTCACTCAGTAGTTACTGTCCTGGCCCTGAGACGCATCAGTCACTCAGTAGTTACTGTCCTGGCCCTGAGACGTATCAGTCACTCAGTAGTTACTGTCCTGGCCCTGAGACGTACCAGTCACTCAGTTACTATCCTGGCCCTGAGACGTATCAGTCACTCAGTAGTTACTATCCTGGCCCTGAGACGTATCAGTCACTCACTAGTTACTATCCTGGCCCTGAGACGTATCAGTCACTCAGTAGTTACTATCCTGGCCCTGAGACGTATCAGTCACTCAGTTACTATCCTGGCCCTGAGACGTATCTCACTCAGTAGTTTCTATCCTGGCCCTGAGACGTATCAGTCACTCAGTAGTTACTATCCTGGCCCTGAGACGTATCAGTCACTCAGTAATTACTATCCTGGCCCTGAGATGTATCAGTCACTCAATAGTTACTATCCTGCCCTGAGATGTATCAGTCACTCAGTTACTTTCCTGGCCCTGAGATGTTTGTCACTCAGTAGTTACTATCCTGGCCCTGAGACGTATCAGTCACTCAGTAGTTACTTTCCTGCCCTGAGATGTATCAGTCACTCAGTTACTTTCCTGGCCCTGAGATGTATCAGTCACTCAGTTACTTTCCTGGCCCTGAGATGTATCAGTCACTCAGTAGTTACTATCCTGGCCCTGAGACGTATGTCACTCAGTAGTTACTATCCTGGCCCTGAGACGTATCAGTCAGTAGTTACTATCCTCGCCCTGAGACACATCAGTCAGTAGTAGTTACTATCCTGGCCCTGAGACGTATCAGTCAATAGTTACTATCCTCGCCCTGAGACACATCAGTCAGTAGTAGTTACTATTCTGGCCCTGAGACGTATCAGTCAGTAGTTACTATCCTGGCCCTGAGACACATCAGTCAGTAGTAGTTACTATTCTGGCCCTGAGACGTATCAGTCAGTAGTTACTATCCTCGCCCTGAGACACATCAGTCAGTAGTAGTTACTATCCTGGCCCTGAGACACATCAGTCAGTAGTTACTATCCTGGCCCTGAGACACATCAGTCAGTAGTAGTTACTATTCTGGCCCTGAGACGCATCAGTTAGTACTGAAGTTGTTTCACAAGAGGTAAACTGAAAATTATTTAACGTAGTTTAACGGGAATAAGATGTCACACTATTTTACACAAAAATTTATCAAATCTGCTCCTACATATTTCAGTTTCACTCTTAACTCTCTTAGCTCTGTTCCACAAAGCACAGCACTCGCCCCCATCCTGTTCCACAAGGCACAGTACTCGCCCCCATCCTGTTCCTCATCATCATATCAGACATAGAGATGTAATCCACAGCACCGTGTCATCCTTTGCAGACGAGACTAGGATCTGCATGAGACTGTCATCTATTGAGGACACAGTTAACCTCCAAGAAGATATAAGTTCTATCAAACACCTCAAATACTGGGAACGCTTGGAAACACTTAGACTTGTACTCGTTGGAACACAGGCGAGAAATATATATCATAATCTACACTTCGAAAATCCTGGAAGGAATGGTCCCGAATCTGCACACAGAAATCATTGCCTACGAAAGTAAAAGACTGGGCAGGCGATGCAAACTACCCCCAATGAAAAGTAGGGGCGTCATTGGTGCACTAAGAGAAAACACCATAAGTGTCCGGGGCCCAAGACTGTTCAACAGCCTCCTCCCAAGCATAAGGGAAATTACAAATAGGCCCCTGGCTCCCTTGAAGAGGGAGCTGGACAGATACTTAGTGGGTGCCAGATCAGCCGGGCTGTGGTTCCTACGTTGGTTTACGTGCGGCCAGCTGTAACAGCCTGGTTGATCAGGCCCTGATCCACCGGGAGGCCTGGTTGTGGACCGGGCTGCGGGGGCGTTGATCCCCAGAATACCCTACAGGTAGACACCAGGTAGCTGTCGTTGTATTTTTTGGCAACTTTTGTGAACGTTTGAAGCTCCGCCACTGAGGATTTCTGAAGTTATCATTGGTATTCCAGGATGCTGGCAACGGGTTCAACAACTTTTGTTACAAGACACTTGAACATGCCTGTTGTTCCTACAATTTGGTCCTCGTTACCCTACACAAGTGCTGAAAATTTGAAGCTTATTAGATGAGGCGTTCTCGAGTTATGAGGAAAAATAATGTCGAAAAGTTGGAGGAAGAAAGAAAAGACAAAAAAATCAGGTAACCTCTTAATGGTCCCCCGTCGCGGATATAATAATAATAATAATTAATAATAATAATAATAATAATAATAATAATAATAATGCACAGCCCCTACATAAAAAGGCTTATGACGACGTTTCGATCCTATTTGGACCATTACCTAGTTACACTAAGAGAGAGATGAGGGAGCCGGCATATATAGAAGAGGACAGGGATGGGACAGAGAGGAAGAAGTGGAGAAGTGGTGGTAGAGGTAATGTAGTGGAAGTAGTAGTAGTAGGTAGGAGTAGTGGTAGTGACAAGAGACAGAAAGGGGAATGAGGCCAGGCAATAGTAGTAGTAGTAGATGTGGAGTAGGACTAAGGACAAGAAAAAGCAAAGCAGGAGAGATAATGGCACACATCAGAACATTAGCGCATCAGAACATTAGCACATCAGAACATTAGCACATCAGAACATTAGCGCATCAGAACATTAGCACATCAGAACATTAGCACATCAGAACATTAGCGCATCAGAACATTAGCACATCAGAACATTAGCGCATCAGAACATTAGCGCATCAGAACATTAGCACATCAGAACATTAGCACATCAGAACATTAGCACATCAGAACAGCACATCAGAACATTAGCACATCAGAACATTAGCACATCAGAACATTAGCGCATCAGAACATTAGCACATCAGAACATTAGCACATCAGAACAGCACATCAGAACATTAGCACATCAGAACATTAGCACATCAGAACAGCACATCAGAACATTAGCACATCAGAACATTAGCGCATCAGAACAGCGCATCAGAACATTAGCACATCAGAACAGCACATCAGAACATTAGCATCAGAACATTAGCACATCAGAACATTAGCGCATCAGAACATTAGCACATCAGAACAGCACATCAAAACATTAGCACATCAGAACAGCACATCAGAACAGCACATCAGAACATTAGCACATCAGAACATTAGCACATCAGAACATTAGCACATCAGAACATTAGTACATCAGAACATTAGCACATCAGAACAGCACATCAGAACATTAGTACATCAGAACATTAGCACATCAGAACAGCACATCAAAACATTAGCACATCAGAACAGCACATCAGAACAGCACATCAGAACATTAGCACATCAGAACAGCACATCAGAACATTAGCACATCAGAACATTAGCACATCAGAACAAAGATAAGGTTGAAGAGCTTTTTTAGAAGATAACGTCGAAAGGAATATATAAACAAAGAGGCCTATTCCAGGATTATAGCCTGGAAAAAAAAAGATTGAACGAGGAGAGACCTGCCACCTTCTTGAAGACGGCGGGTGTTCCCGAAGAAATGGCTCGTTAGAAACGAAAAGAAAATATGTATGGAGCCATTCCCATGCTGACGATAGCCGGAGACAGACAAGTTCGTTGTTGCTTCTAGGACCGAGTCTTGTCGATTCTACCAGTTCTTCTGTTATGTAAAAACTGAGAAAAATAAACTGAAACGGAATAAAGGACAAACTCAAATGATATAATAGAGAGAAAGTTGAATGTGCCAGTCTTGGGAGTGATGAGAGATCTCACATTCAAGAATCATAACAGTGTTGCTGCTATTGCTGCTACAAGGAAAATGAGAGGCTGGATAACTAGAACTTTCAAGATAACGGAGGCTGAGTCCAATATTCTCTCTTAGGTGGAATGTTACTTTAAATCAATGGACCCCTTCAAGGCAGGCGAGAGTCATGAGCTAGAAAATGAAGAGAGAACCTTCACTGTCCGTGTAGTCAAACATCTGAACTACTGGTAACACTTGAAGTACCTTCAACTGTACTCCTTCGATCGTAGCGAGAAATATACATCACAATAATGGGTACGCTATGAGAAAACTCAGCACCCTTCGTGCATAAGGGAATTACAAACAGAACTCTGTATCCAAGAGGGAACGTGACAAGTTCCCTAAATCAGTTCCTGCTCAGTCTGGTTGTGGTCCATACGTTAATCTCTCTCTCTCTCTCTCTCTCTCTCTCTCTCTCTCTCTCTCTCATTCATACCTGCTGCGTAAGCAGAGTTTTCTGTGTTGATATCACACATGTTTACCGCTAGTGCCGCGTGTTGAGTGCCAACCATGACGTGCAGGCACGTACTGGGTGCCACCGATGTGCATGGAAAATACTAGTCCTGGGCGTTTACTCACCTTTTTACTACGTCATTACTTGACTCTGAAGAAGCCGTCGATAATACATCCGAAACCCGGACTTGTGGAACACTATACTTATCAACAGCAAAAAAAAGTAATTTGTTTAAATAATCTACTAGGACGTAATCTAGACTCAGATGTCATCCAGGAGTCATTAAAAATCAAGGATATAGCTCCGGTCCAGAAAAGATGCAGTTAAGCATTTACAAACATCAATAAAACGATAGCACTGGCTTCACACTACCAGAATGTTTAAAAGTGTGTTGTGAGGCAAGATTGTTAGCCAGGTTGAGCCACGACAGTTGCACAACGCAGGGCATCATGGGTGTACAGCAGGTCGCTCCTGCCTCTCGCAACTCTTCCATCATTATGATATGGTCTTGAGTGCCTGGAAGACAAATGCAAATATACACAGATTTTGCAAAAAACGATTATGTCACAAGATCTTATATTGAAAGATCACAGCAGTGTAACTATGACAACCACAAGGAAAATGAAAGGTACGATAACTAGATACTTTTTTTTAGTCACTTGTTAACTCTTTTTAAAGCAGGTGGATTTGCAGAGGTGGAGACCGTATAGACAGCATTCACTGTATAAATTCCGTCAAACGTCTTAATTATCATGAACTCCTGAAGTTCTCTGAAATGAACACCCAGTAATATAGGGGAAAAAATGTTTCTAAATATATACGTGGAAAAGCCGTATGAACTTCGTCAAATTTATGCACATAGAAATTTATTTTTAAGAGGGCAAGAGGCTCAGCAGTGTGTAAAATAACCCGGTGTAAGACAGGTAACTCAGTAAGTGTAAAGGGACCTGGACTTTTCCACGACCTCACATAATAGATAAAGGCAATCCTGAAGGAGAAACTTGATAAGTTCCTGATCAGCTGGGCTGTGGTGTATGCTTTGCACTGCATGCGGCTAGCACCAACAGCCTGATTGATCAGGATAATTCCTGATCAATTAGGCTGAGTGATTTAAAACAACGTAACTAAATAACTAACGTTTAGTTACGTTAAAACAAAGTAATTAAATAACAAGACAAGTGGATAGACAAGGTCAAGACAACAGTGTGGACAACGTTAAGACAGCAGGATAGACAAGGGTAAGACAACAGTGTGGACAAGGATAAGACAGAATGGACAAGGATAAGACAACAGGATGGACAAGGATAAAACAACAGGATGAACAAGGATAAGACAGGATGAACAAGGATAAGACAACAGGATGGACAAGGATAAGACAACAGGATGAACAAGGATAAGACAACATGATGAACAAGGATAAGACAACAGGATGGACAAGGATAAGACAACAGGATGAACAAGGATAAGACAACAGGATGAACAAGGATAAGACAACAGGATGGACAAGGATAAGACAACAGGATGGACAAGGATAAGACAACAGGATGAACAAGAATAAGACAACAGGATGGACAAGAATAAGACAACAGGATGAACAAGAATAAGACAACAGGATGGATAAGGATAAGACAACAGGATGAACAAGAATAAGACAACAGGATGGACAAGAATAAGACAACAGGATGAACAAGAATAAGACAACAGGATGAACAAGAATAAGACAACAGGATGAACAAGAATAAGACAACAGGATGAACAAGAATAAGACAACAGGATGAACAAGGATAAGACAACAGGATGAACAAGAATAAGACAACAGGATGAACAAGAATAAGACAACAGGATGAACAAGAATAAGACAACAGGATGAACAAGAATAAGACAACAGGATGAACAAGAATAAGACAACAGGATGAACAAGAATAAGACAACAGGATGAACAAGAATAAGACAACAGGATGAACAAGAATAAGACAGGATGAACAAGGATAGGTCTAGTATGAAACATTTTGTTGTTTTTTCACTCTAGTGAAGACATCGACCTGAGTCAAGAACATTGTTTTTGTTGCTGTAGAGCTTTCAGCAGGTGGCATCTTGCTGTAGAGCTTTCAACAGGTGGCATCTTGCTGTAGAGCTTTCAACAGGTGGCATCTTGCTGTAGAACTTTCAGCAGGTGGCATCTTGCTGTAGAACTTTCAGCAGGCGGCATCTTGCTGTAGAGCTTTCAACAGGTGGCATCTTGCTGTAGAGCTTTCAACAGGTGGCATCTTGCTGTAGAGCTTTCAACAGGTGGCATCTTGCTGTAGAGCTTTCAACAGGTGGCATCTTGCTGTAGAGCTTTCAACAGGTGGCATCTTGCTGTAGAGCTTTCAACAGGTGGCATCTTGCTGTAGAGCTCTCAACAGGTGGCATCTTGCTGTAGAACTTTCAGCAGGTGGCATCTTGCTGTAGATCTTTCAACAGGTGGCATCTTGCTGTAGAGCTTCCAGCAGGTGGCATCTTGCTGTAGAGCTTTCAACAGGTGGCATCTTGCTGTAGAGCTTCCAGCAGGTGGCATCTTGCTGTAGAGCTTTCAACAGGTGGCATCTTGCTGTAGAGCTTTCAGCAGGTGGCATCTTGCTGTAGAGCTTTCAACAGGTGGCATCTTGCTGTAGAGCTTCCAGCAGGTGGCATCTTGCTGTAGAGCTTTCAACAGGTGGCATCTTGCTGTAGAGCTTTCAACAGGTGGCATCTTGCTGTAGAGCTTTCAGCAGGTGGCATCTTGCTGTAGAGCTTTCAACAGGTGGCATCTTGCTGTAGAGCTTTCAGCAGGTGGCATCTTGCTGTAGAGCTTTCAGCAGGTGGCATCTTGCTGTAGAGCTTTCAGCAGGTGGCATCTTGCTGTAGAGCTTTCAACAGGTGGCATCTTGCTGTAGAGCTTTCAGCAGGTGGCATCTTGCTGTAGAGCTTTCAACAGGTGGCATCTTGCTGTAGAGCTTTCAGCAGGTGGCATCTTGCTGTAGAGCTTTCAGCAGGTGGCATCTTGCTGTAGAGCTTTCAGCATGTGGCATCTTGCTGTAGAGCTTTCAACAGGTGGCATCTTGCTGTAGAGCTTTCAACAGGTGGCATCTTGCTGTAGAGCTTTCAGCATGTGGCATCTTGCTGTAGGGCTTTCAGCAGGTGGCATCTTGCTGTAGAGCTTTCAGCAGGTGGCATCGTGCTTTAGGGCTTTCAACAGGTGGCATCTTGCTGTAGAGCTTTCAGCAGGTGCCATCTTGCTGTAGAGCTTTCAACAGGTGGCATCTTGCTGTAGAGCTTTCAACAGGTGGCATCTTGCTGTAGAGCTTTCAGCAGGTGGCATCTTGTTGTAGAGCTTTCAACAGGTGACATCTTGCTGTAGAGCTTTCAGCAGGTGGCATCTTGCTGTAGAGCTTTCAGCAGGTGGCATCTTGCTGTAGAGCTTTCAGCAGGTGGCATCTTGCTGTAGAGCTTTCAACAGGTGGCATCTTGCTGTAGAGCTTTCAACAGGTGGCATCTTGCTGTAGAGCTTTCAACAGGTGGCATGTTGCTGTAGAGCTTTCAACAGGTGGCATCTTGCTGTAGAGCTTTCAACAGATGGCATCTTGCTGTAGAACTTTCAGCAGGTGGCATCTTGCTGTAGAACTTTCAGCAGGCGGCATCTTGCTGTAGAGCTTTCAACAGGTGGCATCTTGCTGTAGAGCTTTCAACAGGTGGCATCTTGCTGTAGAGCTTTCAACAGGTGGCATCTTGCTGTAGAGCTTTCAGCAGGTGGCATCTTGCTGTAGAGCTTTCAACAGGTGGCATCTTGCTGTAGAGCTTTCAACAGGTGGCATCTTGCTGTAGAGCTTTCAACAGGTGGCATCTTGCTGTAGAACTTTCAGCAGGTGGCATCTTGCTGTAGATCTTTCAACAGGTGGCATCTTGCTGTAGAGCTTCCAGCAGGTGGCATCTTGCTGTAGAGCTTTCAACAGGTGGCATCTTGCTGTAGAGCTTCCAGCAGGTGGCATCTTGCTGTAGAGCTTTCAACAGGTGGCATCTTGCTGTAGAGCTTTCAGCAGGTGGCATCTTGCTGTAGAGCTTTCAATAGGTGGCATCTTGCTGTAGAGCTTTCAACAGGTGGCATCTTGCTGTAGAGCTTTCAACAGGTGGCATCTTGCTGTAGAGCTTCCAGCAGGTGGCATCTTGCTGTAGAGCTTTCAACAGGTGGCATCTTGCTGTAGAGCTTTCAGCAGGTGGCATCTTGCTGTAGAGCTTTCAGCAGGTGGCATCTTGCTGTAGAGCTTTCAGCAGGTGGCATCTTGCTGTAGAGCTTTCAGCAGTTGGCATCTTGCTGTAGAGCTTTCAACAGGTGGCATCTTGCTGTAGAGCTTTCAACAGGTGGCATCTTGCTGTAGAGCTTTCAGCAGGTGGCATCTTGCTGTAGAGCTTTCAGCAGGTGGCATCTTGCTGTAGAGCTTTCAGCAGGTGGCATCTTGCTGTAGAGCTTTCAGCAGGTGGCATCTTGCTGTAGAGCTTTCAGCAGGTGGCATCTTGTTGTAGAGCTTTCAACAGGTGACATCTTGCTGTAGAGCTTTCAGCAGGTGGCATCTTGCTGTAGAGCTTTCAACAGGTGGCATCTTGCTGTAGAGCTTTCAGCAGGTGGCATCTTGTTGTAGAGCTTTCAACAGGTGGCATCTTGCTGTAGAGCTTTCAACAGGTGGCATCTTGCTGTAGAGCTTTCAGCAGGTGGCATCTTGCTGTAGAGCTTTCAGCAGGTGGCATCTTGCTGTAGAGCTTTCAACAGGTGGCATCTTGCTGTAGAGCTTTCAGCAGGTGGCATCTTGCTGTAGAGCTTTCAGCAGGTGGCATCTTGCTGTAGAGCTTTCAGCAGGTGGCATCTTGCTGTAGAGCTTTCAGCAGGTGGTATCTTGCTGTAGAGCTTTCAACAGGTGGCATCTTGCTGTAGAGCTTTCAACAGGTGGCATCTTGCTGTAGGGCTTTCAGCATGTGGCATCTTGCTGTAGAGCTTTCAGCAGGTGGCATCTTGCTGTAGAGCTTTCAGCATGTGGCATCTTGCTGTAGAGCTTTCAGCATGTGGCATCTTGCTGTAGAGCTTTCAACATGTGGCATCTTGATGTAGAGCTTTCAGCATGTGGCATCTTGCTGTAGGGCTTTCAACAGGTGGCATCTTGCTGTAGAGCTTTCAGCAGGTGGCATCTTGCTTTAGAGCTTTCAACAGATGGCATCTTGCTGTAGGGCTTTCAACAGGTGGCATCTTGCTGTAGGGCTTTCAACAGGTGGCATCTTGCTGTAGAGCTTTCAGCAGGTGGCATCTTGCTGTAGAGCTTTCAACAGGTGGCATCTTGCTGTAGAGCTTTCACCAGGTGGCATCTTGCTGTAGAGCTTTCAACAGGTGGCATCTTGCTGTAGAGCTTTCAGCATGTGGCATCTTGCTGTAGAGCTTTCAGCATGTGGCATCTTGCTGTAGAGCTTTCAGCATGTGGCATCTTGCTGTAGGGCTTTCAACAGGTGGCATCTTGCTGTAGAGCTTTCAACAGGTGGCATCTTGCTGTAGGGCTTTCAACAGGTGGCATCTTGCTGTAGAGCTTTCAGCATGTGGCATCTTGCTGTAGAGCTTTCAGCATGTGGCATCTTGCTGTAGAGCTTTCAGCAGGTGGCATCTTGCTGTAGGGCTTTCAGCATGTGGCATCTTGCTGTAGAGCTTTCAGCAGGTGGCATCTTGCTGTAGAGCTTTCAACAGGTGGCATCTTGCTGTAGAGCTTTCAGCATGTGGCATCTTGCTGTAGAGCTTTCAGCAGGTGGCATCTTGCTGTAGGGCTTTCAACATGTGGCATCTTGCTGTAGAGCTTTCAGCAGGTGGCATCTTGCTGTAGAGCTTTCAGCATGTGGCATCTTGCTGTAGAGCTTTCAGCATGTGGCATCTTGCTGTAGAGCTTTCAGCATGTGGCATCTTGCTGTAGAGCTTTCAGCATGTGGCATCTTGCTGTAGGGCTTTCAACAGGTGGCATCTTGGTGTAGAGCTTTCAACAGGTGGCATCTTGCTGTAGGGCTTTCAACAGGTGGCATCTTGCTGTAGAGCTTTCAGCATGTGGCATCTTGCTGTAGAGCTTTCAGCATGTGGCATCTTGCTGTAGAGCTTTCAGCAGGTGGCATCTTGCTGTAGGGCTTTCAACATGTGGCATCTTGCTGTAGGGCTTTCAGCAGGTGGCATCTTGCTGTAGAGCTTTCAGCAGGTGGCATCTTGCTGTAGAGCTTTCAGCAGGTGGCATCTTGCTGTAGAGCTTTCAGCAGGTGGCATCTTGCTGTAGAGCTTTCAGCAGGTGGCATCTTGCTGTAGAGCTTTCAGCAGGTGTCATCTTGCTGTAGAGCTTTCAGCAGGTGGCATCTTGCTGTAGAGCTTTCAGCAGGTGGCATCTTGCTGTAGAGCTTTCAGCAGGTGGCATCTTGCTGTAGAGCTTTCAGCAGGTGGCATCTTGCTGTAGAGCTTTCAGCAGGTGGCATCTTGCTGTAGAGCTTTCAGCAGGTGGCATCTTGCTGTAGAGCTTTCAGCAGGTGGCATCTTGCTGTAGAGCTTTCAGCAGGTGGCATCTTGCTGTAGAGCTTTCAGCAGGTGGCATCTTGCTGTAGAGCTTTCAGCAGGTGGCATCTTGCTGTAGAGCTTTCAGCAGGTGGCATCTTGCTGTAGAGCTTTCAGCAGGTGGCATCTTGCTGTAGAGCTTTCAGCAGGTGGCATCTTGCTGTAGAGCTTTCAACAGGTGGCATCTTGCTGTAGAGCTTTCAACAGCTGGCATGTTGCTGTAGAGCTTTCAGCAGGTGGCATGTTGCTGTAGAGCTTTCAGCAGGTGGCATCTTGCTGTAGAGCTTTCAGCAGGTGGCATCTTGCTGTAGAGCTTTCAGCAGGTGGCATCTTGCTGTAGAGCTTTCAACAGGTGGCATCTTGCTGTAGGGCTTTCAGCAGGTGGCATCTTGCTGTAGAGCTTTCAGCAGGTGGCATGTTGCTGTAGAGCTTTCAGCAGGTGGCATGTTGCTGTAGGGCTTTCTACAGGTGGCATCTTGCTGTAGAGCTTTCTACAGGTGGCATCTTGCTGTAGAGCTTTCAACAGGTGGCATCTTGCTGTAGAGCTTTCAACAGGTGGCATCTTGCTGTAGGGCTTTCAACAGGTGGCATCTTGCTGTAGAGCTTTCAGCAGGTGGCATGTTGCTGTAGAGCTTTCAACAGGTGGCATCTTGCTGTAGAGCTTTCAGCAGGTGGCATCTTGCTGTAGGGCTTTCAGCAGGTGGCATGTTGCTGTAGAGCTTTCAGCAGGTGGCATGTTGCTGTAGAGCTTTCAGCAGGTGGCATGTTGCTGTAGGGCTTTCTACAGGTGGCATCTTGCTGTAGGGCTTTCTACAGGTGGCATCTTGCTGTAGAGCTTTCTACAGGTGGCATCTTGCTGTAGAGCTTTCAACAGGTGGCATCTTGCTGTAGAGCTTTCAACAGGTGGCATCTTGCTGTAGGGCTTTCAACAGGTGGCATCTTGCTGTAGAGCTTTCAGCAGGTGGCATGTTGCTGTAGAGCTTTCAACAGGTGGCATCTTGCTGTAGGGCTTTCAACAGGTGGCATCTTGCTGTAGGGCTTTCAACAGGTGGCATCTTGCTGTAGGGCTTTCAACAGGTGGCATCTTGCTGTAGGGCTTTCAACAGGTGGCATCTTGATGTAGGGCTTTCAACAGGTGGCATCTTGCTGTAGGGCTTTCAACAGGTGGCATCTTGCTGTAGAGCTTTCAACAGGTGGCATGTTGATGTAGGGCTTTCAACAGGTGGCATCTTGAAAGCTTTACACCATAAGTGTCGCAACGAAAGCTTCTTCCGTGGCCTGTCTTCGTCTTCAAGTGGACGTCGTGGTTCCACGAGGCTCAGGGATCAGCAGTGAACCCACTTATCTTTCTAATATATGTAAATGACCTTACAGGATGGAGTGTTTCCACTGCCTGTTTGTTGATGGAAAGTTAACGAGATGGGTAGAAGCCTACCAGAAGAGGTAGGCTCCAGGGAGACGTGGCCAGTCTTCAGGGAGACGTGGCCAGACTCCATGGAGACGTGGCCAGGCTCTAGGGAGAAGACAAAATGAGATTTCTTTCGGATTTTTAACCCCGCAGGGTTAGCCACCCAGGATAACACAAGGCAGTACGTCATCGAGGACTGTCTGTCTAATTTCCATTGGGATCCTCAATCTTGTCCCCCAGGATGCGACCCCCACCAGTCGACTAACACCCAAGTACCTACTTGCTCCTAGGTGCACAGGACAACAGGTGTAAGGAAACGCGTCGAAATGTTTCTACTCCGCCGGGAATCGAACCCGGGCCCTCCGTGTGTGAAGCGAGGGCTTTGCCAGCCAGGTTACGGGGTCCAGAGAGACATGGCCAAGCTCCAGGGGAGACCTGGCCAGGCTCCAGGGAGGCGTGACCAGGTTCCGGGGAGACCTGAACAGGTTCCAGGGAGACCTGAACAGGTTCCAGGGAGATATGGCGAGGCTCCTGGGAGACCTGGTCAGGCTCCAGGAAAACCCGGACAGAGTGCACGAGTTAGTGAACACCTGGCTGCTGGAATCAAGTCTGGGTGTAAAGGCGTACTCAGCCCTGTAAGATCTTCAGTTGGTCTTACCAAGGCTTGCTCCTCCTTAGGAAAATTAATGAATAGAAAAAAGAACAATAACCTTCTAATATAAACACTTCATTGTTAGAATTGAAAATATAAAACATTTAAATATGAACTTTTTTCCTACTTGAAAGCAAAATGAAAAACGAAATATAAAAAATGATATCTGAATTCATCGCTAATATGTACAGTTAGACTGTGGTGTCTGGTTGATGTTGTTGACACCGCGTATTGTAGAAATTGTAGCCGTTGCTGGTGATGTGGGGGGGGGGGTCACAGCTGTTGAGTGACAACCCAACGACTAGTTCATCATAGTCTCTCTTGCCTTGAATAGTCCGTCAAGATGATAGGAATGCAGGTCTTTCACCACTGCAAAGATGAGGGGTAGTTGCCTGGGGTTGACTACACTTATCAGGTACGTAGAGTGACGTCCCAGAACTCATGTGAAGTTCGTCTCCTTCAACACTATTTCTTTGGTTGCCAGATGACCCAAGCTGACATTCCAAGAGTTGTGCTGGGAGTTGTGAGTCAAGTGATTATGCATTTGGTCGGAGCCCCACACGTCACCTTTCCGGGTGGAAAAGGGGGGGGGATATCGGGAGCTAGACACTGTCCCCTACCTTAACAAGCAAGCTGGCAATCAAACTATCGTCACCATATACTCGCTCGCTACTCCTATCTGTTGAACTTTTCCCTCACACTATGT
>NC_091300.1:39876905-39944405 GCF_038502225.1 Cherax quadricarinatus | reverse complement strand
AGAGTATAGGCTAGGTGGACAAAGACTACAGACCTCACTCAGGGAGAGAGACCTTGGGGTGACCATAACACCGAGCACGTCACCGGAGGCACACAACCAAATAACTGCTGCAGCATATGGGCGCCTGGCAAACCTGAGAATAGCGTTCCAATACCTTAATAAGGAATCGTTCAACACACTGTACACTGTGTATGTTAGGCCCATACTGGAGTATGCAGCACCAGTCTGGAACCCACACCTGGTCAAGCACGTCAATAAGCTAGAGAAAGTACAAAGGTTTGCAACAAGGCTAGTCCCAGAGCTCAGGGAAATGTCGTACGAGGAAAGGTTGAGGGAAATCGGACTGACGACACTAGAGGACAGAAGGGTCAGGGGAGACATGATAACGACATACAAGATACTGCGGGGAATAGACAAGGTGGACAGAGATCGGATGTTCCAGAGAGGGGACACAGAAACAAGGGGTCACAGCTGGACGCTGAAGACTCAGACAAGTCACAGGGACGTTAGGAAGTATTTCTTCAGTCATAGAGTCGTCAGGAAGTGGAATAGCCTAGCAAGTGAAGTAGTGGAGGCAGGAACCATACATAGTTTTAAGAAGAGGTATGACAAAGCTCAAGAAGCAGAGAGGGAGAGGACCTAGTAGCGATCAGTGAAGAGGCGGGGCCAGGAGCTGAGTCTCGACCCCTGCAACCACAATTAGGTGAGTACACACACACACACACAGGGGCCAGGAGCTCGGACTCGACCCCCACAACCTCAACTAGGTGAATACACACACACACACACACACATGACCAGTGAAGAGGCGGGGCCAGGAGCTCGGACTCGACCCTTGCAACCTCGACTAGGTGAGTACACACACACACCAACACGTACACACACACACACACACACACACACACACACACACACACACACACACACACACACACACACACACACACACACACACACACACGCAAATACAACAGGCCTGGTGTCTAATCGACATGTGCCTAAGACAAAATGGTAACTAACTAACACACACTTATAGAAGCTTTAGACCCTAGTACCAATTTCCACCAGACACACGAACACACACACACACACACACACACACACACACACACCCTTACTAAGCGAGTACACACATACATATACACACACATATATACACACACACGCACACACACACCCATAAGGACCCCATTATCAAGCCGTCACTCTACCCTCAGCCTTCTGTCCCCCTCCCCTTCTAATCTCATCACACACACACACACCTCCCCCCCTTCCAAGGGTCACTCATCCTTCTCTCCCCCTCCCCCCTTAATCCTATCCCTCTCTCCCATGCATGCACATATACACTTGACACAAACAGGTACTCCCCCTTCCCCTAACCACCTCTTCCCCTTCCCCTAACCACCTCTCCCCCTCCCCCTAGCCACCTGCCCCTCCCCCTAGCCACCTGCCCCTCCCCCAAACCATCTAACCCCTCCCCCAAACCATCTGACCCCTTCCCCAAACCATCTAACCCCCTCCCCCAACCACCTCTCCCCTTCCAATAACCATCCTTCCCCTCCCCCATAACCATCCATCCCCACTCCCCGTAACCATCTATTCCCCACCCCCTAACCATCTCTCCCCCTTCTGTGGTGCAATGGGGCAACCTAGAACTAGGATGAGAATAAAGGGCCCAAAGGACGAATCTGGGAGGGAGGACTAGGAGGCAGAGCTCAAAAAAAAGGGAGGAAGACTGGGGAAGGAGGCTAGATGAGCTTGCAAGGAAGATGGAGGAGAGGTTAGCAGCAGAATGCAAAAGGTGGCAGCAACATGCCACAGTAGCAGAAGCCAAGATACAGAGATTAGAAGAGGAGCCGAGAAATCTGAAACAGCCTAGAGACAAAGATAATACAGAAGTAGCATCAGCAACGTTTACATCAGACACAGACAAAGGGTCTGAAGGGAGCACGGAAGCTAAACTGTATGCAGAGGTCCTGTCAAACCCACATGGGGCCAAAACAAAGACAGGGAGCACACTAGGACAGAATAAGAGGTTGGAAGACATTGACGGAACTAGGACATGTGCAGGGACCTTACAACACACTTGTGGGGGTCAGGAACAGGAAGGACAAACCAATGAGCATAGGGGCCACAGCTAGGGAAGGGACTGAAGGAAGGAACACTCCATGGGAAGGAACTAAAACACCTCAGAGGATGCAATGGGAGTCACAGTGGGAGGTGGAAAGGAAGAGATCAGCTTTTGTCTATGGGCTAGACGAAGCTGAAGGGGAAACTTATAAAAGAAAGGAGGAGAAAAAAGCGATTGAAGGTATCATGAAGGTGATAGGCGAGGGAGACATGACCCAGGTGGCAAATTTTCGGAGAATCGGGTGGTTCACAAAGAAAAAGAATCTGCCTCTCAAAGTAATTTTCAAGGCAGAATCAACTCGAACCATGATCCTGCAGGAGAAAGCACGGCTGAGAGGTAAACAGGAGTTCATGAGTGTGTACCTCGATCAAGACAGAACACAGGAGGAAAGGATGATACTGAAAGAGAGTGCAAAAACAAAAGGAGGAATGGGAGGAAATAAAAAAGGAGATCAGAATAACCCAGGAATAGATGGAAGGACAAGCACAACCCCCAGAAACACCTGCAGAAGGACTCCAGCCACGACACCCCAAGGCAACTGAACAATCCAAACCAACCATCACACACCGATCCCTCTGTTCCCATCCCCCACACCACGAACCCTACCCCTACAGGAATCCCTCTATGGGAGCTCTTCCTCCACCTTCAACCCCCCACAGGCCCCCACCAGGGCTCCTGCTCTCCCAACCCCAGTATTCCCCCAGGACCACAGTTACAGTATTAGAACAGAAGTTGAAGGTTTGGTACACAAATTCAAATGGATTAACAAATAAATATGAGGAATGGCAAGAAAGAATCAATGAAGTCCCCAGACATCATAGTTACAGAAACAAAACTCCTGAAGACAACAGATGCAATCTTCGCACCAGGATACCAGATCATGAGGAAAGACAGAAGGGGCAGAGGGGGAGGAGGGGTTGCTTTGCTCGTAAAAAACCGATGGAAATTCGAGAAAATGGGAGGCATAGACGAGACAGGAGAAAGGGACTACATAGTAGGTACGCTTCAGTCTGGGGAGCACAAGAACTGCAGGAGGCCAAGAGAGGAATATGAAGAGAGCAACAGAGCAATGGTGGACACACTTGCTGAGGTGGCAAGAAGAGTTCACTCCAGCAGAGCAAAGTTGCTGGTTATGGGGGATTTCAACCACAGGGAGATTGACTGGGAAAACCTGGAGCCACATGGGGGTCCCGAAACATGGAGAGCCAAGATGTTGGATGTGGTGCTGGAAAACCTCATGCACCAACATGTTAAGGATACTACCAGAGTGAGAGGGGAGGATGAACCAGCAAGATTGGACCTTGTGTTCACCCTAGGCAGTTCAGACATTGAGGACATCACATATGAGAGTCCCCTAGGAGCTAGTGACCACGTGGTTCTGTGCTTTGAATACATAGTAGAGTTGCAAATGGAGAGAGTAACAGGAGTTGAATGGGAAAAGCCAGACTATAATAGAGGGGACTACATAGAGTTGAGGAACTTCCTGCAGGAGGTTCCATGGGACAGAGAACTGGCAGGAAAGCTAGTAAATGAAATGATGGAATATGTAACAACAAAATGCAAGGAGGCAGTGGAAAGGTATATTCCCAAGGGCAACAGAAACAATGGGAAGACCAGAACGAGCCCCTGGTTTACCCGACGGTGTAAGGAGGCAAAAAACAAAGTACAATAGAGAATGGAAAAAGTACAGAAGGCAGAGAACACATGAAAATAGAGAGATTAGTCGCAGAGCCAGGAACGAGTATGCACAGGTAAGGAGGGAGGCCCAGCGACAGTATGAAAATAACATAGCATCGAAAATCAAGACTGACCCGTAACTGTTGTATAGCCACATCAGGAGGAAGACAACAGTCAAAGACCAGGTGATCAGACTGAGGACAGAAGGCGGAGAACTCACAAGAAATGATCAGGAGGTATGTGAGGAGCTAAACAGGAGATTTGAGGAAGTTTTTACAGTAAAGACAGGAAGGGCTCTGGGAAGACAGCACAGAAGGGAACATTAATAGGGAATATACCAACAAGTGTTGGATGACATACGAACAACCGAGGAGGAGGTGCAGAAGCTGCTAAGTGACCTTGATACCTCAAAGGCGATGGGACCGGACAACATCTCCCCATGGGTCCTTAGAGAAGGAGCAGAGATGCTGTGCGTGCACCTAGCCGCAATCTTCAACACATCCCTTGAAACTGGGCAACTACCTGAGAAATGGAAGACAGCAAATGTAGTCCCCATATTTAAGAAATGAAACAGAAATGAGGCACTAAACTACAGACCTGTGTCTCTGACATGTATTGTGTGCAAAGTCATGGAGAAGATTATCAGGAGGAGAGTGGTGGAGCACCTGGAACGGAACAAGATTATAAACGAAAACCAGCATGGGCTTATGGAAGGCAAATCCTGTGTCACAAACCTTCTGGAGTTTTGTGACAAGGTAACAGAAGTAAGATACGAGAGAGAGGGGTGGGTTGACAGCATTTTCCTAGACTGCAGGAAGGCCTTTGACACAGTTCCCCACAAGAGATTAATGCAGAAGCTGGAGGATCAGGCGCATATAACAGGGAGGGCACAGCAATGGATCAGGGAATGTGTTGCGTACAGGGCCACTACTTAAGCCTGTTTAGCCCTTTCTTGCAACAAATAAACAGGATTGAATATCCTGTTCTAGATGAAATCATTCAAGGGTTCAGTAGTAAACAATCACAATGTTTCTTTCCGGTTTTTTATTAAGTTTCTTAATAAACCATAGAAGGGTTTTATATTAACTTTAAAAAGGTCGCACCATAAAACAGAGTACTCATGAAATTTACACTTAAGTTTACTTAAAAGATAATACACAGTATTATCTTGATTATAGTACTGAACGGCTCTAGTATCATAACACCTTCTCTTCACATAATAACACTTTACTTAACTCAATCCAAATGAGACAGAAGACGTAACACTTCAATAATAATTCACTCTTATTCAACTTTCATAATATACTAAGTGAGATTAGGAATATTTTACACTTAAAGGAATTTTGAGGCGAGTCTGTCTCCCATGACTTTTTCACCGTCTTCTTTGAACCAATACTGCTTAAATTCACTCCTAGCAGAGCTAGGGACAATCACCAGCGTCTCCAAAACAGCAACACACACTTCGTCCGAGACGTTTCTGTCAGATACCGTCCGAGGTACTGGAGGGTCACTAGGGAACCTCATGTGGGACCAGAAGTTTAAATCCAGGAATCAGGGAGCTTCCCTCACGAGAGGTGAGGAAGGTATGAACTGAACTCTGCGAGGCTTTACCAGCCCACTTTGTCTCGGCCGGAGCAGGGGTCGAGCAGCTCAAAACACCTACTGGTGCTTGGCCAGGTCACCAGCAGTTGACACTAATTAAATGACCTACCTAAATACAAAGCTAAGTAATACGACCAGATAATATTATAAAGTCGAGTAAATCCATTTTAGCTACTAATGGAATTACTCCTGAATATAATATTAAGTGAAATAGCAAAAATAACATGTAATAGTATACCATTGTGATAAGAAAATTAACAAAATGAACAAAAGGGTGTAACAGGATGCCTGACAGGGAGGCAACAACGATTCATGGTACGTGAAGAGGTTTCACAGGGGGTGCCTGTGACGAGCGGAGTCCCACAGGGGTCAGTTCTAGGACCAGTGCTATTTTTCATATATGCGAACGACATGATGGAAGGAATAGACTCTGAAGTGTCCCTATTCGCAGATGTGAAGTTGATGAGAAGAGTTAAATCGGATGAGGATGAGGCAGAACTGCAAAGAGACCTGGACAGGCTGGACATGTGGTCCAGAAACTGGCTTCTCGAATTCAACCCTGCCAAATGCAAAGTCATGAAGATTGGGGAGGGACAAAGAAGACCGCAGACAGAGTATAGGCTAGGTGGACAAAGACTACAGACCTCACTCAGGGAGAAAGATCTTGGGGTGACCATAACACCGAGCACGTCACCGGTGGCACACATCAACCAAATAACTGCTGCAGCATACGGGCACCTGGCAAACCTGAGAATAGCGTTCCGATACCTTAATAAGGAATCGTTCAAGACACTGTACACTGTATGTTAGGCCCATACTGGAGTATGCAGCAGCAGTCTGGAACCCACACCTGGTCAAGCACGTCAAGAAGTTAGAGAAAGTACAAAGTTGGTAGATAAGACACATAGGCAACATTTCGGCAACTTTATTCCGAAACGTGTCGCCTACACAGTAGGCTTCTTCAGTCGAGTACAGAAAGTAGGCGGGAGCAGTAGAGATGTGAAGACGATGTAATCAGTCCATCACCCTTGAAGTCGTAGATTTGAGGTTGTCAGTCCCTATACCTGGAGAAGTTCTGTTCCAAAGTCTGGAACTAACTGAAGATCAAGAGACAGTGTTGAGACTTAAATACTGTCGGAAGGAGAGGTGCAGAGTAGTAGTAGTGAGAGTGTAGTCACTGAGAGGTGTCTTATCTACCAACTTGTCGGTATTGTATACCATTTGATAATCAGAGAGTACAAAGGTTTGCAACAAGGCTAGTCCCAGAGCTCAGGGGAATGTCGTACGAGGAAAGGTTAAGGGAAATTGGACTGACGACACTGGAGGACAGAAGGGTCAGGGGAGACATGATAACGACATACAAGATACTGCGGGAAATAGACAAGGTGGACAGAGATAGGATGTTCCAGAGAGGGGACACAGAAACAAGGGGTCACAACTGGAAGCAGAAGACTCAGACGAGTAACAGGGACGTTAGGAAGTATTTCTTCAGTCATAGAGTCGTCAGGAAGTGGAATGGCCTAGCAAGTGAAGTAGTGGAGGCAGGAACCATACATAGTCTTAAGAAGAGGTATGACAAAGCTCACTGGTCGTTACTAGGTCCACTCTTTCCCTGCTCATTAGCTTTATCATACCTCTTCTTAAAGCCATGTATGGTACCTGCCTCCCATACATCACTCTCCAGACTATTCCACTTCCTGACAACTCTGTGACTGAAGAGATATTTCCTAACATCCGTGTGACTTATCTGAGTCTTCAACTTCCAGTTGTGATCCCTTGTTGCTGTGTCCCATCTCTGAAACATTCTGTCTCTGTTCACCTTTTCAATTCCTCTCAGTGTTTTATATGTCGTTATCATGTCCTCACTGACCCGCCTATCCTCCAGTGTCGTCAGGTAAATTTCCCTTAACCTCCCCTCATAGAACATGCTGTGGGCATGAGTGTGGATGAGTATGGGTGTGTGTTGGAGGGGGTGTGAGTGTGAGCGTGAAAGTGGGTGACTGTGGGTGTATGCGTGGGTGGAGCTGGAGTATGTGGATGGTGTAGGAGGGTGTGGGTAGTGAACGAATGTGTTGTTGTGTAGTGTTGTTGTGTAATATGTATTGTGTAGAATGTGTTGTGTAGAATGTGTTGTGTGGTATGTATGGTTGTATAGTATGTGTTGTTGTGTAGCATGTATGGTTGTATTGTGTGTGTTGTTGTGTAGCATGTATGGTTGTATTGTGTGTGTTGTTGTGTAGCATGTGTTGTGTAGTATGTGTCGTTGTGTAGCATGTATAGTTGTGTAGCATGTATAGTTGTGTAGCATGTATGGTTGTGTAGCATGTATGGTTGTGTAGCATGTATAGTTGTGTAGCATGTATAGTTGTGTAGCATGTATAGTTGTGTAGCATGTATAGTTGTTTAGCATGTATAGTTGTGTAGCATGTATGGTTGTGTAGCATGTATGGTTGTGTAGCATGTATGGTTGTGTAGCATGTATAGTTGTGTAGCATGTATAGTTGTGTAGCATGTATAGTTGTGTAGCATGTATAGTTGTGTAGCATGTATAGTTGTGTAGCATGTATAGTTGTGTAGCATGTATGGTTGTGTAGCATGTATGGTTGTGTAGCATGTATGGTTGTGTAGCATGTATGGTTGTGTAGCATGTATAGTTGTGTAGCATGTATAGTTGTGTAGCATGTATGGTTGTGTAGCATGTATGGTTGTGTAGCATGTATAGTTGTGTAGCATGTATAGTTGTGTAGCATGTATGGTTGTGTAGCATGTATGGTTGTGTAGCATGTATAGTTGTGTAGCATGTATGGTTGTGTAGCATGTATAGTTGTGTAGCATGTATAGTTGTGTAGCATGTATGGTTGTGTAGCATGTATAGTTGTGTAGCATGTATAGTTGTGTAGCATGTATAGTTGTGTAGCATGTATGGTTGTGTAGCATGTATGGTTGTGTAGCATGTATGGTTGTGTAGCATGTATAGTTGTGTAGCATGTATGGTTGTGTAGCATGTATAGTTGTGTAGCATGTATGGTTGTGTAGCATGTATGGTTGTGTAGCATGTATGGTTGTGTAGCATGTATGGTTGTGTAGCATGTATGGTTGTGTAGCATGTATGGTTGTGTAGCATGTATGGTTGTGTAGCATGTATGGTTGTGTAGCATGTATAGTTGTGTAGCATGTATAGTTGTGTAGCATGTATAGTTGTGTAGCATGTATAGTTGTGTAGCATGTATGGTTGTGTAGCATGTATAGTTGTGTAGCATGTATGGTTGTGTAGCATGTATGGTTGTGTAGCATGTATGGTTGTGTAGCATATATGGTTGTGTAGCATGTATGGTTGTGTAGCATGTATGGTTGTGTAGCATGTATAGTTGTGTAGCATGTATGGTTGTGTAGCATGTATGGTTGTGTAGCATGTATGGTTGTGTAGCATGTATAGTTGTGTAGCATGTATGGTTGTGTAGCATATATGGTTGTGTAGCATGTATGGTTGTGTAGCATATATAGTTGTGTAGCATGTATGGTTGTGTAGCATGTATGGTTGTGTAGCATGTATAGTTGTGTAGCATGTATGGTTGTGTAGCATGTATGGTTGTGTAGCATGTATAGTTGTGTAGCATGTATGGTTGTGTAGCATGTATGGTTGTGTAGCATGTATGGTTGTGTAGCATGTATAGTTGTGTAGCATGTATAGTTGTGTAGCATGTATAGGTTGTGTAGCATGTATGGTTGTGTAGCATGTATGGTTGTGTAGCATGTATAGTTGTGTAGCATGTATGGTTGTGTAGCATGTATGGTTGTGTAGCATGTATAGTTGTGTAGCATGTATGGTTGTGTAGCATGTATAGTTGTGTAGCATGTATGGTTGTGTAGCATGTATAGTTGTGTAGCATGTATGGTTGTGTAGCATGTATAGTTGTGTAGCATGTATGGTTGTGTAGCATGTATGGTTGTGTAGCATGTATGGTTGTGTAGCATGGTGTGTATATGTGGAAGTTTACGTCTAACTTTGCACATAAACACATCTGTCATTACTTGAGGCAAATAAGTAACCCTATTTGAGTTTCTTATATATTTTTAGTATGTATTAAATAGGAGTGAGTTGCTCTGCAGTGGAATCAGTAACGCCTCACATAGGTATCAAATACCTAAAATATATTTTTCAAAGGGGTGAACGCCCCCGCGTCCGGTACGTGACCAGGCCTCCTCGTGTATGTAGGCCTAATCAACCAAGCTGTTAGTAGCACGCTGTTCAAAATCTGACCTGACGAATGTATCAAGTTCCACTCTCCCCCCCTTCCCCCTCCCCTTGCAAGACAGCCAGGGGTCTGTTGGTGATCTCCCTTATATATGATGGGAGGCTGTTAAAAAGTCTTGGGTCTTTTACACTTTTTGTGTTGTCTTTTAGTGTACTCTTAGCACCCCAGCTTTTCATTGGGGGTATTTTGTATCGTAATATATCTTCACCTGCATTCCAAGGAGTACAAGTTGAGCGACTCAAAACGTTCCCAGGAACTGTTAGTATACAGCATTATTCCAGCCTAGAGACAGAGAGGAGTGACTTGAAGAGTATTCCTAGTGTCTTGGCGTCCCTTGTTTTGAAGGCTGTCCATCCTTTCATCATTTTCCTCGCGATTATGTCGTGATCAGTGAACCTGAGATCCTCTGATATTATCACTCCTAAATAAAAAAAAAGGCACAATACCGTGACTGGAACGATACCGATACACAAATAACCCGCACATAGAAAAGAGGAGCTTACGACGACGTTTCGGTCCGACTTGGACCATTTACAAAGTTACTGTGCGTGAAGTAGCCTGCAGATGATCACTCAACAGGGTGGTGGTAGTACTAGCCTGCAGGTAGTCACTCAAGGTAGTAGTAGTAGTAGCCTGCAGGTGGTCACTCAACAAAGTAGTAGTAGTAGTAGCCTACAGGTAGTCACTCAACAAGGTAGTAGTAGTAGTAGCCTGCAGGTGGTCACTCAACAAAGTAGTAGTAGCCTGGTAGTCACCAAAAAGGGTTTGTGTGTAGCCTAAAAAAAAAGGTATTTAAACCTAAAATTGAAAAAGGTGGTAGTGGTGTGCCACAGGAGTCACCAACAAGTAGTGTGGTACCTACAGGTAGTCACCAAAAGGGTGTTTAGTAGTGTACCCTACAGGTGTCACCAAAAAGGTAGTAGTAGTAGCCTAATGTCACCAACAAGGTAGTAGTTTTTAAAGGTAGTCACCAACAAGGTAGTAGTGTAGTGCCTACATGTCACCAAAAAGGGTATAGTAGTATTCGGTGTCCTAACAAGGTAGTAGTAGTGCCCCAGGAGTCCCCAACAAGGTAGAGTAAGCCTCAGGTAGTCCCAACAATAGAAAAGTGTAACAGGTGGGCACTCAACAAGATAGTAGTATAGCCTACGGGTAGCCCAACAAGTAGTAGAAATCCTACAGGTAGTCATAACAAGATAGTAGTATTCCACGGTATCCCAAAAGATAGTGTATTGCCTACAGGTGTAAAAAAGAAGTGTAGTACCTACAGGTAGTCACCAAAAAGATAGTAGAAAGGGCCCCTAAAAAAGGAATTTTTTCACCAAAAAGGTTGTGTAGTGGCCTACAGGTAGCCCAAAATAGAGTAGGCCTGGGGTCACCAAAAAGGGAAAGGGTAAGCCTACAGTGTCACTCAAAAAGGGTAGTAGTAGTACCCCACAGGTAGTCACTCACCAAATTGTAGTAGTAGAGCCTCGGGTGTCCCAAAAGGTATAGTATGCCTACAGGAGTCACCCCAACAAGGTAGTAGTAGTAGCCCAGGAGTCACCAAAAAGGGGTGTAGTAGTCCTACGGGTGTCCCAAAACAAGGTAGAGTGTAGTAGCCTACAGGTAGTCACTCAACAAGGTAGTAGTAGTGGGCCTACAGGTGTCACTCAACAAGGTGTGGTTAAGGTGTCACTCAAAAAGGAGTAGTAAGTTCCCCAAGGTAGTCACCCGGGTAGTATAATGCCTCCAGGTGTCACTCAACAAGTGAGTAGTACCCTACAGGTGTCCTCAAAAAGAAGTAGATAGCCTCCAAGTCACTCAACAAGTAGTAGTAGTAGCCTCAGGTAGTCACTCAACAAGATAGTAGTGGGCCACAGGTAGTCCTCAACAAGATAGTAGTAGTACCCTCAGGTAGTCCCAAAAAGATAGTAGTATCCCTTCGGTAGTCACCAAAAAGGGTAGTATAGTAGCAGGAGTCACCAAAAAGGGTTTGAGAAAAGTACCTGGGTAGTCACTCAACAAGGAGAGTGGGCCTCAGGTAGTCCCAAAAAGGTAGTATAGGTACAGGTGTCACTCAACAAGTGTATTTTCCCTGGAGTCACCAAAAAAGGGGTAGTAGTAGTACCTACAGGTTACCAACAAGGTAGTAGTAGTACCCCGGTAGTCACCAAAAAGGGTATGGTAGTAGTCTCAGGTAGTCACCAACAAGGTAGTAGGTGTAGCCCCCGGTGTCACTCAACAAGGTAGTAGTAGTGGGGCCTCGGGATCAAACAAGGTAGAGTATAGCCTACAGGAGTCACTCAAAAAGGTAGTAGTAGGCCAGGTAGTCACCAACAAGATAGTGTATAGCCACAGGTAGTCACTCAACAAGTAGAGTATGCCTCAGGGTCACTCAACAAGTAGTGATAGCCACGGAGTCACCAACAAGGTAGTATTAGTACCCAGGGTCACTCAACAAGGTAGAGTAGTAGCCTACAGGTAGTCACTAAAAAGGGTAGTGTAGTAGTACAGGTATCACCAAAAAGGGTAGTAGTGGTATTAGGTAGTCCTCAAAAAGGGGTATAGTAGTACCCTGGTAGCCCTCAAAAGGGATAGTAGTAGTAGCCACAGGTAGTCCTCAAAAGGTAGTAGTGGTACAGGTAGTCACCAAAAAGGGTATATTGCCTACGGGAGTCCCAACAAGGTAGTATAGTCGGAGTCACCAACAAGGGTAGATAGAGCCAAAGGTGTCACCAACAAGGAGTAGTAGTATACAGGAGTCACCAACAAGTAGTAGTAGTGACAGGAGTCACCAACAAGATAATAACCTCAGTGATACAAGTATAGTAGTAGCCTCAGGTAGTCACCAACAAAAAGTAGTAGTAGCCTACAGGTAGTACCAACAAGGTAGTAGTAGTAGGCCTACAGGTAGTACCAACAAGGTAGTAGTAGTACTCTAAAAAAGGTAGTGTAAACAAAAAGGAGAAAATAGATGCCACATGGTCCTCAACAAAAGTGAAGGTGGAAAAAGGTAAAATAAATGCCCAAAACGGGGGAAGTCCTAAAATGTCCCCAAAAGGGTAGTAGTAACCCTCAGGGGGTCATAAAAGGGTAGTAGTAGCCTACGGTAGTCACCAAAAAGGGTAGTAGTAGTAGCCACAGGTAGTCACCAAAAAGGGTGTTTGGCGGTAGTCACCAACAAGGTTGTGTGTGTCCCTTTGGGTAGTACCAAAAAGGTAGTAGTAGTAGCCTGGTTTAGTCCCCAAACAAGGTAGAGTAGTGGCCCAGGTGTCACCAACAAGGTGTATGTGTGCCCAGGTAGTCCCCCAACAAGGTAGTAGTAGTGTGTCAGGGCACCAACAAGGTAGAGTAGTAGCCTACAGGTAGTCACCAACAAGGTAGTAGTTGTACCCTGGGGTAGTCACCAAAAAGGTGTAGTATGCCTGGTGCCTCAAAAAGGGTAGAGTGTATAGGTGCTAACAGGTATTTTCCCAAACCCAACAAGGTAGTAGTAGTAGCCTCAGGAGTCCCAAAAAGATGATATAGCCTACGGGAGTCACTCAAAAAGATAGTAGTAGTACCCTTTACGGGTGTCACCAACAAGATAGTAGTATAGCCTCGGTGTACCAAAAGATGTAGTGTGTGCCTCAGGGTCCCCAACAAGGTAGTAGTAGTAGTAGCCTACAGGTAGTCACCAAAAAGGTAGAGTAGTAGCCTGGTGTCACCAACAAGATAGAGTATAGCCTGGTGTCACCAACAAGGTAGAGTAGTATACCCGGTGGTCCCAAAAGGTGGTGGTGTGCCCGGGTGGTCACCAACAAGGTAGTAGTGTGCCTACAGGTGTCACTCAAAAGGTAGTAGTAGCCTCAGGTGTCAAACAAGGTAGTAGTAAGCCTCGGTGGTCCCAACAAGGTAGTAGTATGCCACAGGAGTCCCAACAAGGTAGTGATTAGCCTCAGGTGTCCCAACAAGGTGTATTAGTAGCAGGTAGTCACCAAAAAGGGTTTTAGTAGTGGGCCTCGGGTGGTCACCAAAAAGGTGTATAGTAGCCTACAGGTGTCCCAACAAGGTGTATAGTGTGCCCCCGGGTAGTCACCAAAAAGGTGAGTAGTATAGCCTCGGTGGTCCCAACAAGGTAGTAGTAGGGCCGCAGGTGGCCTACCTGACCTCAGGCAACATCAAAGGCCAGCGGGGCCCGGTTTCCCCCCCATCAGACCCATGTTTTACCCCCTGAAAACCCGTTTGCAGGCAGCCACGCGCGCATCCCCATTTTGCTTTAAATTTTATACCATTTTATTGTTCATATTAAGACTTGTAATGTTCTTTATCTGTGTTTAGGTAAATGTTAGAATATAACGTGTGGTGTTTGCTTCAACATTTCGTATCTGTCCGTTTGACATTTCCTGTGACTAGTTTCGAGAGTTATTTCAGCCTGATAAGCCTTTCCTGATTACCATCTAGTCAATCAAGTTGTTGGTGCTAGCGGCTCTCACGCCCACAGCCATCACAGCCCGGCTGATCAAGCACCTGCTGGAGATAATTTAAATAATACTTCCCTCCAATAATCTTCGTTGTTAATTAATGGAGTTTGAAGCCTATCGACAACACTGAGTCATTAAGACTAGAATACCTTTTTAAATACTTTTCATGAGTGTCTCGAGTTGTTCTACTCCCGGAGCCCGGCCATGGGCCAGGCTCATCTGGTGCTTGCCTGATCAACCAGGCTGTTAATACTGGTGGTCCGCTGACCCACATATCCACCACAGCCTGGTTCATCCTGGACCTAACCTTGTCACCACCAGACAAGAATTTATTCCTTAAAATTGGGATTAAGGTAAACTATCAGCATATATACGCAAAGAGAAATGCAACTCTTACTTTGTGTATCCTGTGATACCCAGGGTAGGATCTTTAATCTCTCAGCAATATGATATAAAACGAGTTCTCCTAAAACTCACCAGTGGACACTCCATAAATGTAACATCTCTCGTCTGGTAAATGGGCAACATAGAATTTGGATATTTATGTAATAATATGCGTGATAAACACATATATGAATTGAAAACAAAATTGACATTATTTACAAAAAAAGTTGACTATTAATATTATAGTATCAAGATGACATGTGCATTAATTACAGACTCCTTTGAGTCCTACCTGGAGCTTCTTGCGGGGGATAGTGTACAGCAGGTGTTGTGCGGTACACTGAAGTTAGATGGACAAGGAACGTTACTGCCATAGTGAGCTACGTATGTTTACACACCTCGGTATGACTCTATACTCTATAAATAGAGGTATGACGTATGAACTTTTAGAGCTCAGTGAAATTCACACAATACGAATATAATATGAAGTGCCTGGCGCTCTCTCCTGCCTGATCACCTGGCGGGATAGAGTCGACGGGCGCATTACTCCTGGGTGAAGTCACGAGAGAACTTCAGCTGCCCAAGTTTGCCGCTCCTGTAGCGCTGCTTCCGGCTTTGTCACGAAACAGGCAGCTTCGATGAGTGAGGAGATGCAAGCCTTTCATTCATTTAAAATCCTCACAAGATAAGCCCATTGATTCTGGACTTATGGAACACTCCGTGTGTGTGTGTGTGTGTGTGTGTGTGTGTGTGTGTGTGTGTGTGTGTGTGTGTGTGTGTGAACTAAGTTAGAATTGACCCAAAACCTGTGGATTGTAAGCGTCTATTACGTTTTCCTAGTTCACACACACACACACACACACACACACACACACACACACACACACACACACACACACACACACACACTGTTCCATAAGTCTAGAACCAATAGGTAAAACTATTAATTCACTTTGTTTTTCCCATTTATACAGTATTGTGTGAACAGTGTACATTGTACAGTGTACATTGTACAGTGTACATTGTACAGTGTACATTGTACAGGGTAATTAAGATACCTTTTTTTTATTAATTTTATTTTTATCATTATATTTACATTTAATCCTGGTCAGCCTTTTGATACGAAGCTGATATTTTAAGATATGATGATTATATGTGTGTTTTTTTCCGTGTTTTACGTCATTTTGTATAGTCACAGTGTTTGTAAATACTAGTGTGTTGTATAGTCACAGTGTGTTTTATAGCAATTAGTGTGGTTTTTAGTAATAGTGTGTTGTATAAAAACACATGTGTTGTATAGTACAATGTGTTGTATAACACTATGTGTTTTATAGTCACTAGTGTGTTTATAGACTAGTGTGTTGTATAAAACAGTGTGTTTTATATACACTAGTGTGTTTATAACATTTGGGTTTTTTATATACACTAGTGTTTGTATAAACAATTAGTGTGTTAAATTTTCAATGTGTTTTAGAACTAATTTTTGTATAGTACACTAGTGTGTTGTATAGTACACTAGTGTGTTGTATAAATGTTTTTTGTGTTTTACTTTTGTGGTGGAAGTACACTAGTGGTTGTGTATACATAATGTGTTGTATGACAGTGTTGTGTAAACATAGTTTGGTGAGACACAGGTTTTTGGGGTTTTGTAGACACAGTGTTTTATAACATAGTGTGTGTATACCTAATGTTTTTATAGCAATTTGTGTGTTGTGTAGTTACATTTTTAATGGTTTTTTGTAGTACACAGTGTGTTGTAAGTACACAGTGTTGGGGGGAACACAGTGTTGTTGTACACTAGTGTGTTGTTAGTCACTATGTGTTTTTTAGTCACTGTGTGGTTTATTAATTTTTGTTTGTTAGTAAATGTGTGTTTATAGTACACTAGTGTGTTGATAGTCATAAAAGGGTTTTTGGGGCACCAGTGTGTTGTAGTGCAATTTTTGTTTTTAGTACATAGTGTTTGTATAGCACTTTAGTTTTTATATACACTATGTTTTTTAGTAAATAGGGGGGGCACCAGTGTGTTTTATATACACCAGTGTGTTATGCCTAAATTTTTTATAGTACTATGTTTGTTATACATAGTTGTTTAAATAGTGTTTTTGTACACTAGTGTTGTAAGTCACTATTGTTTATAGTACACTAGTGTGTTTATAGACATTATTGGTAAGAAAAAGGGGGTTGTCGCATGTGTTGTATGCTAGGTTGTGTTTTGAATCTGAGAAAGACATTGTGTGTAAATGCTTGTAATAATCCAGTTTGAAATGCTCTCTGTGTAATTGTTTTATTTACGTTTACTACTGAGTTTCTTCTCCATTACTATTGACCAATGTTTATCACAGTGTCAACAATGTACTCATATCCTTTCTTTTGTTTTTCAGGTGAGATGGGTGGTGGTGATCGTCATGGACCTTCCTGGTAAATGGTAAAGACAATAATGTACAACGTGCACAGAATATATACATTCCCCAGAGACATATTAGGTCCAATAATAACGATCCACAATGACTTAAGAAATCAAAGAAAGATTCCAAATAAAAATCCCCCGGCCGGGGACCCGGGGGTCAATCCCCCCGGGGTTGGTGATCCACAATGGGTTAACAGGGGGCGCATCTTTGGGGGAAAAAAATGGGGTTTTTAGGGGATCAAACAAAGTTAGCCTTACTGACCAAGTGTTCACTTAAAAGAAGAAAAAAGGGGGTTGAAAACTAAACGTGACTATGAAATTGAGTTCAGAGTCGACTAATCCAAAAGGGGGTTCTTTTGTGTGAGCAGCTGACTGATAACAAACTGGAAATGTGTTCCTTTTTAATGACTGTTTTTTTTTTCAGTTTTACACAGGAAAAATATGGAAAAATAAAATATGGGGAAATTGACCTTTCGCCCGCCCACACAGTGGGTTTTTTTCCCCAAAAAGAGTTTGTGAGTTCTGTTTGATTTGAAAAAGCCCCCTGTTGGCAAACTGCAAAAAACCATTTACTGCTATTTTTTCCATTGTGTGGTATTTTTTTACCATTTATTTCCCCGAAGAAAAATGAGTTAAAAAAACAATTATTCAGTTCCCGTTTAATTACAAATAATATTACTTCGATGGGTTATCAAACAGATAGACAAACAAGCAAAAAAAGCCCCGGGGGCCCCCCGGGGTTGTTTTAGGGGATTTAAAGGGAAAGAAATGGGGCAGTCAACCATTCGGGTGTTTTAAATTTTGTCCACCCACGGGGTTTTCCGAGATATAGAAAATGGGTCTTTGGGTTTAACAAACAGGGGGTAAGTCCATTCCTTCAAATTACCGTCCCAAAAACCCAATCTATAAACAAATTTTAAATCAATTATAGCTGACATTATTAAATTCACCTTGAAGATATAATTTGATTAATAATCCAGCATGGGTTCAGAGAGGGCGTTCCGCCGACAAATTTCGCGTTCTTCAATAGAACATTTAAGGGACAGTGATAAAGAATATGATATTGTTTATTTGGATTTTTTGTAAAGCCTTCGAAGAGCCCCCCAAAAAGGCCTTAAAAAAGTGGGGACTCATGGTTTGGGGGGTAAAGTTCTAGCATGGATGAGGCATGCATTACCAACAAAAACAGAAGTTTCCCTTAATGGTGTCAAATCTGAATGGGGGTTAGTACATGGCTTCCCACAAGGATCATAAGAATAGTTTTAGCCCCCTTTCATAATTTAAATTTAATGACCTTGATAAGAACATAAGAAAGGGGGAAAATGGGGCCTCCCCAAAATTAGGGGTCCTTTAAATTCATCCCACTAACAAAAAAATTTGCCCAACCCCCCTTTTTAATGCTCCCCAAAAAAAGCTCTGTTCAAGTCCCCCCAAATCCCAACCCCCACCTCATGTTTTTTCCCCCTAAATTTGAAATACCCCAAATCCCAGCATTAAAATAGGTGACTGTTCCACTCATCAATTACCCTATTTCCCCAAAAAAACTTTCCTATGTCCTTTCTAAATCTGAACTTTCTAATTTTTAAAACCATTACTAGGTTCTCTCTGAGAGACATCCTCAAGGCCTTATTAATATCCCCTTTTTTAATACCCCCATAAACCCCTCTTCCACTTTAAAACTTTTGATCCCTTTCCCCTATTTCTTCGTCTAACAAGTGAAAGTAATTTTAAAAGTCTTTCTTTTTTATAAGGAAGATTTCTAATGCATGTATTAATTTAGTCATCCTACGCTGAATGTTTTCTAACGAATTTTTGTCCCTTTTTAAAATGGAGAAGGTTTGGGTGCATAATCTAGGTGGGGGCCCTTTCTAATGATGTATAAAGCTGCAGATGACCTCTGGGCTTTGTTTTAACTTCTTGAATAAACCCGGAATCTATTTTCCTTTTACCTACGCTTGGTATTACTGTCTTGGTTTTGGTTGCTGCTCCCCCAACCCCCCAAATCCTTTCACAATCTTATTAAGTTCTACATCATTTTAACTTTTCAAGTGCGGGGGGGACACCCACTTAGCCTTGCATTTTCTACTTTAAATGCATCTGCCCTTTTTTCTGACCAAGAATAGGTTTAAATCCTCCCAAATTCCCCCAACATCTACGTTTGAAACATTATCCTACCTATCTTTGTGTCATGGGGAAATTTTCCTATCACTAGTAATACCCTATAAGATCTTTATATATATTTATAAACAACAACGTGTCCCAAAATGATCCTTGTGGAACGCCACTTGTTACAGATCCCCACTCGGATTTAACCCCATTTATGGACACCTCGCTTCCCGTCTATGAGCCATGACTCGATCCACGGGGCATTTTCCCCTATGAGCTGCCACTTTTTAACGTCTATGGTGCGGAACCTATAAAAACCTTACTAAAAACTAAGTAAATAATATCAAAATTTCCCCATCGTGGCCCAAAACCCAAAAGCTTTACTGAAGAAAGTTAATAAATTAGTTAAACAAGACCCCTTTGAATCCATGCTGAGTATTTAATCAAGCATGCTTATCGAATGGGTTCTATAATCTCAACATAATTGACTTAGTAATTTGCCTACAATTAGGGAAGGCTTTTTGGGCGGAATTTGACGGAAGACTTGTCCCCGTTTTAAAATAGGGAAATTTCATTAGCCCTCTTCCCCCATCAGACACTACCCAAATTTAAAGAATAAAAAAAAAATATTAGTTTGGTTCCAGAGTTCCATTTTGCATTCCTTTAAAAACCTTGAAAAAAACCCCACGGACCCCCGACTTATTTTGCTTCAGTCTTATCTGTTCACAACATTTCAAGTGACTGTGTGTTTATAATTTATCTTTTTCTGGCCCACTATAAATTAATTTCTGGGAAATTTTTAGTTTTCCTGTGTAAAAAAGGAGAAAATAATTATTTAAAAACGAGCACATTTATTCTTCTGTAGTAAGATCCCATAGTTATTTTTTTTGGACCATCATCTCTAATTTTGTTCTATAGACCTAAAAAACTCTTTGTTAGTTTTAGAAACCCTACAACTTTTAAATTTAGCCCTTTTGCTTTTCTTATCCCCTTTTTTAATGTCCCCCTTTTAAAGACAATATCTGATTCATGGGTGACTCTCACCTCTTTGATCGCCATAAATTCCTTTTTTATCCCTAGTAGATATTTCAGCCTATTATTCATCCATTTTGGGTCATTTCTATTTGATCTAATTTCTTTTTAAAAAGGGTAAACGTTCTTGAGCAGCATTATAGTGTTCGAAAACTGTCATATTGATAGCCCCTTCGTTACCCCAGTCCGATGATAAGTGTTCTCTAAGCCTATCGTAATCTGCCCCGGAAAAACTGGGATGTTACTGAGTTACCCTCTTTGTACTTCCATTCAATTAAATGTAATTGTTTTTGGTCCTTTTGCACCGAGTTCCCCCTGAAATTTCTAAGTTATTAACAAGGGGTTCATTGTTTGCCAGAACTAAGTCAAGCAGGTTTTTTCCCTTGAGGTTCTGTCCCTCTTCAAAAAAAACCCGAACTACTTCTAAGAAGTCGTAGATTCTAAATTCCCAGTCAAGAAATTCCAATCAATATGACTAAAGTTAAAGTCTCCCAGAATTACTACATTATCGTGCCTTTTTGGCCTTAAAAAACCTCCCCAAAAGTTCCCCCGGCCATCTAAGTTTGAGGGCGGTATATCCCCCTAAAATCGCATCCCCTGAAAAATTTTATCCCAAAAAGACTCTAGTGTTACTTAACTTAATCCGTTTTTTGCAACAGTTCAAGCGATTTCTGACATACAATGCCACCCCCACCCCTTTCCCCCTACCCACTACTTGGAAAATTTAAAACCCCGAAAATGACATTCTGCAGGCATGTCCGATTTTTATGTTCAACCACGTCCGTTTGGCAAAACATCAATGTTCCCCCACTAGCAACCGTCTCAACTCTCCACTTATTCCCAGCACTACGACTATTTGTGTAAAATTTTATTTAAAACCCTCCTTTCTTTTACCCTTCCTGCCCCTTTTTTGTTCCTGCTGAAACTATTACTGTCCTTTTTCAATTTGGGGCCACTGGCTTTTTCCAAATCCACCCATTTTGCCCATTACTGTTTTTTCCGCCAAAACCCCCATAATAACTATTCCCCGGGTTTTAAAAACCTAACACTCCCCCCACTGTTGGGAGTGCTCCCACCCCAGACCCAGATAAGTGAACCCCATCCCCGGGATAATATTTCTGCCCTAGAAGGGTCCCGTTTTCAATGAATGTTCCGCATTTTTCTTACAGTTTTGTCCCGCCAGCAATTAAAAATTTGGGCAACCATTCCCCCAACCCCCCCCCTTGGAAAAAACATATACAGGGTTCCCCCCTTCCCAATTTCTCATTGCTGACCATCCTGCTAATCAGGCCTCCCCTAGTCTGCCAACATCGTTGCCCCAGCACTGAGACAGATAAAGGTTTCCCACTACCCCCCCTAAGTCATCCCGACGGCAACAAATCCTTCATCCCACCCCGGAAAACACCCCCCCTCCTCCCTTTCCTTTGCAAAGCCCTATCCATGTACCTAATCTGGCTATCCCCCAACAACAACGTTTTTTCCCTTCCTTGGCGACGTCCGTCGTGATGTTCCCCCTAGTCGACTCCCCTTCGTTGGGGGAGACACACCTTACTTTGTGGGAAATTTGTCAAACGTTCCGATGGTTTTCGTTGGGGTTTTGGATTTCCCCCCCGTAGCCAATCTTCCTTGGTGCCGTTTTACTTTCCCGTAGAACACCCCCATTCGTCGGTAGCACCGAAAAAGGGTTTGGGAAATTCCAGTAGTCTTCTGGGTCCCGTTTTTTCGCCTCCAACAGTTTCCGTTGCCCGGGCCCCTGACCAAGCCCCCCTTAACCTGGGGGCTCACAACAGGGGGATTCTGAACCCTTTTTCTCCGTTAATCGCCGTATCTCCCGCGGCAAACAGGTTAAACCAAAAAAAAGAAAGAAGACACTTGTAACATCTGGTTTTCTTTATTGTAGACGTTTGCCATCCAGTGGCTTTATCAATACAAATTCTTGAAAATTAGAAAAAAGGAAAAACAAAAGATGAGGTAATCGTCCCTCGCCTTGGATGGTGTTTAAAAACCGTGGTTTAGAATTCAACCACAACCAGAAAAAACCTTTAATAATCCCGGGACGATGTTAAAGTTTGTGACAGACAGACAACCTTTTTTTTAGTGACGGCGTGAACTTGAAACCTGCGACAGGTAGAAAGGAGGTGCGAAGCTGTTTTGCAGTGTTACAAAACCCCCCACTGTCAAGCAAAAGAGGGCGGTGACGCTAACCTTAGTAACTCCAAAAACTTAAAACACAACCCGACTCAAAACTTAGCGACACTAACCCTTTTGGGAACGCCAAAAACTTAGCGACACTAACCTTGGTAACGCAGAAAAACAGGACACTAACCTTTGGAACGCAGAAAAAAATTAACGACACTAACCCCGTCAACCAAAAAAATTAGCGACCTAACAGGCGACGCCTCGTTTGCGGGGTTTCCAACCGACAACAGCACAAACTCGGTAAAACACAAACTTTAAACACAACCAAAATTTAGAGATAAAATTTGATTTAACACTAACTCAAACTGAAACATCCACAAAATGACGCCTGAGGCGTCCCTCCCCCCCCTTCGGTGTCTCCCCCCCACCACCTTCGGTGTCTCCCCCCCCCCCCTGGTGTCTCCCCCCCCACCACCTGGTATCTCCCCCCCACCACCTTTGGTAGCCTCCCCCCCATCACCCCGGTAGCCTCCCCCCATCACCCCCCGGGGTCTCCCACCATCACCCTCGGGAGTCTCCCCCACCACCTCGGTAGCTCCCCCCCCACCCCCCGGTAGTCTCCCCCCCCCCCCACCACCACCCTCAGCAGCCTCCTCCCCCTTTTCCCCCCATCACCCCCCCACCACCCTCAGCCCCCCCCCACCACCCCAGCGCCCCTCCCCCCATCACCCCCCCAGCAGCCCTCCCACCATCACCCCAGCAGCCTCCCTCCCACCATCACCCTCAGCAGCCCCCTCCCACCACCCCCTCAGCAGCCTCCCTCCCCCACACCCTACAGACTCCCTCCCACCATCACCCCATCACCCCCCCACCATCACCCCCAGCATCCTCCCCCCCCACCCTCCCGCCTCCTCCCACCACCACCCCCCATCACCCCCCCCCACCATCACCCTCCCCCCCACCCCCTCATCCCCCCCACCATCCCCCCCTCCCACCACCACCCCCCCAGCCCCCTCCCATCACCCCCCACGCCCCCCCCCCACCATCAGCCCCCCAGCAGCCCCCCCACCCTCACCTCGCAGCCTCCCCCATCACCCCCCGCGCCTCCTCCCCCCATCAGCCCCCAGCCCCCCCCCCACCATCACCTCACGCCCCGTCCCACCATCACCCCGGGGAGCCCCCCCCCACCATCATCCCAGCAGCCCCCTCCCACCACCCGCCTCCCGCCTCCCCCCCACCCACCACCCCCAGCCTCCCCCCCCACCACCTCGCACCTCCCCCCCAACCATCCTCACCTCCCCCCCCTACCCCCGTGCCCTCTTCCGCTGTCACCTGCAGCCTCCCACCATCACACCTTTCCCGCGTGAGCAGAGAGGGCGTGGACCGGAACAAACGAAGGGGAAGGGGCAAATTGGGCTCGACCCCCAAACCCAAATGGGTGAGTACACCCACCTTTCAGCTGCTTGCGGGTTTTCCCTTCCCCCATCACTGTGTGCTATAGGGGGTTTCCGGGGTGATTTCACCTGTTTCCCACGGTTTCGACCTTTTCCCAACTTTAGCTACCGGGGTACCTGAGGACTTCAAGGATAATTTAGTGAGTTTTGCATTAGCTTTCATTTTCTTTAATTTACTGGGGTTAAAGTTAGTGTAATAATTATTTTCACTTTTATCCTTGTTTGAATGATCACAATTATTTCTAATATTGTAATAGGGCCGTGTCCGTTAAATAAGTAATTTTACTTGGCTGGCATTGACCCGTAGGCCGTTGAGTTCCCTTTTTTCTTATGTTCTTTTGTTTAGGTGCGGGTAAAATGTTAGAGACTACCATTATCATACATAGTAACATATGCAAAAAATACTTAAATCCGCAGGATTCTAACCTGCCACTGTATCAAAAACCAGTTGTGTGAAGGTTCATTCCTGCTGTGACTAAATAATATTTGTAAATAATTTCATCCTTTGCAAAATTATTAAGAATAATAAGCTTGTGTAAATTACCCAGGATAACCCCCGAAAAAAAAGGGGTATATAATTTATAGGTTAAATTATCTGCAAAACTTTTCCCTGTGTTAAAAGGCCAGCGACTCGGTACTCGTGTTTACGTTAAAACCCCCGGTACACTTGTGAGACTTTGATTTGATTTGTAAGCCTACGACCCCTTTACGAAATCCAAACTTTTTTTTTTTTTCATTAACATTGTGATAAAAATATTGTTTGGGCAGTGTGAAGTTAAATGGGGGAAGAAAAAACCCCTTTTTTTCCCCTCATATTTTTTTGTCTAAAGGGAAAGGTGGGGCGCACACTGTGTGGGTACCACCGAAGCCCCACAGTTTACAAGGGGGAGGGTCTGTTCTCCCTCCCCTTTTTCCCCCCCTCCCCCCCTTTCCCCTAGCTTTTTCCCTTTCCCTTACCCTCCCCTTCCTCCCCAAACACTTCCTTCTTCCAAGTGGGGCAAGCCGGATCTTAAAGATTTAAAAGGTTCATCTTTTGGGCCCCTAAAAGGACCCCAATGGCTGGAAACCCTCTGGGGGGGTGCCACACAACCCCTCCCTCCCCCCCCACTCCTTCCCTTCCTCACCCCCTCCCTCACCCTCTTTAGGGCCCATCTTCCCCATTTACCACACAATATCTTCACAAGTAGATTTTTTTTAAACCCCGTATCACCAGCTTTTTGCTGCGCCACCTTCAGACCCTACAGACGAAGGAGAAAAAGAGGAGAGAGAAGGCTAGGATCCTAATTTTCCTTGTCAAACCCTTGGGAAAGATGGGTGATACATCCAAAAATTAATAATAATTGATTATTTTATATATATATATATATATATATATATATATATTTATATATATATATATATATATATATTTTTTATATATATATAATTTTTTTCCCCCTTGAAATTTCCTTCATTTTTAAAAATTTTTAGTAAGGCTGATGCATGCAGGGGATGAGATGAAAAACTGTAAGCCTTTCTCCCCCCGGGGTGGCTGCCCTTGGGTCAACTTAGGAAGCCCACCCAAAGGGATTGTCCCCGTGGTGAATTTTATACACTGGTACCTTTTCCAAGGGTTTTGTGGTTTGAGGTCCTTTTAGCCAGAGATCAATGTGTATATTTTTGCCTGCTTTCAATTCCTTTTCATATATATATATATATATATATATATATATATATATATATATATTATTTTATATATTATATATATATATATATATATATATATATTATATATATATATATATATTATATATAGTTGAGTAGGTAAAAATTTAATTAGCAAAAACTCATTTTTAAAAATTTAAATCCTTTCTAAAATTTTCCCTTTTATTATTAAAGATATATTTTTTTTATTTATGTTAATGTAAAATTAATAATTTTTAAAAAGAACTTTAGAGAACTTTACCAACCATATTATAACAAGGCATTTTAAATTTAGCCTAATCCAACTAAATATATTTTGGTAAGTTTACAAAAATTTTAAAAATAAATAAACACATTGAAATATATTTTTTTTTGTTAGTTAGAATGATTTTTTTGAAATTATTACTTGCACAAATTTTCGCTTTTATTCAAAAAAGGGTTATATTTAAAAAATATATATATATATATATATATATATATATATATATATATATATATATATATATATATATATATATATATATATATATATTTAGGATGGACGTGTCAGCAGATGGGTCTAAGAAGGATGAGGTGAATCATACAATTGATGAGGGGAAAAGGGTGAGCGGTGCACTCAGGAGTCTGTAGAGACATAGAACTTTGTCCGTGGAAGCAAAAAGGAATGTATGAGAGTGTAGTTGTACCAACACTCTTATGTGGGTGTGAAGCATGGGTGATGAATGTTGCAGTGAGGAGAAGGCTGGAGGCAGTGGAGATGTCATGTCTGATGGCAATGTGTGGTGTAATATAATGCAGAGAATTCGTAGTTCGGAAATTAGGAGGTGTGGGATTACCAAAACTATTATCCAGAGGGCTAAGGAGGGTTGTTGAGGTGGTTCTGGACATGTAGAGAGAATGAAACAAAAGAAAATGACTTCGGGAGTGTATAAATCTGTAGGGGAAGGGGGTAGGGGTCGGCTAGGAAGGGTTGGGGGGAGGGGTAAAGGAGGTTTTGTGTGCGAGGGGCTTGGACTTCCAGCAGGCATGCGTGAGCGTGTTTGATAGGAGTGAATGGAGACAAATGGTTTTAATACTTGACGTGCTGTTGGAGTGTGAGCAAAGTAACATTTATGAAGGATTCAGGGAAACTGGCAGGCCGGACTTGAGTCCTGGAGATGGGAAGTACAGTGCCTGCACCTGAAGGAGGGTGTTAATGTTGCAGTTTAAAACTGTAGTGTAAAGCACCCTTCTGGCAAGACAGTGATGGAGTGAATGATGATGAAAGTTTTTCTTTTCGCCACCCTGCCTTGGTGGGAATCGCGATGTGTTAATAAAATTATTATATATATATATATATATATATATATATATATATATATATATATATATATATAATATATATATATATATATATATATATATATATATATATATATATATATATATATATATATATATATATATATATATATATATATATATAATGTGCCGAATATGTAAAACTGGTCAATTAGCAAGAACTCATTTAAAATTAAGTCCTTTCTAAAATTTTTCTTATACGTTTAAATATATATATTTTCATTAATGTTGATGTAAAATTTATAATTTTGCACAAAAGGAACTTAGAAAACCTACCTAACCTTATTATAACAAGCGCAATTTATTTTAGCCTAACCCAACTAAATATATTTTAGATTTGTTTACAATAATTTAATACTAAACAAACACAGTGAAATATATTTTTCGTTAGGTTCAGAATGATTTTGGCGAAATTATTGCATACACAAATTTTCGCTTGTCCTATATGGCAAGATGAACGTTGCTATTTAAGCCAAGATCGCAAGTTCTGCCTATTCGGCACGACATATATATATATATATATATATATATATATATATATATATATATATATATATATATATATATATATATATATATATATATATATATATATATATATATATATATATATATATAAAGGTCACCGGACATAACTGTTTGTGACTTCTTTATTTGTGGGTACGTGAAGAGCACAATTTACGTACCATCACTACCGGCAACACTGGAGGAGCTGAAAATTTCCATCGCTGAAGCAGTTCGCATGATAACACCAGATATACTGCCGAGCGTCTGGACCGAACTGGACTATTACATCGATGTTTGCCGAGCAACCAATGCTTGTGGGATTTTTCTAATAGTAGAATATTCATCCTTCTGGCTGTGGGCACTTGTACCCTCCTCTCCCCCTTCCTCACTCCAGTGACGACGGTCCTGTGGGAAAGTACTTGCTTGGACATCATCCTCTTTTCTGCAATTTTGCAAGCTCCTGATATGTTAATTGCAACACGAGAGGCCTTGAACAATCATTCTACTTCTCCCATGGTTGTTTTGCATATATATATATATATATATATATATATATATATATATATATATATATATATATATATATATATATATATATATATTATATATATATATATATATATATATATATAAGTGTGTGTGTGTGTTAAATCTCTGAATCCAAAACTGTGTTGTGATCATCAATATAAATACGAAAATTTGTTCCATTTTTTATTTCCATAAGTAAAAAATGTTAGGACGTTGTTGGTGTCTTTTTATTAATCCATTTACACTCTGCGCCTTATAAATGTGATTACATTTTTTTATTTTTGGTAGAGGTGGTGAGGGATGGTTGGGGGGGAGGGGGGAGGGATAGCCCCAGGGTGTCTAGTCTCATAGTGGGGGTTAGCTGGCTACGTCCCTCACCTCTGTCTCATAATAATTTAATATACTCACTTCAGAGCTTAAGACGCCGCTGTTAGGCGTCTTAAGGTATCTACCTGGAATCTACCTGGAGGTTATTCCGGGGATCAACGCCCCCGCGGCCCGGTCCACGACCAGGCCTCCCGGTGGATGGCATTAAAAGTTTTGCTAGCGTTTTCTTATATTTTGATTCCATCTTCTAATGAACTTGAAAGTTCTTTACGCTGAAAGTTTTTTTTCTGATAGTTACCGTGTCACTACATGAGCGAGCATTTGGATCAGGTGCCAGGACAGGTGTTTCCTGACGCGGGTCTTGGCCATATGATGACCCGCCGCTGGAACTTTCGATCGTCTAAGGTCTGCTGGATTACTGGTTCACCCCTTTAAAAAGTTTGGTTATCGTTATAACCATTTTTTTAGATAGTTGTATTGGGTGTTGCTTGTGTTGCACTGGTTGGCTGTCTTATGCTCTTGGTTAGCCCTCCAAGGATCTGTCTGAGTTTACTGTATAGCAACACTTTCATTTGCTGAAGAGCGGCTCTAAGATGCCTTGTTGCATATACAGGAGGCCCCGCTTTATAGCGCTTCACTTTACGGCGTTTCGTTAATACAACAGTTGTTCAGTTATTCCTATTCTTCATTTAAGATTTCCTGCAATAAATATATTCACCACGCACTATAAGATAACGAAAATATTTTAAGGTAAGTAATGTTTATATTGTATATGCATTTTTTTAGGCTCATCTCAATTACTCAATGCACAAATAACCCGCACATAGGAGAGAGGAGCTACGACGACGTTTCGGTCCGACTTTAACCATTTACAAAATCAGACTAACAAAAGGAGAGAAGGAAGGAGTATATATAGGCCAGCAGACAAGGGCGGAACAAGAGAGGTAGCAGGAAAGGAAGAGAAGTAGTGGTAGAGGTAGTAGTCAGTCGAAGACTAAGAAAGAGGAGCACTGCAAGGGAGCTAGGGGTCCATAAGGGAGCTAGGGGCCCACAAAGGGTAGGAACAAGAACACAGAGGGGGGAAAATAATAGTAATGGACCAAAAAATACCAAGGCAGAAGAAAGAAAATCTCTCTTGTCCCGTCCCTTGTCTGCTGGCCTATGTATAATCCCTCCTTCTCTCCTTTTGTTAGTCTGACTTTGTAAATAGTCGAAGTCCGACCGAAACGTCGTCGTAGCTCCTCTCTCCTATGTGTGGGTTATTTGTGCATTGAGTAATTGGGCGAAGCAGGAGGAGGCGGGGTCACAGTGGTACCATCCACTATGACCCATTTTAAAGTGAAAAAAAGGCTATGATTCACTTTACAGCAATTTTCGCTTTACAGGTGTAGCCCAGAAAATAACCTGCTGTATAAGCGGGACCCTACTGTTCAGCACTACCTCGAGACGTTCATGACACCTGCAACCCCCTGTAATGAATGTGTACCTGGATGCTAGTACAGTGTTGTGAGTTGCTAAGCTGTGAAATAAGTTAATGTAGAATACCAAATGTTGATTTGTAAATTCATCTGTTTCAAACAGAAGTTAATAACAGCTTTTACTCTTGAAATTTAGCTATGTAAAACAAAAGTTAATGACAGCTCTTACTGTTTAAATTCAGCTGTGTAACACAAAAGTTAATAGCTGTTACTCTGTAATTTCATCTGTGTAAAAAAAAAAAAAGTTAATTCGACCAGAAGCTCAGAGTGGATATATGGAACAACCCCGTTGTTAGACGTAACTATTCACGTTATTACATAGCGTTAGAGTACTGTGAAACTAAGAATAGACGAAGACACGATAGATGCTTTATTCATAAAATGAAAGAGTAACTCAAAACACTTTCATGTATTTAAACCAGACTTTATTAAGAATAATGAGAGGAATATATGATGCGTTCACAGTAGCTGTGCTGGGCTTTAGTTAATTAGCGTTGAAAAATATGAAGGTCTTTAAAGGTTACGGGTAGAGCCTTTCTGCCCCTACCTCGTCTCCCCAGATCACTTACCCCAGCCTCCCGACCTCTGCCAACCCTCTGCTCCTTGCCGCCTCCCCATGTCTCCTACCACCTTGTTGTTCTGCTGAGAGACAGACAGGGCAGACACACACACACGCACACACACGGACACACACGCACACACGCACACACACGCACACACACGCACACACGCGCACACACGCGCACACACGCGCACACACGCACGCACACACGCACACACGCACACACACGCACACACACGCACACACGCACACACACGCACACACACGCACGCACACGCACACACGCGCACACACGCACGCACACACACGCACACACACGCACACACACGCACACACACGCACACACGCACACACACGCACACACACGCGGGCACACACAGACACACACGCACACACGCACGCACACACACACACACACACACACACACACACACACACACACACACACACACACATGTGCCTAGGACAAAATGGTAACTAACACCGAAGATACCAAAAAAAATTAACAAAATGTTTAAAGAACAATAGAAATATTTCAGTAATGGAGGCGACAACATGAGAGTTGGATACGTCTGTCATGAACTTTACCATCATATAAATCGCATAATGGACATCAAAGATTCTGCTGATTTCGGGAAATAGGCATAGTTCACATATTTGTTTTTAGAAATGCTTTACAGAAACACCAGCATGATCGCTCAGTGTACTTTGAAGAAAGGTCAGAGCTAAGAGACAGATTCCAGCAGCAGATGTTTTAAAGAGTGCAGGCATAGTGTAATTTCAGAGAGACGGCAACAGAGAGATGATGTCAGGGAAGTTCAGACCTACAGCACTGACATCACCCATCATGGAACTCTTTCAGAAGGGGTTATTTTTAAAACCTAGTTCTTTTAATAAATATGTACATATACACATTCCTTTTAACGCTGTAGGTTCGAACCTATGAACTAAGAGTATACACAAGTACCCAATAATATTGCCGTTCAAGCTAATTTAATATTTGATAGAAAAGTATAAATCATAACACCATCTTCATTATTATTATCACTCATTATTATTATCAAGCCTTCTATTATGCATATTAGTAAATGGGTACCAAGCGTACTACCAGCAGTTACAGAAGCCAACTCTAGTTACCAAGCAGCCAGCAAACTAACTAAACAACCCTGCATTCACCCCACCAGCCACTCACCAGCCCAGCGTTCAGCCAATTCCTCACGTGTGACAACCCCCACAAGACGTCAGTCTTCCATTCACAGATCAAGATGAATAAATCCCAGGAGTTGTGGCCAGGGCCACCGAGGGCCCACTCCAACACCTCGGGCGCCCCTAATTGAGCGTTATTGTCGGGGTGACGGTGGTCCGGGGTTGGCGGGGGCATTTTCGAGGCCATTTCTACCGCAATTAAAGGCAGGTTGTGTGACTTTGAGGGATCGTAGACACTCCATAGTGAATAATTGATTTTTTGCAGCGCGGGTCCCAGGCGGGTGATAGAGCGGGTTGGCTGAGGTCCCCGGAAAGTCATTTTGTCGATTGCGGTATATTCCCAGCGGTAAGAGGAGCGCGGGGGATGTATATGTGGGTTCGGTGAAAGTAGGTGTGTGGGTCTGGGTGTGGGTTATAGGTGTTTTCTCTTGGTGATAAATGTATAATAATAATAATAATAGCATTCCTGGCTTTACTAGCCATGTATTATCTAGAGACGGTAATACTTGAAGGGGTGTAGAAAAAATATACATTACTAAGATAGAGATAAGATTAACATAGAGCTCCTTTTCGAAGAGATGGTAATACAACAAAGTGACGTCACTCATTACTGACATACTAAGAGCAGGGCAGCATAGGTTTATACCAGGGCTACATGGGTTTAGACCAGGGCAACACGGGTTTAGACCAGGGCAGCATTAGTTTAGACCAGGTTGCTCCTGCCTCTCGCGTGTGTATACTTCATAGGATCAATTCTATATGAATTGTGCTACTATCTAATGGTTATAATCATAACAATGATTTTTAAAGAGGTGGACCAGTAAGCCAGCGGAAGGCCTCGGTCAGATGACCAAGCGCACCACCTGTGGGTCATCATGTGACTAAGATCCGCGTCAGGAAACACTTCTGTTTCCTGCCAAACATTATACCTGCCTCTCCCAGCTGTTAGACCAATCCGACAGATGGTCTGGCAAGCACTGGAAGACAAAAGGAATGTGTAATGTACATATAGATCTTTTTAAAGCTCTCTACGAATGAATAATAAATATTAAAAGAGTGCAAATGGATATTTAATTTAAATAGAACCCAGAGAGTAATAGTCAAAGTCAAACCAGAGACAACAGCAGTGAAAAAAAAATTCTGTCCCTCAAGGCACAGTAATCTCCCCCACTTCTTTCTCCCTTCTGAAATATAAAAGGAGATAAATCATGCCACCTCACACTCCTTCGCAGAAAATACTGGAGTGGGGATAACTAAAGTGTAATGGACGCTTGTTAGTGCTCAGTCATAACCCACATGGAGACAGAAACTCAGAAGATTGATTGATCTGTATATTTCGATCCTTTCTCCTGAAGAGGATCCCACAAGGGGATCGAAATACACAGATCAATCAATTTCTGAGTTTGTCTCCATGTGGGTTATTAGTGAACGTACTATTGTGTACTTTAGAGTGGTATTCCCCAGGACACGGTAAACCTACAAAGGTGTTGTAAACCCTGTACTCTGCTAACGAAACTTGACGGAATAAATATTGGAACATAAGAAGTGTGATCAAATCATTCTCCAGGGTGTAAGAATGTAAAGGAGCTGTGTGGTGTGTAAAGCATTCAGTAAGACTCTCAAGTGCGTGTTATGACACGATATTGTGGAGACGTTTCGCCCATTTTCCACCTCTCCCTCAGGGACTTTATAAAGTCATTGGTGGACGAGACGTCTTCAACTGTACACGTGTCTCACTTCATCAGGTGCCTCCAGGTCTGAGGAACGTACCTACAGGTACCTTAGATCAGAGGAAGGTGCCTGCAGATACCTCAAGGTCTGAGGAAGGTGCATGCAGGTACCTTCTAAGTGGGTTAACACACTCTGGCAAACTAAGAACTCTATTTCCATATAAAAACATCATTGAACACGAGACTAGGAGGGAAGGTGAGAGTGGCTGGAGGGAAGGTGAGAGTGGCTGGAGGGAAGGTGAGAGTGGCTGGAGGGAAGGTAAGAGTGGCTGGAGGGAAGGTGAGAGTGGCTGGAGGGAAGGTGAGAGTGGCTGGAGGGAAGGTGAGAGTGGCTGGAGGGAAGGTGAGAGTGGCTGGAGGGAAGGTGAGAGTGGCTGGAGGGAAGGTGAGAGTGGCTGGAGGGAAGGTGAGAGTGGCTGGAGGGAAGGTGAGAGTGGCTGGAGGGAAGGTGAGAGTGGCTGGAGGGAAGGTGAGAGTGGCTGGAAGGAAGGTGAGAGTGGCTGGAGGGAAGGTAAGAGTGGCTGGAGGGAAGGCGAGAGTGGATGGAGGGAAGGTAAGAGTGGTTGGAGGGAAGGTGAGAGTTGCTGGAGGGAAGGTGAGAATGGCTGGAGGGGAAAGTGAGAGTGGCTGGAAGGAAGGTGATAGTGGCTGGAGGGAAGGTGATAAAGGCTGGAGGTAAGGTAGGTAAGAGTAGCTGGAGGGAAGGTAAGGCTGGAGGGAAGGTGAGAGGGGTCGGAGGGAAGATAAGATTGGCTGGAGGGAAGGTGAGAGGGGTCGGAGGGAAGGTAAGAGGGGCTGGAGGGAAAGTGAGAGTGGCTGGAAGGAAGGTAAGAGTGGTTGGAGGGAATGTAAGAGTGGTTGGAGGGAATGTAAGAGTGGCTGGAGGGAAGGTGAGAGTGGCTGGAGGGAAGGTGAGAGTGGCTGGAGGGAAGGTGAGAGTGGCTGGAGGGAAGGTGAGAGTGGCTGGAGGGAAGGTGAGAGTGGCTGGAGGGAAGGTGATAGTGGCTGGAGGTAAGGTAGGTAAGAGTAGCTGGAGGGAAGGTAAGGCTGGAGGGAAGGTGAAAGGGGTCGGAGGGAAGGTAAGAGGGGCTGGAGGGAAGGTGAGAGTGGCTGGAGGGAAAGTGAGAGTGGCTGGAGGGAAGGTGAGAGTGGCTGGAGGGAAGGTGAGAGTGGCTGGAGGGAAGGTGAGAGTGGCTGGAGGGAAGGTGAGAGTGGCTGGAGGGAAGGTGAGAGTGGCTGGAGGGAAGGTGAGAGTGGCTGAGGCAAGGTGAGAGGGTCGGAGGCAAGGTGAGAGGGTCGGAGGGAAGGTAAGAGGGTCGGAAGGAAAGTGAGGGGGTCGTCCCTCATTGAAAAGCGCCATTGTTATGCGCCATTATAGGGGCGCACTTTGAGTAATGGTGCGGCTACTGAGGTGCTGTGTTGTGGGTCATCTACTTGTCCAGGTGAGAGGGAGAGTGAGTGGGAACCCTGAGAGGGATTGGATGTGCAGGTCCCTCTAGTGGACGTTAAGGGGACGCTTGAGGGAGGGAGAGGGAATTAAGGGAAGCAGAGACGCCTGATTGGTAGTGTCAAAGGTCCAACCCCCAACCCCCACTCCGGTGCTATATAGTCACTTGTTACAATTTTATTGGAGGAACGAGACAAATATATAAGTAGATCTTTCCCTTCGTTGCTTTGGCCAGTCACTCTGGTCCGCTGAGTTATAATGAAAACGTCAATTAAACCAGACATACCTTTATTGAAGGAATTATACCGAATGTGGTTTTAGAACTTTCCTACAAAGTAAATACTATCATATATAACCAGTTTACCAGAAGCTGAGACACTGCAAATTTAACAGTTAATTTGTTATAAGGTCAACCAAGCCTGTTAGGAAAGTCATTCTTGAACATCAATCGCTTAGGGTATTTTTCTGTGTTGAGGGCGCCGTTCAGGGCAGCAGAGAGAGAGAGAGAGAGAGAGAGAGAGAGATAGAGATAGAGATAGAGATAGAGATAGATAGATATCAAACCTAGAACAAACACAGATATCATTTACGGCCAGCATAATGCCAGTAAGATATTTAAGTTATTGCACCGTAACAAAATCAGACAGTGTTAGTGTTAATACGACTGTTAGCAGTGAGGTTGAGCAATAATTGTTATAAATACGGTCAACCAAGCTTTAGGTAACTGTTAGGAAAGTCATTCTTGAACATCAATCGCTTAGGGTATTTTTCTGTGTTGAGGGCGCCGTTCAGGGCAGCAGAGAGAGAGAGAGAGAGAGAGAGAGAGAGATAGAGATAGAGATAGAGATAGATAGATATCAAACCTAAAGTTTTGAGGTGGTCAGTCCCTCAGTCTGGAGAAGAGCATTGTTCCGTTGTCTACTGTGTAGGCGAAACGTTTCAAAATAAAGATACCTAACTGTTGCATATGTGTCTTACCTAACAATCTGTCGGTATTTCATACCATTTTAATGTTCATTCTGTCAGACACTGCAACACAAGGGTAACAGACCTTCTACTTCGACAACCTCTACTAGTGAGAACGGCTGGGTTTGAGAAGGACCTGCCCTCCCAAATCAACCTACGTCTCACCTGGCACTATATAAGGCCCGATTCTGTCACTTCAACTTCATATTGTTTCAGACAACGGAACAATGCTCTTCTCCAGACTGAGGGACTGACGGGTGATGATATTACATCGTCAAGTATCTTCTGCTTCTATCAACTTTTCTGTACTCGACTGAAGAAGCCTACTGTGTAGGCGAAACGTACCCTGTTGCATATGTGTCTTACCTAACAATCTGTCGGTATTTCATACCATTTTAATGTTCATTCTGTCAGACACTGCAACACAAGGGTATCTTGGTAGCACTTCGACAACCTCTACTAGTGAGGGCTGGGTTTGAGAAGGACGCCCTCCCAAATCAACCTACGTCTCACCTGTATATAAGGCCCGATTCTGTCACTTCAACTTCATATTGTTTCAGACAACGGAACAATGCTTTCTCCAGACTGAGGACTGACCACCTCAAAACTTTAAGGGTGATGGACTGATTACATCGTTTCAGTATCTTCTGCTAAACTTTTCTGATACTGAAGAAGCCTACTGTGTAGGCGAAACGTTTAAAATAAAGATACCTAACTGTTGCATATGTGTCTTACCTAACAATCTGTCGGTATTTCATACCATTTTAATGTTCATTCTGTACGCAACATTCCTTCTAGGATAACTTACCATATAAATAGTTAGAAATAAAGAAAAGACACATTATGTAGCTAGTGAACAGGTAGAAACAGGTTTGGCACGTGTTGACCAGCATCACGCAGGTTTGACACGTGTGTTGACCAGCATCACGCAGGTTTGACACGTATGTTGACCAACATGACGCAGGTTTGACACGTATGTTGACCAGCATCACGCAGGTTTGACACGTGTGTTGACCAACATGACACAGGTTTGACACGTATGTTGACCAACATGACGCAGGTTTGACATGTGTGTTGACCAACATCACGCAGGTTTGACACGTGTGTTGACCAACATGACGCAGGTTTGACACGTATGTTGACCAACATGACGCAGGTTTGACACGTGTGTTGACCAACATCACGCAGGTTTGACACGTGTGTTGACCAACATGACGCAGGTTTGACACGTATGTTGACCAACATGACGCAGGTTTGACACGTGTGTTGACCAACATGACGCAGGTTTGACACGTGTGTTGACCAACATGACGCAGGTTTGACACGTATGTTGACCAACATGACGCAGGTTTGACACGTGTGTTGACCAACATCACGCAGGTTTGACACGTGTGTTGACCAACATGACGCAGGTATGACACGTATGTTGACCAACATGACGCAGGTTTGACACGTGTGTTGACGAACATCACGCAGGTTTGACACGTGTGTTGACCAACATGACGCAGGTTTGACACGTATGTTGACCAACATGACGCAGGTTTGACACGTGTGTTGACCAACATCACGCAGGTTTGACACGTGTGTTGACCAACATGACGCAGGTTTGACACGTATGTTGACCAACATGACGCAGGTTTGACACGTGTGTTGACCAGCATCACGCAGGTTTGACACATGTGTTGACCAACATCACGCAGGTTTGACACGTGTGTTGACCAGCATCACGCAGGTTTGACACATGTTTTGACTAACATCACGCAGGTTTGACACGTGTCTTGACCAGCATCACGCAGGTTTGACATGTGTGTTGACCAGCATCACGCAGGTTTGACACATGTGTTGACCAGCATCACGCAGGTTTGACACATGTGTTGACCAGCATCACGCAGGTTTGACACGTGTGTTGACCAACATAACGCAGGTTTGGCCCAGGTGCTGTCAAGCAACATACATAGAGTAGTACAGACGAGACAGAAACAGAGATGGATTCAAACAAAACCCACTAACCTGAACATCCCTAAACATAAATCCTCCTCCTCGCTAACATTCAGGTATTATAAACAAAGAAAAACAAAATTACCTGTAAGTTTACTTGCAGAACAAATGTAGAGAGAGGTTTTAGACAGTGAGAGACGGATCAAACATGGTAATATATTTAGATGGGAAAGAGTGAATAAGTTACCTGGAGTTTACCAGGAGAGAGTTCCGGGGGTCAACGCCCCCGCGGCCCGGTCTGTGACCAGGCTTCCTGGTGGATCAGAGCCTGATCAACCAGGCTGTTACTGCTGGCTGCAGTTACACGGAGGAACAGGCCTAGATGTGACAGATTCACTTCGTTGTACAGAACTGTGTATATGTAAGTATATATACAAGCTATTTAAGCTAAAAATCAAACTGTGTTAATTATGCTTGTACATAAGCCATCGTCAGCAGCTGTAGAATTTGCATAACAGATACGGAAACTAACATAACTACCTTGAAAGTCTTCACAATGATACGCCAAATATTGTACTCCTTCGAAATTTCAATCGTCCAAATGTAAAATAGAAGATGATAGACAATAACATTGTACCAGAAATAGAAGAACAAAGCACATGCAACATCTGGGGGTCTTTATCTTGGAGACGGTTCGCCAATCAGTGGCTTTATCAATCCCTATGTCTTGAAAGGAGGTGTTCAGACTGAACACCTTTCAAAACAAAGGGGCTAATCACCTCAAACTACTAATTTACGTCTTCCTCAGTCTCTAACAGATTCAGCAAGACTGAGGAACTGACCAACTCATACTACTAATCCATGTCTTCTACGGTCTGTTGTATTATTATTTGTTTTGTATTGAAAAAAACCACTGGATGGAGAAACATCTCCACAAGATACATACCCAAACATTGCACATGTATCTCATCCTGTCGGTTTTGTAACTATTAACATATAACTGTTCCAGAGATAATACCTGGAAGCTCACCCTCAGACATACTAGACAACTATTAAGACTACGAAAATTTATGTTGAACCAACAGATGACATATTGAGGAAATGGTATGGTGATACCGACAAGATGTGGAAAAAGACACTTATGTACAGTTCAGGACATTTATTAAAGGAAACGTTTCGCCACGAATATTCTGGCACAAGTGCAGGAATCTACACTATACCATGTGGGGGGTGTGACAAAGTATATGTAGGGGAAACAGCCAGAACTCTGGACATTAGAATAGCAGAACACAAAAATGCTTGCAGAAATGATGACCGCAAAAACGCATGTGTTCAACATAGAGACGATGTTGGACACCTCATGAAATTCAGTGAAGCTAAACTAGTTATTAAAGAAGACGACTTAAGACGGAGAAAATGCATTGAAGCTGCACTAATTTCTGTTAGTAACACTATAAAGCAAAAATCCGGTAGTTAAAGTATTTCAAAATTACTAAGCAAGAGGATATTGAGGTAATGGTATGGTGATACCGACAAGATGTGGAAAAAGACACTTATGTACAGTTCAGGACATTTATTAAAGGAAACGTTTCGCCACGAGTGGCTTCTTCAGTCCTAATACAGAGAAAAGTAAGAAAACATATATATATAGTGGTAGGAGTCAGGTGAGGTGACGCGTGGGTAGAGGTGGTGGTGGTAGTAGTAGTAGTAGTAATGGAACTAAGGAGGTGAGACAAGAGAGGGACCTGCTGGCATCAAGTAACACCAGTTCCCAGGATGGGTAATATCCTCTTGCTTAGTAATTTTGAAATACTGTAACTACCAGATTTTTGCTTTATAGTGTTACTGACAGAAATTAGTGCAGCTTCAATGCATTTTCTCCGTCTTAAGTCGTCTTCTTTAATAACTAGTTTAGCTTCATTGAATTTCATGAGGTGTCCAACATCGTCTCTATGTTGAACACATGCGTTTTTGCGGTCATCATTTCTGCAAGCATTTTTGTGTTCTGCTATTCTAATGTCCAGAGTTCTGGCTGTTTCCCCTACATATACTTTGTCACACCCCCCACATGGTATAGTGTAGATTCCTGCACTTGTGCCAGAATCATGCTTGGGTTTTTGTATCAGGTTCCTAATAGTAGTTGAAGAGCTGGTAGATATTTTAGCCAGTTTTCTGTCAAACATTTTTGAAACATTAGTGGCAACGTTGCTGACCGGTAAAACGATGTAACTTGGAGGCTTTTCTTCAATTTGATAGGTGTTGGTCTTGCTGAGGATACGTGTCGCACGTTTCCTGCAGTCACGTATGAAGTGTAGGGGAAAGTGCAGTGAACTAAAAGAGTTGGTGATGTATGTACATTCTTCTTCGAGGAAGTGTGGACTGGAAATTCTGTAGGCTCTCAGAAAGAAGCCAATAACTACCCCTCTTTTAGTTCTTGTGTCATGGTGAGAGAAGAAATGTAGAAGATCGTTCTTGTAGGTAGGCTTCCGGTAGACTTTAAAAGAAAGTTTATTTTCCCCTGTGCGTAAGAGAACGTCGAGAAAAGGTAATTGGTTGTCCTTCTCCTCTAGTGTAAATTTAATAGTAGGTTCCAGAGTGTTGATGGTGTTGAGGATGCCCCGTACGTCAAGATTTTTGGGTACAATGACCAAAATATCATCTACGTACCGCATCCATGTAACTGAGCGAGGGATGTTACTGAGGATCCTTCTTGATTCCAGGTCCTCCATATATAAATTGGCAAGAACTGCACTAAGGGGGGATCCCATGGCTAGTCCGAAGAGTTGTTTGTACTTCTTGTCCTCAAACCTAAAACAGTTATAACGAACACAAATTTCGACAAGGCTCACAAAATCTTGGCGGGGTACAGGTAACTCTGTATCATCTTTTAATCACCCTGCGAAGAAGATCAATGGCTTGATCAACTGGGACATTGGTGAATAAGGCAGTCACGTCAAAACTTGCAAGCTTCTTATCACTCATGTCGAGATCCCTGATACGGTTAAGGAGGTCACCCGAATGCTTTAGATGAGCCTGACTGATTGTACCCAGGAGCTTTGACAAATATTTCGCCAAAACTCCTGCTAGACTGTGAGGGGCGCTGCCGATTCCAGATGTAATGGGTCTCATAGGTACATTTGGTTTGTGGGTCTTTGGTAAACCATAAAGTTTTGCTGACTTGGGGTTGGTAGGGATGTGGCGCAAGAGCTTTTTACCTTCTTCTGATTTCCTGAGTATACTGCGGGTCTTACTGAGAAAAGAATCTGTTTCTTTCTTCCATGCATGTTCGGGGATGGAAACGTATGTGTTGGCGTCGTTCAATAAATCTTGCATCTTACTAACGTAGTCTGTACTGTTGAGGATGACCACTCCTCCTCCTTTGTCCGCTGCGGTGATGAGGATATTATTAGTAGCTAAGTTTTTGAGTGCCTGGATGTAGCGACGAGGAATGACTGGACGACTAGGTTCAGAAACTGCAGCTGCAATAAGTCCTTGTATGAAACCTTTGTTAACGAAGAAATGAGTTTAACAAGAAGAAGAAGAAACGTTCATGCCAGACACAAGAAGCACAAAAGGTATAAAAAGCTTTTAAGAAAATTGGAAAAATCTAAGATATTTCTTCACATATGCAAAATATAAGTCAAAAAACATCTATGGAATTGGGTCGCTATTCACAGGAGGTTCATATATTGATGACGAAGAAGAAATGAACGAAATCCTGAAAGAACAGTATAATCAGAGTTCAGTAATCAACTCGGATGATAAGAGTTAAGAACACAGACACTTTCTTAACTAACTCTGTCCAACCTTCAAATTATACATCTGACAACAGCATAAATTCTTCAGAGTTCGAAAAAAGCATAGACAAATTACCCACAGAAGTAGCACTTTGCCCAGATTCCTGAAGCTCTTTATAAATAGTTCGTGTCTTACGAATTTCATAACTTTTTTCACTAAGGCATTTGAGGAGGTAGATCATAGTAATGAATATGAGATTGTGTATATGGACTTCAGTAAGGCTCTCGATAGAGTTCCATATCAGAGGATATTGAGGAAACTTAAGGCACACGGAATTGGAGGAGAAATTATTTCCTGGGTAGAGGCATGGTTCACAGGTAGCAGTGTGTTTGCATAAATGGGGAGAAATCAGTGAGGAAGCGCCACAAGCGGTGTTCCACAGCAGTCAGTGTTGGGCCCCTTGTCGTTCACAATTTACATAAGCGACAAAGATGAGGGAATAAATAGCGACATAAGCAAATTTGCTGATGACACCAAAATAGGCCGCCCAATTCATTCTAATGAGGACAGAGCACTCCAGGATGATTTGAATAGACTGATGCAGTGGTCGGAGAAGTGGCAGATGCAGTTTAATATAGACAAATGCAAAGTTCTGAATGTTTGACAGGAAAATAACCATGCCACATGTAAAGTAAATAATGTAGATCTTAATATTACTAATTGCGAAAAGTGTTTAGGAGTTCTAGTTAGCAGTAATCTAAAACCAAGACAACAGTGCATTGGTGTTCGCAATAAAGCTAACAGAATTCTTGGCTTCATATCAAGAAGTATAAATAATAGAAGTCCTCAGGTTGTTCTTCAACTCTATATATCCTTGGTTAGGCCTCATTTAGACTATGCTGCTCAGTTCTGGTCACAGTATTACAGACTGGATATAAATGCACTCGAAAACGTACAGAGGAGGATGGCAAAGTTGATCCCATGTATCAGAAAACTTCCCTATGAGGATAGACTGAGGGCCCTGAATCCGCACTCTAGAAAGGCGTAGAATTAGGGTGGATATGTTTGAGGTGTATAAATGGAAAACAGGAACAAATAAATGGGAATGTAAATAGCGTGCTAAAAACATCTAGCATAGACAGGACTCGCAGCAGTGGCTTTAAGTTGGAAAAATTCAAATTCAGGAAGAATATAGGAAAGCACTGGTTTGGTAATAGAGTTGTGGATGAGTGGAACAAACTCTCGAGTACCGTCATAGAAACTAAGAGGTGTAGTTTTAAAAATAGGTTAGATAAATATATGAGTGGGTGTGAGTTGGACCTGACTAGCTTGTGCTACTAGGTCAGATGCCGTGCTCCTTCCTTAAGTGAATGTGACCTGACCTGACTAGGTTAGGGCGTTGGCTTAAGGCGGTAGGAGAATTGGACCTGCCTCGCACGGGCCAGTAAGCCTGCTGCAGTGTTCCTTCTTTCGTATATTGTTATGTTCTTATGTTTAAAGAGATGCAAAATACCACTTACACGAGTACTCTGTGTTCTTTGGAGAAAGAATCTAGTTCTAGGTGAAATCCCAGAGGACCTAGAGAGTGCAAACATAACTCCTCTGCATAAAGAAGGTAGCAGTCAGCGGCAAAAAAATAATAGCATTGACATGACATGTCGTATTATAAAACGTATTTGAAAGGGAGGTGAGACGTCAAATGATTGTTTTTATGGAAAAATAGAAATTTTTCTGAAGTGTGTGTGTGTGTGTGTGTGTGTGTGTGTGTGTGAAAGAGAGAGAGAAGGTTGGAAGGAATGAGGAAAGATGGGATTGAAAGAGAATGGAAGAATGAAGGCAAGCACAAAACAAATACGTATTCACTCCCTACCACAAAACACACACACACACACACACACACACACACACACACACACACACACACACACACACACACACACACACACACACACACACACACATCAAGAAAGTCTGTGAAATGATGGCAAGACGAGACAAAGTGCCGCGAGTTCAAAGAAAAATTTATATCAAACAGGAGAAAACACACGAACCACTGAGAGAGTCCTTAGTTGAACCAGGTCTTCAGGGTGACTGAGGCAAAGAGCAAAAGAGCGTAGAATAAACACGAGTCCAGAGGATGGAAGAAAACAAGAAAATATTAGCAGAGCTAATACTGGATACACAGGGATACTCAAAGACAATTTGGAAATGATGTAGCATCAAAAAATAGTATCAAAATTGCTTCTTAATCACATACGAAGGAAAATTTGTCTTAAGAATTAGTCAGCAGTGAGAGGCAGGATGACCAACATATGTCGTTCTGGAAACTAAACAGAATTCAGCGAAGTACTCATAGATGAATATGCAGTGTTGCAGGAAACATGAAACGTGGACACATCAGTCACCTTAAGAAAACATCCTCACAACAGAGGAGGACATGAGGATCATGAAGGTAGAGAACATAATTGATGTGCTCCATGTCCAAAGTAGTGGAAAAGATTGTCAAGAGGTCACTGAAAACTTAGTGGAATAAGGGAAGAGTGATCGTGATGTTTACAGAGCTCCTTAAGTGAATGTCATAAATGCAGTAATGATGCTTTTGGTCTTCTTAGTTTAAGGTTTCGAAAATGGTATACATGAGAAATTTTAATTAAGGACATTCGTAATCTTCAAATGATTCTGAACTTAGTGGAGCTATTTGTGATAGTTACTAAGATAATGAATGAAAGACAGGAATAGCGAGGCAGCGTCTTCCAGGACTGCATGAAAGAATCTGACTAGTTTTCCCCATGAGAGACTGAGCTGTAAATTACAACACCAGACAAGACAAGAGTGAAAGAGAAAGTTTCCAAGTGAGTCAACGAGTACCGGAAAGATAAAACCGTGAGTGATGCAATAAGTTCTGTACACAGTTTTACAAAAGGTATGTAATGAATTGAAAGGCCAGATGCCGATCCTCGCAAACACAAATAAATAAAAATATAAAAACAGATAGACATACATAAAAAATGCGGAAAACATACATGCGAGTATATACATAAACACACACACACACACACACACACACACACAGACGTGTATACACACATTTACAAATACACATACACCCACACATACTGTTGAGAAATTACCTCCAGCGGGGAGAGGGGTAAAGGTTGTGAATAACTCCTGTCCCACAGTACAAGGGATGATACACTACCCTCGTTTTTAGTGTCTAAAAGCAGGACAACTTAGTCAAGTGTTTGTCCAAGAAAACTCCCATTGAAGACCTTTAGCCTATTGATATAAAGCAAAAAAGACACAATACCGTGATTGGAACAATACATGAATAACCCGCACATAGGAAAGAGAAGCTTATGACAACTTTTCGGTCCGACTTGGACCATTGACAAGTCACACAGTGTGACTTGTCAATGGTCCAGTGATAACTTAAGGGCATCCTTGAGTCGAGGGAGACTTTGTTCCTTGACTTAAGACCATAGCCAAAGCTAGCATTGAATTTACTAGATGGTTTAGCTAGATCTCTTGTTTCCTGACGAACCTTACCTACCTACCTACCCACTTACCTACCTACCAGGGTGGAGTTAACTGCAGAGAAAGAACAAGGCAACTCTGCGTTGAAACGTAGAAATCCGTAGAAATAGCCTTAACTGACGGAAGTGCCCATCGGCATTAACTCTGAGTTGCGCTGTGTTATAATTTAAGAGAGAAGTGTGGCAGGTGTACAGCGTTGAAACGCATGTTAGGTGACCCTGTCGAACAAAGTATCGTCAGTAATTCTCTCTACCTACCGTGGTACATTATTAACCAACCGTGGTTAGGAACCCAAAACATTTACGAGTGAATCTTCGTGAGCGAGTGATGGTAAAGCCGAGTGTTCTGTGTACTGAACAGTCTAACGTGTGCAGTAATTCACAACTCCAGTATAAGCGACGAACTGTACACAGTATTCGGAAGACGTTGTCCTACGTGAGTAAAGTGACGAACCGAAGCTGGGACATCCTCGTGATTCATCTGGGTACAGCCGACATATCTTCCATCAAGTCACTGGATATCGGCGTCCAGACGGCACGGTAGTGTCATGGCTCACATTGACATGATCCCACTAAGTCCGCTTTTCTCGTACTATTTCAGACCAAAACCCACAGCAGTGATTAGGGTCAGGGGTGTTGCAGAAAGAGATGAAGTCTTTCAAGATGTGATATGTGTGCGATCTGCCCACACCAGGTAAATCACGTGATCTCGCCAGGTGGCATATACCTGATATAATATATCATACGCTGTTAGGTCGCTGTTTCAGCTGCATGGGACATAAAGACGATCGCTGTGAAGAAAAGACTAGAGGGTGCAGCTGCTGTGATCTTTAGGTCGTCAACCATTAATTCAGTGATATATTTTGTTACTAACATTCACCCAGAGTCCACAAATTGGCCTTCGGTCTTAAACAAATTTCTCTCTCTTTCACACACACACACACACACACACACACACACACACACACACACACACACACACACACACACACACACACACACACACACACCAACCATGGGAGTAATTCACTCAAGATTATCAGGTTCAATCCACTTAAGGAGTCCTTTAAAGCACACATCCCATTGCTGAACCTAACGGTCAGGTGTTACGCTAGAGCGTTCTCTCTCTCTCTCTCTCTCTCTCTCTCTCTCTCCCCACCCAGTCTCTTCCCCACCCAGTCTCTTCCCCTCCCAGTCTCTTCCCCTCCCTCCCACCATTCCTCCTCATCTCTCTCTCTCTCTCCCCCTTTTTCTTTCTCTCCTTCTCTTTCTCTTTCTTTTTCTCATAGTTTCCCCTTGTCTATTACCCTTCCCCTCCCTTCCACGCGCCCTTCAAGGGAAATACATTGGCTCTGGTGAAGGGCTTTTGATAGAACTTTCGGGTTAACATTCCTCAGGATCAGATCCGAGTGTTTGCCAGTCACCAAGCTCCTCCCTGCATAACACCTGCTTTGGCGCTTCCCTGAAGTGGTCAGTCACCGAGGGACTGATCACCATCAAATATTATTTCTCCAAGGTTGATGGACTAATTACGTCTTTTCACCACTACACCTGCTGTCTTTGTATTTGACTGAAGAAGTCTACTGTGTAGGCGAAACGTTTCAACAATAAGATACCAAACTGTTGTACATGTCTTAATCATCAACTTGTCGGTTTTTGTACCATTGTCAATATAATTATCAGATACATAGTACAGTAATTATTAGATACATGGTACAGTAATTATCAGATACATAGTACAGTAATTATTAGATACATGGCACAATAATTATCAGATACATGGCACAGTAATTATAAGATACATGGTGCAGTAATTATTAGATATATGGCACAGTAATTATCAGATACATGGTACAGTATTGTAATGAGGAGCGCTAAACCTGTGGGGGGGATGGAATGTATTCCGTTACATGGTACAGTAATTATGAGATACATGGTGCAGTAATTTGACTTGTTGACATATCATCCTTAGTCAAAACATAGCTCCAGGTATCACCTTAAGAACATCTTAGATATAAACTTTAATTAAAAAAAAAAGTCTAGCTTAATTTTGGCTATTCAAATGTCCTTTATAGGCCTTTTTTCATTAAAAACTGTAATTACGAGAATGTAACTTTTTTCTTTATGAAAAAATAAATTCACAACCAAAACTAAATGCATTTTAGTTTTGGTAATATCAGTGTGTGGAACAAACCTATAACTACAACATATCCAAAGAAAGGAAATCCAGTAATTCTAAGTAAAATAGTCATGTGTCGAGAGAAAAGTGGGACATATAAACCCTCACTTCCTCCCACCGCCGAGTCTGGCGGAGCACTGAGAGGTTGTCAGCCGTGTTCTCAGTCCTACCTTCAGTGTTGCCAATCTCAAAATTTCACATACAAAGTTTTATAAAAATAAATAAATAAATGCACCTAAATATACTAATAAATACGAGAAAAATAAATGCACAAATAAAAATAAATTAAATACTCATAAATAAGCAAGTAAATAAATGCATCAGTAAATAAATAATACCAACCTCATAATTGAAAAGTTACCAGTCATCAGAAATCTCTGAGATGTTTAATGGAAATAATTTAACCACAGAAATGTTCAACACTGCTGTGAGTCTTTGATGTTTTGTTCTCTTTGTTGTTTTCGAATATTTTCTTTGAATAACACTGGTGGTGTAGCACTGGTGTAACACTGGTGTAACACTGGTGCAACACTGCAGGTGTAGCACTGGTGTAACACTGGTGCAACACTGGTGCAACACTGCAGGTGTAGCACTGGTGTAACACTGGTGTAACACTGGTGTAACACTGGTGCAACACTGCAGGTGTAGCACTGGTGTAACACTGGTGTAACACTGGTGCAACACTGCAGGTGTAGCACTGGTGTAACACTGGTGCAACACTGGTGTAACACTGGTGCAACACTGCAGGTGTAGCACTGGTGTAACACTGGTGTAACACTGGTGTAACACTGGTGCAACACTGCAGGTGTAGCACTGGTGTAACACTGGTGTAACACTGGTGTAACACTGGTGCAACACTGCAGGTGTAGCACTGGTGTAACACTGGTGTAACACTGGTGTAACACTGGTGTAACACTGGTGCAACACTGCAGGTGTAGCACTGGTGTAACACTGGTGTAACACTGGTGCAACACTGCAGGTGTAGCACTGGTGTAACACTGGTGTAACACTGGTGTAACACTGGTGCAACACTGCAGGTGTAGCACTGGTGTAACACTGGTGTAACACTGGTGCAACACTGCAGGTGTAGCACTGGTGTAACACTGCAGGTGTAACACTGGTGTAACACTGCAGGTGTAGCACTGGTGTAACACTGCAGGTGTAGCACTGGTGCAACACTGCAGGTGTAGCACTGGTGGTGTAACACTGCAGGTGTAGCACTGGAGGTTACCTGGAGGTTATTCCGGGGATCAACGCCCCCGCGGCCCGGTCCATGACCAGGCCTCCCGATGGATCAGGGCCTGATCAACTAGGCTGTTACTGCTGGCCGCACGCAGTCCGACGTACGAGCCACAGCCCGGCTGATCCGGCACCGACTTTAGGTATCTGTCCAGCTCTCTCTTGAAGGCAGCCAGGGGTTTATTGGCAATTCCCCTAATGCTTGATGGGAGGCTGTTGAACAGTTTTGGGCCCCGGACACTTATGGTGTTTTCTCTTAGTGTACCAATGGCGCCCCTACTTTTTATTGGCGGCATTTTGCATCGCCTGCCCAGTCTTTTACTTTCGTAGGGAGTGATTTCTGTGTGCAGATTTGGGACCATTCCTTCCAAGATTTTCCAAGTGTAGATTATGATATATCTCTTCCTCCTGCGTTCCAACGAGTACAAGTCAAGTGCTTCCAAGCGTTCCCAGTAGTTAAGGTGCTTGACAGAACTTATACGTGCAGTAAAGGATCTCTGTACACTCTCTAGATCTGCGATTTCACCTGCTTTGAATGGAGATGTTAATGTACAGCAGTATTCCAGCCTAGAGAGAACAAGTGATTTGAAAAGGATCATCATGGGCTTGGCATCTCTCGTTTTGAAAGTTCTCATTATCCATCCTATCATTTTCTTTGCACGTGCGATCGTGGCACTGTTGTGATCCTTGAAAGTGAGATCCTCATACATTACTACTCCCAGGTCCCTTACATTATTTTTCCGCTCTATTGTATGGCCGGAGTCAGTAGTATACTCTGTTCTAGTTATTATCTCCTCCAGTTTTCCATAACGGAGTAGTTGGAATTTGTCCTCATTGAACATCATATTGTTTACCGTTGCCCACTGGAAAACTTTGTTTATATCTTCTTGGAGGTTAACCGCGTCCTCAGCAGATGACAGCCTCATGCAGATCCTAGTATCATCCGCAAAGGATGATACGGTGCTGTGGTGTATATCTCTGTTTATGTCTGATATGAGGATAAGGAATAAGATGGGGGCGAGTACTGTGCCTTGTGGAACAGAGCTCTTCACTATGGCAGCCTCCGATTTAACTCTGTTGACCACTACTCTTTGTGTTCGATTTGTTAGGAAGTTGAAGATCCATCTCCCCACTTTCCCAGTTATTCCTTTAGCACGTATTTTATGGACTATTACGCCATGATCGCATTTGTCAAATGCTTTTGCAAAGTCTGTGTATATTACATCTGCATTCTGATTTTCTTCCAGTGCATCCAAGGCCATGTCATAGTGATCCAGTAGTTGTGAGAGGCAGGAGCGACCTGCCCTGAACCCATGTTGCCCTGGATTGTGCAGATTTTGGGAATCCAGGTGATTTGCAAATTCTGCTTCTTAGCACTTTTGCACTGGTGTAACACTGGTGTAACACTGGTGTAACACTGCAGGTGTAGCACTGGTGTAACACTGCAGGTGTAACACTGGTGGTGTAACACTAGTGTAACACTGCAGGTGTAGCACTGGTGTAACACTGGTGCAACACTGCAGGTGTAGCACTGGTGTAACACTGCAGGTGTAGCACTGGTGGTGTAAGACTGCAGGTGTAACACTAGTGTAACACTGGTGGTGTAACACTGCAGGTGTAGTAGTGGTGGTGTAACGGGTGTAGCACTGGCGTAACACTGAAAGTGTAGCACTGGTGGTGTAACACTGGTGGTGCAACACTGCAGGTGTAACACTGGTGGTGTAACACTGTAGGTGTAATACTGGTGGGGTAACATTGTAGGTGTAACACTGGTGGTGTAACACTGTATGTGTAATACTGGTGGTGTAACACTGCAGGTGTAATACTGGTGGTGTAACATTGTAGGTGTAACACTGTAGCTGTAATACTGGTGTAACACTGCAGGTGTAATACTGGTGGTGTAACACTGTAGGTGTAATACTGGTGGTGTAACACTGTAGGTGTAATACTGGTGATGTAACATTGTAGGTGTAACACTGGTGGTGTAACACTGTAGGTGTAACACTGGTGGTGTAATACTGATGGTGTAACACTGCAGTATTACAACTGCAGGTATAACACTGCAGTTGTAATACTGGTGGTGTAACACTGCAGGTGTAATACTGGTGGTGTAACACTGCAGGTGTAATACTGGTGGTGTAACACTGCAGGTGTAATACTGGTGGTGTAAAACTAGGTGTAACACTGCAGGTATAACACTGGTGTGACATGTGGTGTAACACTGCAGGTGTAACACTGGGGGTGTAACACTGGTGGTATAACACTGCAGGTGTAACACTGGTGGTGTAACACTGCAGGTGCAACACTGCAGGTGTAACACTGGTGGTGTAACACTGGTGTAATACTGGTGGTGTAAAACTAGGTATAACACTGCAGGTATAACACTGGTGTGACATGTGGTGTAACACTGCAGGTATAACACTGGTGTGACATGTGGTGTAACACTGCAGGTATAACACTGCAGGTGTAACACTGGTGGTGTAACACTGCAGGTGTAACACTGGTGGTGTAACACTGCAGGTGTAACACTGGTGGTGTAACACTGGTGTAATACTGGTGTGACATGTGGTGTAACACTGCAGGTATAACACTGGTGTGACATGTGGTGTAACACTGCAGGTATAACACTGGTGTGACATGTGGTGTAACACTGCAGGTATAACACTGGTGTGACATGTGGTGTAACACTGCAGGTATAACACTGGTGGTGTAACACTGCAGGTGTAACACTGGTGGTGTAACACTGCAGGTGTAACACTGGTGGTGTAACACTGCAGGTGTAACACTGGTGGTGTAACACTGCAGGTGTAACACTGGTGGTGTAACACTGGTGTAATACTGGTGGTGTAAAACTAGATGTAACACTGGTGGTGTAACACTGCATGTGTAATACTGGTGGTGTAAAACTAGGTGTAACACTGCAGGTGTAATATTGGTGATGTAACACTGCACGTTTAACACTGGTGGTCCAACACTGTAGGTGTAATACTGGTGTAACACTGCATTGTAACACTGGAGGTGTAACACTGGTATTGTAACACCGCAGGTGTAATACTGGTGGTGTAACACTGCAGGTGTAATACTGGTGGTGTAACACTGCAGTTGTAATACTGGTGGTGTAACACTGTAGGTGTAATGATCGTGTTGTAACACTGCAGGTGTCACACTGGAGGTGTAACATTGGTGTAACACTGGTGGTGTAACGCTGGAGGTGTAATACTGGTGTTGTAACGCTGGAGGTGTATTACTGGTGGTGTAACAATGCAGTTGTAACACTGCAGGTGCAATACTGGTGGTGTAATACTGGTAGTGTAACACTGCAGTTGTAACACTGTAGGTGTAACGTTGCAGGTGTAAAACTGGTGTAACATTGGTGTAACTCTGGTGGTGTAACACTGCAGGTGTAACACGTGTGGTATAACACTGCAGGTGTAACACGTGTGGTATAACACTGCAGGTGTAACACGTGTGGTATAACACTGCAGGTGTAACACGTGTGGTATAACACTGCAGGTGTAACACGTGTGGTATAACACTGCAGGTGTAACACGGGTGGTATAACACTGCAGGTGTAACACGTGTGGTATAACACTGCAGGTGTAACACGTGTGGTATAACACTGCAGGTGTAACACGTGTGGTATAACACTGCAGGTGTAACACGGGTGGTATAACACTGCAGGTGTAACACGGGTGGTATAACATTGCAGGTATAACACTGGTCGTGTAACACTGATGGTGAATCACTGGAGGTGTAACACTGATGGTGAATCACTGGAGGTGTAACACTGATGGTGAATCACTGGAGGTGTAACACTGATGGTGAATCACTGGAGGTGTAACACTGATGGTGAATCACTGGAGGTGTAACACTGATGGTGAATCACTGGAGGTGTAACACTGATGGTGAATCACTGGAGGTGTAGCACTGATGGTGAATCACTGGAGGTGCAACACTGGTGGTGTAACACTGATGGTGTAACACTGGTGGTGTTACACTGGTGGTGTTACACTGGAAGTGCAACACTGGCTGTGCGACACTGGGTGTGTATCACTGGCCGTGTAAGTTGAGCTGGTGTTACTGAGCATTACTGATGTGTGTTGGTTACATACCTTGTCTGGCAACATTGTTGCTATTGCTGCTGCCAACATTGGCAGTACTGCTACTGCTGCCTACACTGGCAGTACTGCTGGTGCTGCCTACACTGGCAGTACTGCTGGTGCTGCTGCTGATGCCTACTCTGGCAGTACTGCTGCTGCTGTCTGCACTGGCAGTACTGCTGCTGCTGCCTACACTGGCAGTACTGCTGCTGCTGCTGCCCCGGGTGCTGCTGCTGCTGCCGCCTACACCGGGGGGGCACCGCCCTGCCTCACTGCAGTACCCCCGCTGCTGCGCCTACACTGGCAGCACTGCCGCCCCGCCTACACTGGCAGTACCCGCTGCCGCCCCTACACTGGAGTACCGCTGCCCCCACCGGCGCATGTGCGCTGCTCCCGCCACCGGAGCACCGCTCCCGGCCCCCCATCCCGGCAGTAGCCGCTCCCTGCTCACACTGCGGTGGCCCCCCGCCCACACTGGGGTGCTGCCCCAACCCGGCGCCCGCGCTGCCGGCCTACACCGGACGCCCCCGCTGTTGCCTACACTGGGGTGCGCTCGCTGCCTCCCGGGCTGCACACCGGCAGCAGCTGCCGCTGCCGCACGGAGACCCCGCGCGCTACACGGGCAGCGCGGCTCCCGCCGCCGCCACACTGGCACTGCGCTGCCGCTGCCGCCACACCCGCACCCCGCCGCGCCTCACGCCGGGCCGTTGCGCGCTGCTGCTGCCTACACTGGCAGTACTGCTGCTGCTGCTGCCTACACTGGCAGTACTGCTGCTGCTGCTGCCTACACTGGTAGTACTGCTGCTGCTGCTGCCTACACTGGCAGTACTGCTGCTGCTGCTGCCTACACTGGCAGTACTGATGCTGCTACTGCCTTCACTGGCAATACTGTTGTTGCTGCTGCTGCTGCCTACACTGGCAGTACTGTTGCTGCTGCTGCTGCCTACACTGGCAGTACTGATGCTGCTGCTGCTGCCTACACTGGCAGTACTGTTGCTGCTGCTGCTGCCTACACTGGCAGTACTGCTGCTGCTGCTGCTGCTGCCTACACTGGCAGTACTGTTGCTGCTGCTGCTGCTGCCTACACTGGCAGTACTGTTGCTGCTGCTGCTGCCTACACTGGCAGTACTGATGCTGCTGCTGCTGCCTACACTGGCAGTACTGATGCTGCTGCTGCTGCCTACACTGGCAGTACTGATGCTGCTGCTGCTGCCTACACTGGCAGTACTGATGCTGCTGCCTACACTAGCATTACCGTTGCTGCTCCTGCCTACACTGAAAGTACTGTTGCTGCTGATGATGCCTACACTAGCAGTACTGTTGCTGCTGCTGCGTACACTGACAATACTGCTTCTGCTGCCGCCTGCACTGACAGCACTGCTGCCTGCACTGACACTACTGCTGCTGCTTCCGACACTGGCAGTACTGTTGCTGCTGGTGCTGCTTGCACTGGCAGTACTGCTGCTGCTGCCGCCTGTACTGGCAGTACTGCTGATTCTGCTACCTACACTGTCACTACTGCTGCTGCCGCCTTCACTGACAGTACCGCTGCTGTTTTTCCTGCTGCTGCTGCTGCTGCCTGGTTCGGCACCCCATGCTGCTGCTGCTGTTGCTTTCCCTGCTGCTGTTGCTTTCCCTGCTGCTGTTGCTTTTCCTGCTGCTACTGCTACTGCTGCTGCCTGGTCCGGCAGCGCTCATTTGGTGCAGGCAACTTTAAGGTCCTGGTTGTTCGTTGCTGGGAGAAGGGAGGAAGGAGGAACAGAGCAAGAGAGGAAGGAAGAAAAGAGGAGCGACGTGAGGGAGGGGGGAATCAGAAAGAGGGTGAGAAAGGTTGGAAGATAAGATGAACTGTGTGAGATGGAAAAGGAGGAAGTATAAAGGATGGGAGTAGTATAAGAAAATGAGAGAGGAAGAAAGGTAAGAATGCAAAATAGAAAAACAATAACAAGAGCAAAGATGTGTGTGCTTTTGAGCGTCTACCATATTATTATTATTATTATTATTATTATTATTATTATTATTATTATTATTATTTTGCGGGCGTGTGTTTACTGACTTGTGTTCTCAGGATCGTGTTCCTGTACCGCAGGTTACTGAGGTACCAGTACCGCAGGTTAATGAGGTACCAGTACCGCAGGTTACTGAGGTACCAGTACCACAGGTTGCTGAGGTACCAGTACCGCAGGTTACTGAGGTACCAGTACCGCAGATTACTGAGGTACCAGTACCGCAGGTTACTGAGGTACCAGTACCGCAAGTTAATGAGGTACCAGTACCGCAGGTTACTGAGGTACCAGTACCACAGGTTGCTGAGGTACCAGTACCGCAGGTTACTGAGGTACCAGTACCGCAGATTACTGAGGTACCAGTACCGCAGGTTACTGAGGTATCAGTACCGCAGGTTAATGAGGTACCAGTACCGCAGGTTACTGAGGTATCAGTACCGCAGGTTACTGGGGTATCAGTACCGCAGGTTACTGGGGTATCAGTACCGCAGGTTACTGAGGTACCAGTACCGCAGGTTACTGAGGTACCAGTACCGCAGGTTGCTGAGGTGCCAGTACCGCAGGTTACTGAGGTACCAGTACCGCAAGTTACTGGGGTACCAGTACCGCAGGTTACTGTGGTACCAGTACGGCAGGTTACTGGGGTACCAGTACCGCAGGTTACTGGGGTACCAGTACCGCAGATTACTGGGGTATCAGTATCGCAGGTTACTGGGGTATCAGTACCGCAGGTTACTTGGGTATCAGTACCGCAGGTTACTGGGGTACCAGTACCGCAGGTTACTGAGGTACCAGTACCGCAGGTTACTGGGGTACCAGTGCCGCAGGTTGCTGAGGTACCAGTACCGCAGGTTGCTGAGGTACCAGTACCGCAGGTTGCTGAGGTACCAGTGCCGCAGGTTACTGAGGTACCAGTGCCGCAGGTTACTGAGGTACCAGTGCCGCAGGTTACTGAGGTACCAGTACCGCAGGTTACTGAGGTACCAGTACCGCAGGTTACTGAGGTACCAGTACTGCAGGTTACTGAGGTACCAGTACCGCAGGTTGCTGAGGTACCAGTACCGCAGGTTGCTTAGGTACCAGTACCGCAGGTTACAGTGGACCGTGGTAGCAGGGACCACTGTGCTGGACGCAGGTTACAGTGGACCATGGTAGCAGGGACCACTGTGCTGGACGCAGGTTACAGTGGACCATGGTAGCAGGGACCACTGTGCTGGACGCAGGTTACGGTGGACCATGGTAGCAGGGACCACTGTGCTGGACGCACGTTACGGTGGACCATGGTAGCAGGGACCACTGTGCTGGACGCAGGTTACGGTGGACCATGGTAGCAGGGACCACTGTGCTGGACGCAGGTTACGGTGGACCATGGTAGCAGGGACCACTGTGCTGGACGCAGGTTACAGTGGACCATGGTAACAGGGACCACTGTGCTGGACGCAGGTTACAGTGGACCATGGTAGCAGGGACCACTGTGCTGGACGCAGGTTACAGTGGACCATGGTAGCAGGGACCACTGTGCTGGACGCAGGTTACGGTGGACCATGGTAGCAGGGACCACTGTGCTGGACGCAGGTTACAGTGGACCATGGTAGCAGGGACCACTGTGCTGGACGCAGGTTACGGTGGACCATGGTAGCAGGGACCACTGTGCTGGACGCAGGTTACAGTGGACCATGGTAGCAGGGACCACTGTGCTGGACGCAGGTTACGGTGGACCATGGTAGCAGGGACCACTGTGCTGGACGCAGGTTACAGTGGACCATGGTAGCAGGGACCACTGTGCTGGACGCAGGTTACAGTGGACCATGGTAGCAGGGACCACTGTGCTGGACGCAGGTTACAGTGGACCATGGTAGCAGGGACCACTGTGCTGGACGCAGGTTACAGTGGACCATGGTAGCAGGGACCACTGTGCTGGACGCAGGTTACAGTGGACCATGGTAGCAGGGACCACTGTGCTGGACGCAGGTTACAGTGGACCATGGTAGCAGGGACCACTGTGCTGGACGCAGGTTACAGTGGACCATGGTAGCAGGGACCACTGTGCTGGACGCAGGTTACAGTGGACCATGGTAGCAGGGACCACTGTGCTGGACGCAGGTTACAGTGGACCATGGTAGCAGGGACCACTGTGCTGGACGCAGGTTACAGTGGACCATGGTAGCAGGGACCACTGTGCTGGACGCAGGTTACAGTGGACCATGGTAGCAGGGACCACTGTGCTGGACGCAGGTTACAGTGGACCATGGTAGCAGGGACCACTGTGCTGGACGCAGGTTACAGTGGACCATGGTAGCAGGGACCACTGTGCTGGACGCAGGTTACAGTGGACCGTGGTAGCAGGGACCACTGTGCTGGACGCAGGTTACAGTTGACCATGGTAGCAGGGACCACTGTGCTGGACGCAGGTTACAGTGGACCGTGGTAGCAGGGACCACTGTGCTGGACGCAGGTTACAGTGGACCATGGTAGCAGGGACCACTGTGCTGGACGCAGGTTACAGTGGACCATGGTAGCAGGGACCACTGTGCTGGACGCAGGTTACAGTGGACCATGGTAGCAGGGACCACTGTGCTGGACGCAGGTTACAGTGGACCATGGTAGCAGGGACCACTGTGCTGGACGCAGGTTACAGTGGACCATGGTAGCAGGGACCACTGTGCTGGACGCAGGTTACAGTGGACCGTGGTAGCAGGGACCACTGTGCTGGACGCAGGTTACAGTTGACCATGGTAGCAGGGACCACTGTGCTGGACGCAGGTTACAGTGGACCGTGGTAGCAGGGACCACTGTGCTGGACGCAGGTTACAGTGGACCATGGTAGCAGGGACCACTGTGCTGGACGCAGGTTACAGTGGACCATGGTAGCAGGGACCACTGTGCTGGACGCAGGTTACAGTGGACCATGGTAGCAGGGACCACTGTGCTGGACGCAGGTTACAGTGGACCATGGTAGCAGGGACCACTGTGCTGGACGCAGGTTACAGTGGACCATGGTAGCAGGGACCACTGTGCTGGACGCAGGTTACAGTGGACCGTGGTAGCAGGGACCACTGTGCTGGACGCAGGTTACAGTGGACCGTGGTAGCAGGGACCACTGTGCTGGACGCAGGTTACAGTGGACCATGGTAGCAGGGACCACTGTGCTGGACGCAGGTTACAGTAGACCATGGTAGCAGGGACCACTGTGCTGGACGCAGGTTACAGTGGACCATGGTAGCAGGGACCACTGTGCTGGACGCAGGTTACAGTGGACCATGGTAGCAGGGACCACTGTGCTGGACGCAGGTTACAGTGGACCATGGTAGCAGGGACCACTGTGCTGGACGCAGGTTACAGTGGACCGTGGTAGCAGGGACCACTGTGCTGGACGCAGGTTACAGTGGACCATGGTAGCAGGGACCACTGTGCTGGACGCAGGTTACAGTGGACCATGGTAGCAGGGACCACTGTGCTGGACGCAGGTTACGGTGGACCATGGTAGCAGGGACCACTGTGCTGGACGCAGGTTACAGTGGACCATGGTAGCAGGGACCACTGTGCTGGACGCAGGTTACAGTGGACCATGGTAGCAGGGACCACTGTGCTGGACGCAGGTTACAGTGGACCATGGTAGCAGGGACCACTGTGCTGGACGCAGGTTACAGTGGACCATGGTAGCAGGGACCACTGTGCTGGACGCAGGTTACAGTGGACCATGGTAGCAGGGACCACTGTGCTGGACGCAGGTTACAGTGGACCATGGTAGCAGGGACCACTGTGCTGGACGCAGGTTACGGTGGACCATGGTAGCAGGGACCACTGTGCTGGACGCAGGTTACAGTGGACCATGGTAGCAGGGACCACTGTGCTGGACGCAGGTTACAGTGGACCATGGTAGCAGGGACCACTGTGCTGGACGCAGGTTACAGTGGACCATGGTAGCAGGGACCACTGTGCTGGACGCAGGTTACAGTGGACCATGGTAGCAGGGACCACTGTGCTGGACGCAGGTTACAGTGGACCATGGTAGCAGGGACCACTGTGCTGGACGCAGGTTACAGTGGACCATGGTAGCAGGTTCTGCTATAATCTTCTTCAACTATCATTAACATTAAGACAATTTATTTACCCATGGGAAAAAATCGTTCACATTCAGTAAGAATTTTGTTTCCCCTCACTACCGACGCTGCACTGTGCAGCTGCCTGCTGTGCAGCTGCCTGCTGTGCCGCTGCCTGCTGTGAGAGATGAACTAGGCAGTGTTACCTGTATAGACCTACTGACTGTTAGCAGCAGCAACAATAGCAACTACAATAGCAACAGCAGCCTAGAACAACCCTCGAAACAGGTCACAAGTATTACCAAATGCATGTGACACCTTACGTTGGTAGACAGCAACCATCCAGAGAGACACTACCGTCCTGCCATGTGAATGTGAACGGGAAGTCTATTAAACGTTTTGCACTCTGGTGGAGTTGCTGGCCGTTTCATTTCTGTCTGGTGAGCCAGCAGTGTGCCAGGCAAATCTTACAAACTAATGCTCAGACTGAATGCAAGCTTGTGTGTGCTTTTCTGGGTGTTGCTTGCTTGGTCCTGGTCTCATGACCTCTCGTTTCTAATTAATGAAGCCTGGGGCGAGACCGGGACGCGGGGGCGATGCTCCCTGGAGTCATCATTAACATATAAACACACACACACACACACACACACACACACACACACACACACACACACACACACAAACACATGACAAAGCTCTTGGGGCTTAGAGAGAGAGTGGACCTAGTAGCGATCAGTGAAGAGGTGGGGCCAAGAGCTGTGAATTGACCCCTGCAACCACATATAGGTGAGTGTATACACACACACCATGATGAATATTAATCCTCCACCTCATTTGCCTCCATTCATTCTCTCCATCCTCCATATCTTCTTCCCTCCCTTCCCCTACTTCCTTCTTACAATTTTTCCTCCCTCTCTGTTTCTACCTTCCTTCCTTCCCACCTTCATTTCCTCCCGACCACAACTGTTCAAGTAGCCATCTGGGTGAATTTTAAGATTTCTGCACAAATGCAAATAAAAACAAGGACGAATTATGTACTTGTTCGTCGTCACAACATCCAGATATTATCACTCTCAAGTGGACCTTATTTTTATCTGAGTGAATCTGGCTTTAGTCTAACAGAATCTTGCTCTTATTGGGGCTAATCTTGCTTTTATCTAAGTGGATCTTGCTTTAATCCTGACAGTCACCACGGTAAGAGAAATAGTCATGATTAGACACAATTTTAATAAATTTTGCTTACATATAAATAATAGTGGTGGAGTGACGTTGTATTTCAGGAATGACTTTCCAAGAGATTGCAATTAACATTATATGTACTGGCGTACATATAATGGCGGGCAGAACAACCATTGTGAAAAAATAATGGAATTCACGCTTTTTCGTGACTTCTCACATTATCACCAGTCCTTGATAATGTAAGAAATCGCGAAAGTGCTTGGAATTAATTTTTTTGACATTGGTTTGTTTTGCATATTGTGATATCACCTGTTTACTGTGATTTTGTTACATATACTGGCGTATATGTGGAAATTGCAGGTAGTGGGAGCCAAAAATTTATATTTGATGTAGCATATCTCTCACCCCCCCCCCCCCCCCCCCCAACAGAACCAGGAATACGACACCGATTTGCATGGCGAAATTAAGGGAATTTGTAGTGACAGGCGGTATTAGCTGGTGATTTTAACACTTGATATAGACTGGTAGTTTAGAAGAGAGATTAGAAGATAGCCAGACAAGCCTTCATGGCTGTGGGCAACTTAACTCAAGCTGTCACATCAGCTGCTCGTGGCAACATTGTAATGGATTACGTTCAGACCACGGATTGTGACCTAGTACAGTCGTACGAGGGAAGAGAGAGAGAGAGAGACAGACAGACAGACAGACAGGTATCAAGGAGCAAGTTACACTCAAATAACACTTTGACGGTTCCCATTTTCTAGGCGGTTGATTTTGATACGATGTGCCGTGATCTCACTAACGTAACGTGAATCGAACTTCGTAAGCTCCCTAGACCATACGAATTACATAAGCTAGAAAGAGAGGAACCAGACTTTAAAAATAACCTTCAAGAATTCAAACATGTCAGAGAGGGGGGGAAAATAATAGAAACAAGGGTAGAACTTGTAACTAGCGATAACGGAAAATAAATATCAGGGAAAATAGGCTTCAGTCCGCCAGATAGGAAGATAGGATTCAGTTAGGTTAGGTAAGCTTCGTCAGGAAACAGGACAAGTGTTTCCTGACGCGGGTCTTAGTCAGATGATGACCCGCCTTTGGAGTTTTGGTCATCTGACCGAGGCCTTCCGGTGGCTTACCGGTCCACCCCTTTAAAAATAATATAATTATATATTGTATTGGATTCAGTCTCTAGTGAGGAGCTCTAGGAGACAGCTGCTAGAAATTACAAAAATTGAGGCCTGCATCTTAAATCTTTTTTAACAAGCTGTGCCAGAAATGGTATCGCTGAAAAAAATAGTAAATTATCCAGTCATCTTTTCTTACATATTATTGAAATATTTTAACATAAGAATTCTTCAGATCTGTATTTACAAGTGAACATCACACGAACGTTCCCAGACCACAAAATCTGCTTCTAGAACCTGACTCTGATGAACATAATACAATACTTGTAGAAGTTATGTACCAGGTGATCAGCGAGACCAGACGAACTGTTAGAAAAAGAATGTAGACATTAAATCGCTTACCGACTAAAGGTGATAGAAAAAGGTAAGATGCCAAAAGCCTGGAAACTAGCAGATGTTACTACAAGATTGAAAAATGGGTGACATGACTTCTTCCCTTATCGTCCCATCAGCTTATTATCTTTAGGAAAACAAATGGAGGCTAAAACTTGGGTTAAGATAGTTAATTTTCTAGCAAATAACATGTAAAATTGTATCTAAGATAGTGAAATTTTAATTAAAAATAGTGGAAAGTGTAATTTGCTTGAGCATTTAGTGATGACAAGACCAAATGTAGTTACAAAATATTTGGCAACAAACTAGCCGGAACAAGGAAATAAAAGGACCTTAGAGTATTCATAAGCAACTACATCAAAAGTACCAACAATGTCTAAGAGAAGCAAGGCTAACAGAATATACTCTTAATAAATGATTATAGTCATAAACGGAATTTTTAAAAGGGTGGAGGGGTAACCCAGCGGAAGCTCCAGCTGCGGGTCATCTAAGACCCACGTCAGGAAACACTTCTGTTTCTTGACAAACCTTACCTAACCTTGCAAAATGCTAGGTTTCATAGCTAGGAACTTCGAGCACAAAACACCAGACACAGTATTAACTCAGTATTACAGTTGGTAGACTGCATCTTGAGTATGCCGTCTAATTCTGGTCCACAAATTTCGGAAAAGACATACAAGAGAGGATACATAGAAGCGCTACCAAGCATGTAACATCACCCAGAAAAAAAATCTGAAAAAAAAAACTGCACTCAACATTGTGTATTCTGTAGTGTATTTTGTCTCTTGACAAGCGGATACTACGAGATAACTTGCCAACCTTTAAGATATTAAATGGTTTTGATACATTCAAACACGAAGAACTATTCGAGAAGAAAATGATTCCATTATTTGAGACAATGGAGTAAAATTTCCGGACAGGAGATGCAACACGAATGTATGTAAAAATTTCTTAGCAAATAGAACTGTGGAAGAATGAAACAACCTTGTGAAGCTGTAAAGGTGAAGTCACTGCAGGAACCAACTGGACACTCAACAAGCAGAAGATTAAATTAGATACTAGGCGATGTTAGCTTAGATCAACAAGCAGAAGATTAAACTAGATACTAGGTGATGTTAGCTTAGATCAACAAGCAGAAGATTAAACTAGATACTAGGCGATGTTAACTTAGATCAACAAGCAGAAGATTAAATTAGATACTAGGCGATGTTAGCTTAGATCAACAAGCAGAAGATTAAACTAGATACTAGGCGATGTTAGCTTAGATCAACAAGCAGAAGATTAAACTAGATACTAGGCGATGTTAGCTTAGATCAACAAGCAGAAGATTAAATTAGATACTAGGCGATGTTAGCTTAGATCAACAAGCAGAAGATTAAACTAGATACTAGGCGATGTTAGCTTAGATCAACAAGCAGAAGATTAAACTAGATACTAGGCGATGTTAGCTTAGATCAACAAGCAGAAGATTAAACTAGATACTAGGCGATGTTAGCTTAGATCAACAAGCAGAAGATTAAACTAGATACTAGGCGATGTTAGCTTAGATCAACAAGCAGAAGATTAAACTAGATACTAGGCGATGTTAGCTTAGATCAACAAGCAGAAGATTAAACTAGATACTAGGCGATGTTAGCTTAGATCAACAAGCAGAAGATTAAACTAGATACTAGGCGATGTTAACTTAGATCAACAAGCAGAAGATTAAACTAGATACTAGGCGATGTTAACTTAGATCAACAAGCAGAAGATTAAACTAGATACTAGGCGATGTTAACTTAGATCAACAAGCAGAAGATTAAACTAGATACTAGGCGATGTTAGCTTAGATCAACAAGCAGAAGATTAAACTAGATACTAGGCGATGCTAACTTAAATTAACAAGCAGAAGATTAAACTAGATACTAGGCGATGTTAGCTTAGATCAACAAGCAGAAGATTAAACTAGATACTAGGTGATGTTAACTTAGATTAACAAGCAGAAGATTAGACTAGATACTAGGCGATGTTAACTTAGATCAACAAGCAGAATAAACTAGATACTAGGTGATGTTAACTTAGATCAACAAGCAGAAGATTAGACTAGATACTAGGTGATGTTAACTTAGATCAACAAGCAGAATAAACTAGATACTAGGTGATGTTAACTTAGATCAACAAGCAGAAGATTAAACTAGATACTAGGTGATGTTAACTTAGATCAACAAGCAGAAGATTAGACTAGATACTAGGTGATGTTAACTTAGATCAACAAGCAGAAGATTAAACTAGATACTAGGCGATGTTAACTTAGATCAACAAGCAGAATAAACTAGATACTAGGTGATGTTAACTTAGATCAATAAGCAGAATAAACTAGATACTAGGTGATGTTAACTTAGATCAATAAGCAGAATAAACTAGATACTAGGTGATGTTAACTTAGATCAACAAGCAGAATAAACTAGATACTAGGTGATGTTAACTTAGATCAACAAGCAGAAGATTAAACTAGATACTAGGTGATGTTAACTTAGATCAACAAGCAGAAGATTAGACTAGATACTAGGTGATGTTAACTTAGATCAACAAGCAGAAGATTAAACTAGATACTAGGCGATGTTAACTTAGATCAACAAGCAGAAGATTAAACTAGATACTAGGCGATGTTAACTTAGATCAACAAGCAGAAGATTAAACTAGATACTAGGCGATGTTAACTTAGATCAACAAGCAGAAGATTAAACTAGATACTAGGTGATGTTAACTTAGATCAACAAGCAGAAGATTAAACTAGATACTAGGTGATGTTAACTTAGATCAACAAGCAGAAGATTAGACTAGATACTAGGTGATGTTAACTTAGATCAACAAGCAGAAGATTAAACTAGATACTAGGTGATGTTAACTTAGATCAACAAGCAGAAGATTAAACTAGATACTAGGTGATGTTAACTTAGATCAACAAGCAGAAGATTAGACTAGATACTAGGTGATGTTAACTTAGATCAACAAGCAGAAGATTAGACTAGATACTAGGCGATGTTAACTTAGATCAACAAGCAGAAGATTAAACTAGATACTAGGTGATGTTAACTTAGATCAACAAGCAGAATAAACTAGATACTAGGTGATGTTAACTTAGATCAATAAGCAGAATAAACTAGATACTAGGTGATGTTAACTTAGATCAATAAGCAGAATAAACTAGATACTAGGTGATGTTAACTTAGATCAACAAGCAGAATAAACTAGATACTAGGTGATGTTAACTTAGATCAATAAGCAGAATAAACTAGATACTAGGTGATGTTAACTTAGATCAACAAGCAGAATAAACTAGATACTAGGTGATGTTAACTTAGATCAACAAGCAGAATAAACTAGATACTAGGTGATGTTAACTTAGATCAACAAGCAGAAGATTAGACTAGATACTAGGTGATGTTAACTTAGATCAACAAGCAGAAGATTAGACTAGATACTAGGTGATGTTAACTTAGATCAACAAGCAGAATAAACTAGATACTAGGTGATGTTAACTTAGATCAATAAGCAGAAGATTAAACTAGATACTAGACGATGTTAATTTAGATCAACAAGCAGAATAAACTAGATACTAGGCGATGTTAATTTAGATCAACAAGCAGAATAAACTAGATACTAGGTGATGTTAACTTAGATCAACAAGCAGAATAAACTAGATTCTAGACGATGTTAATTTAGATCAACAAGCAGAATAAACTAGATACTAGGCGATGTTAATTTAGATCAACAAGCAGAATAAACTAGATACTAGGTGATGTTAACTTAGATCAACAAGCAGAATAAACTAGATACTAGACGATGTTAATTTAGATCAACAAGCAGAATAAACTAGATACTAGGTGATGTTAACTTAAATCAACAAGCAGAATAAACTAGATACTAGGTGATGTTAACTTAGATCAACAAGCAGAATAAACTAGATACTAGGTAATGTTAACTTAGATCAACAAGCAGAATAAACTAGATACTAGGTAATGTTAACTTAGATCAACAAGCAGAATAAACTAGATACTAGGTAATGTTAACTTAGATCAACAAGCAGAATAAACTAGATACTAGGTAATGTTAACTTAGATCAACAAGCAGAAGATTAAACTAGATACTAGGTGATGTTAACTTAGATTAACAAGCAGAAGATTAAACTAGATACTAGGTGATGTTAACTTAGATCAACAAGCAGAATAAACTAGATACTAGACGATGTTAACTTAGATCAACGGGTTGCTGATGCTTGTTCAACAACTGCATCAACATAATCAGTTGACAACGAGCAGTAGTGGTATATGTTGTTAGTTAGCAGTCGTAACTTCAGTGAGTAGTGCAGTAATACTTGTAGTTACACTACAAACAGTACTATATTAGTTATAACCAATTCCTTCCATCGACTTCAACTCTCTTGTAAATGCCATGTTATTTTTTACAGTACGGTATACATAAGAACATAAAAAAGGAACATTGCGGCAGGCCTACTGACCCGTGCGAGGCAGGTCCAGTTTTCCTACTGGCTTAAGCCAGTGCCTTAACCTAGTCAGGTCAGGTCACGTTCACTTAAGGAAGGAGCACGGCATTTGACCTAGTAGCACAAGCTAGTCTGGTCAAAGTCACATCCATCCACACCTACTCATGTACTTATCTAACCAATATATACTGTTTTACTCCTGTTTTCCTGCCGGCAGTGACCGGAGGGAGTGGAGGGTGGTGAGAGATCCTTTTGCTTTACTACTATTACCACAGCAACCTATATAATATACGACAACTTTTAATCTATAGACGTAACTAGTTCACCTAGGCAGATGTGTGGATTCTACAGTAAGTACTCTGCTACTTCTTAGTAAGTACTCTCATGTACTCTCTCCTTTTTTACCTTAATACCTCTGTGCCTTCCTTCCTTCCCTCCCTCCTAGCCTTCTCTCTCTCCTTCCCTCCCTCACTCCTTTCCTTCCTCTTTTTCTTCCATCTTTTCGTTGGTTTTGTGTCATCGTGTTAGGTCGAATTTATTCGTCTTTTTCGATAATAAAATTTTGTGCTTCGAGCGCTTTTTGAACTCACTATTTCTCTCTCTCTCTCTCTACCTTTCATTCCTCTTCATTATTCTCTTCCCCTCCCACTCAATCCATCGCTCTCTCCATCACACCCACAGCTTTCCACTTCACTATCACCTGTCCTTCTCTTCTACAACTTTTTCTTCCTCACCACCACCACCGTCACCACCACGATCATCACAACCGTCACCATCACCACCACCGTCACCACCACGATCATCACAACCGTCACCATCACCACAACCGTCACCACCATCACCGTCATAACCATCATCATCACAACCGTCACCACTATTACCACCACCATAACCACTACCACCAGCGTCACCACCACCACTATTACCACCAGCGTCACCACCACCACTGTTACCACCAGCGTCACCACCACCACTATTACCACCAGCGTCACCACCACCACTATTACTACCACCGTCACCACCACCACTATTACTACCACCGTCACCACCATCACTATTACTACCACCGTCACCACCATCACTATTACCACCACTATTGCCACCACCGTCACCATCATCACCACTTTTACCACCACCGTCACCATCATCACCACTTTTACCACCACCGTCACCACTTTTGCCACCACCGTCACCACCACTATTACCACCATAGTCACCATCACCACTATTACCACCATAGTTACCATCACCACTATTACCACTATCATCACTATCGCCACCACCACTATTACCATCACTACCAGCACCACTATTACCACCATCACTACCACCACCATAACCACCACTCTCCTCACCTCACCCTCCACCTTCTGCCCTTCTCTCTCTCTCACTACCTCCTTCCCCATCCTTCTCCCTCCTCCTCTCTCTCCCCTTCACCCCGTCCCCCTCCCCCTTCCCCATCCTTCTCCCTCCTCCTCTCTCTCCCCTTCACCCCGTCCCCCTCCCCCTTCCCTCAGCTCTGCTGCGACAAACAGATATTGACTACACTGAGCTGGGTCAAGCCTAGGTGCCAGTCCTTCATGTTAATGAAGGACTGGTTATTTTATGACCTGTAGGGGTCGTGGGGGAGGCTAGGGGGGGGGGGTGATGGTTGGCTTGGGCAGGGGGAAGGTGAGTTGAGGTGGGTGGGGGTTGAATGATATGGGGGTGGTTGAGTTAGAAGGTGTAAAAGAGAGATACTGGGTGCGTAATAAGTAGGGTAGGATTGAATGCTTCTGAATGGGTTGCGATGAGTGGGTTTACTGTTTGTTAGGTTGAGTAAGGGAGTTGGGGATTATTTTTAGGTTACCTGGAGCCTGGGAGATCACCGCCCCCGCGACCCGGTCCCTAACCAGGCCACCTGGTTGCTGCTCGGGTCGATCAAGCTGTTAGGAGGGATAGTAATTTACTACTGAGTGCGTGTGTATTGTGCGGTGTTGGGTCAGACGTCAGCCAAGTACAGGAAACACAGAACTTGCTCGCCTGCCACTCCAGGTTCAATTCTTTCATTCTTCCACGAATTCTCTCTCTCCTTGGGAATGAAAAGCCTTTTGCTGTCTACCTTGAACCATGTAAACAAACACAAACA
>NC_091300.1:39744405-39871905 GCF_038502225.1 Cherax quadricarinatus | reverse complement strand
TGATCGCCACCACTAATACCATCACACAGAAATAAGTTTCATTTATAATTTCAAAAGCAATGGCCAAAGTTATTCTCACCAGATACAACACTGTTTTTGTATAAACAATGTGGAAAAGTACTGAAGTTGGACTACTGACCCACGTCTCTCCACTATATATTTGTTTCTTTTTAACCCATCTCCGTGAGAGTTGATGAAATTCTCAGGTAGACCAAATGTTTTTTTTTTTTTTCAATAAAATAACACCGACTGTTCTTTGTTTATTATTAATAAATTCCAATTAGGTTCCCTCTTTAAGAGAGCTGTAATAATTCTTAAAGATCACAGAGGCACTGGCCTCATTGATGCTCGAAATGTGCTCCAAACAAATACTTTACGGGTACCATGCTTTGAAGAAGCCATTGAGAGCGTGTCCATGCATTCTGCTCCAGGCTCAGATTGGTGGGATGACACATGTGTCATCCCACTGTTATTAAAAATCAGAGATCTTGCCACACTTCACATTGAAACAACTATAGACTAATAGGGCTGCCCTCACACCTTAGAAAAACCTTTGAACGGGCCCTAAGAAGCAAGATTGCCAATCATATGGAATCGCATTAGTTGCACAATCCAGAGTAGCATGTGTTTAGAGCGAGTTGCTCCTACCTTTTACGACATTATCTTAGATACACTAGAAGATAAGCTAAACGCTGATTCAGTGTACATACATTTTACTAAAGCCTTCGACACGTGTGGCCACGTGTGAAAGTACACAAACTGCAGCGAAAGGAATGACTGGAAAAGTAAGCAGATGGATATTTAACTTCTTAACAAATAGAACCCAGAGAGTAGCAATTAATAGAGTGAAGTCGGAGGCTGCCAGAGTGGAAAGCTCTGTTCCTCAAGGCACAGTACTCCTCCCACTTCTTGTTTTCATTGTTATATCAGACATAGACAAGTACGTAAATCATCGCCTCATAACATCGTTTGTTAACATCAGAATCACAATGAGACTGGCAACCATCGAAGGCACAATAAATCTTCTATCGGATATAAATCAAAGCCTCTAGTGGGCCTCAGACAGCAATGTGATGTTCGGTGAGGACAAGTTTCACTTGTTCTGCAGTCGTAGAGTGGAAGAAATAAAGACTGAAAGGGAGCACAAACAGACTCAAATCATTCAGTAGAGCAAAGTTCTATGAGCCAGACTTGGGAGTGAGTGATGATATTAGAAGATCTCATATTCACGCATCAAACAATGTTGATATTGCTACCACAAGGAAAATGACAAGATGGATAACTTGAAGTTTGAAGACAAAAGATACTGAACCAATAAAGACACATTATAAGTCACTTGTTCTCAAGACAGGAGAGATTGACCAGCTAGTAAATGTAGAGAGAACTTTCACTGTCCGTGAACACTCAAAGCGTCTGAACTAATGGAATGCTTGAAGTCCTTTCATCTGTTCTCCTTGGAATGTAGGGGAGAAACGTATATCATAATTTATGCCTCGAAAACCCTGGAAGGACTCGTCCCGAACCGCACATCGAAATATGTCTGTATGAAAGTAAGAAACTTGGCAGAGGGGCAAAATGCCGCCAATAAAAAAGTGGAGGGGCCCGACAAGTAAAATAAGAAAAAAACTCGGAGTGTCAGAGGTCCCCGAATCTTCAACGCCCTCCCTCCGTGCATAAGGGAAATTACTAACAAACATCTGGCTGTCTTCAAGAGGGAACTTGACAGGTTCCTGACATCAGAACTTGACCAGCCGGGCTGTGGCTCGTACGTTGGACTGCGTGCGGAAGTAACAGCCAGGTTGATCAGTCTGATCCATTAGGAGGCCTGGCCTGGGATCTGGCTGCGGGGTCACTGACCCCAGAAAATATCCTTCAGGTTTGTGTTCATGTGAGTGTGGAGTGTATCACAAGGTTGACTGTGATTGCCAGTGAAAATGATCTCCCTATTTGTAGGACAGGTGACCCCCATGCATATTCTTCCACTTCCCTCCCCGTGTATATTCCGACGCTCTCTTCTCCCCCGTGTATATTCCCCACTCTTCTCTGACGAAGCTTGTTCATGGACCGAGCCGCGGGGGCGTTGACCCCCGAAACACCCTCCAGGTATACTCCCCAGTGTATATTCCCCCACTCTACCCCCCCTCCTACGTGTATATTCCCCCACTCTACCCCCTCCTACGTGTATATTCCCCCACTCCCACCAGCCCGTGGCGCCTGTTACTCTATCCTCCTCCTTCCTCCTCCTCTTGTTACCTCCTCTGTCTTCCACCTTCCCCATTACTCTCCCCTGTGTTCTCCCCCCACACGCACATTACTCCCCCCGCCCTCTGCCCAGGGAAAATATGTCGTGTATATTAAATAATCCTGGAAGGCTGTGGATAATATCTTGAGTGTGCTTAATCTTCGTTTCACAATATTTTTTCTGGCAATTTGTTCTAGGCCTAACTGGCCATCAGTTTCCCCTAGGCCTATAGTCGGGGATTGGGAAAGGGAGGAGTCCCCCTCCCCCCATAACCTGTCACCCCGTCGTCTACCCCTCTAGTGATTCACATTTATCATTTGCCTCCTCACCCTCATAATCTCTCTCCCTCATCATCCTTCCCTCCCTCTCCCTCACCATCTCCCCCTTCCTTCTTTCCCTCACCGTCCCTCCCTCCTCTCCTTCACCGTCACCTTTCTCTCCATCATCACCTTCCTCTCCTGTACCATCATCTTCCTCTCCTTCATCATCTTCCTCACCATCACCTTCCTCTCCTTCACCATCACCTTCCTCTCCTTCACCACCTCCCTTTCCCTCACCATCATCTTCCTCTCCCTCACCATTATCTTCCTCTCCCTCACCATCATCTTCCTCTCCCTCACAATCACCTTCCTCTCCTTCATCTTCCTCTCCTTCACCATCATCTTCCTCTCCCTCACCATCATCTTCCTCTCCCTCACCGTCACCATCCTCTCCCTCACCACCATCTTCCTCTCCCTCATCATCATCTTCCTCTCTTTTCACCGTCACCTTCCTCTCCCTCACCATCTTCCTCTCCCTCACCATCATCTTCCTCTCCTTCACCATTATCTTCCTCTCCCTCACCATCATCTTCCTCTCCTTCACAATCACCTTCCTCTCCTTCACAATCACCTTCCTCTCCTTCACCATCATCTTCCTCTCCTTCACCATTATCTTCCTCTCCCTCACCATCATCTTCCTCTCCTTCACAATCACCTTCCTCTCCTTCACAATCACCTTCCTCTCCCTCACCATCATTTTCCTCTCCCTCACCATTATCTTCCTCTCCCTCACCATCATCTTCCTCTCCCTCACCATCATCTTCCTCTCCCTCACCGTCACCTTCCTCTCCCTCAACATCTTCCTCTCCCTTACCGTCACATTCCTCTCCCTCACCATCTTCCTCTCCCTCACCATCATCTTCCTCTCCCTCACCATTATCTTCCTCTCCCTCACCATCATCTTCCTCTCCTTCACAATCACCTTCCTCTCCTTCACTATCATCTTCCTCTCCCTCACCACCATCTTCCTCTAACTCACAATTACCTTCCTCTCCCTCACCATCATCTTCCTCTCCCTCACCATCATTTTCCTCTCCCTCACCATCTTCCTCTCCCTCACCATCATCTTCCTCTCCCTCACCATCATCTTCCTCTCCCTCACCATCTTCCTCTCCCTCACCATCATATTCCTCTCCCTCACCGTCACCTTCCTCTCCCTCACCATCTTCCTCTCCCTCACCATTATCTTCCTCTCCCTCTCCTTCACCATCATCTTCCTCTCCTTCACCATCATCTTCCTCTCCCTCACCATCATCTTCCTCTCCCTCACAATATTCCTCACCCTCACATCATCTTCCTCTCCCTCACCATCATATTCCTCTCCCTCACAATATTCCTCACCCTCACATCATCTTCCTCTCCCTCACCATCATATTCCTCTCCCTCACCATCATATTCCTCTCCCTCACCATCATCTTCCTCTCCCTCACCATCTTCCTCTCCCTCACCATCATCTTCCTCTCCCTCACCATTATCTTCCTCTCCCTCACCATCATCTTCCTCTCCCTCATCTTCTTCTCCCTTACCGTCACATTCCTCTCCCTCACCATCTTCTTCTCCCTCACCATCATCTTCTTCTCCCTCACCATTATCTTCCTCTCCCTCACCATCATCTTCCTCTCCTTCACAATCACCTTCCTCTCCCTCACCACCATCTTCCTCTCCCTCACCACCATCTTCCTCTCCCTCACCATCATCTTCCTCTCCCTCACCATCATTTTCCTCTCCCTCACCATCATCTTCCTCTCCCTCACCATCATCTTCCTCTCCCTCACCATCATCTTCCTCTCCCTCACCATCTTCCTCTCCCTCACCATCATTTTCCTCTCCCTCACCATCATATTCCTCTCCCTCACCGTCAACTTCCTCTCTCTCACCATCTTCCTCTCCCTCACCATCATCTTCCTCTCCTTCACCATCATCTTCCTCTCCCTCACCATCATCTTCCTCTCCCTCACCATCATCTTCCTCTCCCTCACCATATCCCTCACCATCTTCCTCTCCCTCACCATATTCCTCACCCTCACATCATCTTCCTCTCCCTCACCATCATATTCCTCTCCCTCACCATCATATTCCTCTCCCTCACCATCATCTTCCTCTCCCTCACCATCATATTCCTCTCCCTCACAATATTCCTCACCCTCACCATCTTCCTCTCCCTCACCGTCACCTTCCTCTCCCTCACCATATTACTCTCCCTCACCATATTCTTCTCCCTCACCATCATCTTCCTCTCTACCTTCTTCGTTCCGCTCTCCTTCCTCATTTCTTCATTCTCCTTTTCCGCTCTTCTTACACTTTTACCTCTTCGTTTCCTCTGTTGAATCGTTTACTATCTCCCTTCCTCTTTCTCTTCCCTTTTTTGTTTCTCTCTTTCTTTCCCATTTCCCAGTCCTTCCTGCCTGTGATTTTGCTTCTCTCTCTCTCTCTCTCTCTCTCTCCCTTCCCCACCTCTCCCTCTGCTCCTTCCCCATTTCCTTCTATAGTGCACCTTCCCCATTTATTTCCAGCACCTGCTCCTCCCCTTCCTTGTCCCTTTACTTCACCCACTTCTCTCCAGTTTTTACCTCTCCCTTGAAACTCTGACCCATTTTTCCCTCCCTGCTGCCCACGTCTTCCCTTCCCACCCGTTTCCCCTTTTGCACGCCCCATTACCCACTTGTTTCCTCCCTCCTCCCCTTCCCAAACTCTCTGGTTCTTCACCGCTCTTCTCCCTGGAGTCTACCTGGAGGGTGTTGTGGGGGGTCAGCGCCCCCATGGGAGTCTACCTGGAGGTGCTGTGGGGGTCAGCGCCCCCACGGAAGTCTACCTGGAGGTGTTGGGGGGAGTCCGCCCCCACGGGAATCTACCTGGAGGTTGAGGGTCAGCGCCCCCACGGGAGTCAACCTGGAGGTGTTGGGGGGGTCAGCGCCCCCACGGGAGTCTACCTGGAGGTGTTGGGGGGTCATCGCCCCCACGACCTCTACGACCAGGCTCTCGTTATGAAAAATTTTGTCCAAGAGTGTTGAGGGAAGTTTTGGCTTATTTGTTCAATAAATAATAGATTTAAAATATCTGACGACGACTGGCGGAGCAGAACACGTCCAGTGGTGCAGTCCACTAGGTGTGTTGTCAGTGCTCACAGGTGGTGCAGGCCACTAGGTGTGTTGTCAGTGCTCACAGGTGGTGCAGGCCACTAGGTGTGTTGTCAGTGCTCACAGGTGGTGCAGGTCACTAGGTGGTGTGTTGTCAGTGCTCACAGGTGGTGCAGGTCACTAGGTGGTGTGTTGTCAGTGCTCACAGGTGGTGCAGGTCACTAGGTGGTGTGTTGTCAGTGCTCACAGGTGATGTTGGTCTGCATCATGGGTAACAGTTACCAGCAGAGGTCAACACAGTGTTGCAGTGGCAGAAGAGGTGAGCACAGTGTTGCAGTGGCAGCAGAGGTGAGCACAGTGTTGCAGTGGCAGCAGAGCTGAGCACAGTGTTGCAGTGGCAGCAGAGGTCAACACAGTGTTGCAGTGGCAACCGAGGTCAACACAGTGTTGCAGTGGCAACCGAGGTCAACACAGTGTTGCAGTGGCAACCGAGGTCAACACAGTGCTGCAGTGGCAACAGAGGTCACAGTGTTGGAGTGGTAGCAGAGGTCAACACAGTGTTGCAGTGGTAGCAGAGATCAACACAGTGTTGCAGTGGTAGCAGAGGTCAACACAGTGTTGCAGTGGTAGCAGAGATCACAGTGTTGCAGTGGTAGCAGAGGTGAACACAGTGCTGCAGTGGCAACAGTGGTCACAGTGTTGCAGTGGTAGCAGAGGTGAACACAGTGCTACAGTGGTCACAGAGTTGCAGTGGTAGCAGAGGTCAACACAGTGTTGCAGTGGTAGCAGAGGTCAACACAGTGTTGCAGTGGTAGCAGAGATCACAGTGTTGCAGTGGTAGCAGAGGTCAGCACAGTGTTGCAGTGGTAGCAGAGGTCAACACAGTGTTGCAGTGGTAGCAGAGGTCAACACAGTGTTGCAGTGGTAGCAGAGGTCAACACAGTGTTGCAGTGGTAGCAGAGGTCAACACAGTGTTGCAGTGGTAGCAGAGGTCAGCACAGTGTTGCAGTGGTAGCAGAGGTCAACACAGTGTTGCAGTGGTAGCAGAGGTCAACACAGTGTTGCAGTGGTAGCAGAGGTCAACACAGTGTTGCAGTGGTAGCAGAGGTCAACACAGTGTTGCAGTGGTAGCAGAGGTCAACACAGTGTTGCAGGTGTTGTCAGAAACTTAACATGGGAACCATTTCTATAAATTTCAGCTCTTCAATATATATAAGAAGAAAAATATACTTATAACTTTCATCACCTGTATTATTATTATTATTATTATTATTATTATTATTATTATTATTATTATTATTATTATTATTATATGAGAAACACTAAACCCGTAGGGTTCATATAGCGCCTGGGGAAGGGAAAGTAATCAGATATGACTGGAGAAAGGGGGGAAATTATGTAAGCTCCGTTCCCTTGGATAAAGAGCCCTTCGGCAGCATGAAGGCACGCCAACCAACAGCTCATCTATCACCCCTACGGAATTAGCGCTTCTCTATGAATGCAGTGATGTTAAGCTGTACACAGATGTTCTGCAGTTGCAGTTGGATAATATACCTCTGAAGGCTTTTGAGAGTTCTTACTTCGCAGGCCGACCCTCGGTCAAGCTTGTCTGCTGCTTCTTGCCAGAGCAACCAGGCTGTTACTGTTGGTGGTCCGCTGGCTCACTCACCCATCACTGCCCAGTTGATCTGTCACTTGGAGGACGTACAAGTCCAGTTTCCTCTTGAAAACTTCTACAGTTGTTCCGGCAGAGTTTCTAATATATTGTAGTAAAGTGTTAAACAGTCTGGCATCATGGATGTTAATACAGTGTTCCCTTACTGTGTCCACAGCGCCCCTGTTTTTTATTGGTTTTATTTTACACATTCTCCCGCATCTCTCACTCCGACTTGTTGGTGTAGCGTGTGCAGACTTGAGACCCTCAAGCATCTTCTAGGTATATATTATGTATCTCACCTCCGCTCCAGTGAATATGTATTTAGGTCTTTGATACTTTTCCAGTAGTTTAAATAATGTATTGGCTTTATGAGTGCGTATATGATCACTTTGTTTTCCAGCTCTGATATCTCTCATGTCCTGAAAGGATCCCTCAACACTGAACTTCTAAATGAGAGAGCACACGTGACTTGAAAAGTGCCACCATTGGCTCTGTTTTCCCTGTTTTTAAAGTTATCAATACCCGCCCTGTCTTTTTCCTGGCCTTAGTGATATTTGTTTTGTGTTGTTTGAAAGAAAGATCAGTTGACATTATTACACCCATATCTCTCACATGTCTTGCGATTTATATAGTCTGTGTCTGGAGGTTTTCATTCTTTCCATCAAAGTACTTGAAACTTGTCACCATTGAACGTCATGTTATTCTCCATTGCCCTTTGAAAGACTGTCTGACTCTACAGTAACAGTGGCGGGTAATTTTTATCTTTGTCTACTATGAGGATAAGAAACAATAAAGGCACCAGGACCGTGCCTTGGGGTACTGAGATTTTTTACTTCGCTGGATTTTGCTCTGCTGACTACTAACGTTTGTGTTCTATTTGTCAGAGAACTGAAAACTATTTGCCTGTTTCTCCTGTTATATCTACCACCCTCGGTTTATGAAGAATCATTCCAAGATCTTAATTGCTAAATACCTTTGCGAAATCCGTGTGGACCACTTCTGTGTTTTCACTTTCACCGCTGATTGCAGTTATTGACTGCAATTGTTATGTTCAGCATCATGAGCGAACTGTTACAGAAAGTTTAGCATCATGAGCGAACTGTTTCAGAAAGTTTAGCATCATGAGCGAACTGTTACAGAAAGTTTAGCATCATGAGCGAACTGTTTCAGAAAGTTTAGCATCATGAGCGAACTGTTTCAGAAAGTTTAGCATCATGAGCGAACCGTTTCAGAAAGTTTAGCATCATGAGCGAACTGTTTTAAAAGCTGCTGGTTATATTTTCTTAACAAGTGAGTGGCAGTTGGCAGCCAGCAGCACTTCCCCCAGCACTCAGCACTTCCCCTAGCACTCAGCACTTCCCCCAGCACTTCAGATGGCTCCCGACACACCCTCTAGTGTACATATAAGATTTTTTTTTGTGGGGGCCAGGAGATAATTTTGTGGTGTGTTAGGACGAGTGTGGAGCCACACTAAGTAGGAGACTTGTGGTGACCTGATGCAGGTGGGAGACTTGTGGTGGCCTGATGCAGGTGGGAGACTTGTGGTGACCTGATGCAGGTGGGAGACTTGTGGTGACCTGATGCAGGTAGGAGACTTGTGGTGACCTGATGCAAGTGGGAGACCTGTGGTGACATGCAAGTGGAAGACTTGTGGTGACCTGATGCAGGTGGGAGACTTGTGGTGACCTGATGCAAGTGGGAGACCTGTGGTGACGTGCTGCAAGTGGGAGACTTGTGGTGACCTGCTGCTATGTGATCTGCTAGTGGGAGACTTGTGACCTGCTGCTAGTGGGAGACTTGTGGTGACCTGCAAGTGGGAGACTTGTGACCTGCAAGTGGGAGACTTGTGGTGACCTGCAAGTGGGAGACTTGTGACCTGCTGCTAGTGGGAGACTTGTGGTGACCTGCAAGTGGGATACTTGTGGTGACCTGTTGCCAGTGGGAGACTCGTGACCTGCTGCAAGTGGGAGGCTTGTGGTGACCTGCAAGCGGGAGGCTTGTGGTGACCTGCTGCTAGTGCGAGACTTGTGGTGACCGGCAAGTGGGAGACTTGTGGTGACCTGTTGCTAGTGGGAGACTTGTGGTGACCTGCTGCTAGTGGGAGACTTGTGGTGACCTGCTGCTAGTGGGAGACTTGTGGTGACCTGCTGCTAGTGGGAGACTTGTGACCTGCTGCAAGTGAGAGACTTGTGGTGACCTGCTGCTAGTGGGAGACTTGTGGTGACCTGCAAGTGGGAGACCTGTGGTGACCTACTGCTAGTGGGAGACTTGTGGTGACCTCAACCACAATTTCTGTTTCACCCACCAACACTGGCATCATGCCTTATAGAAACTATATAGACTGCAACGTTTCGCTCACGCAGAACCTTTTTCCCATGTCAGTGGAGGACACTGGGTAGAGCCGTATTTAGCAGAAACATCTATTGATTGCGATAGATGTGACACGATAGACCCCCATTTACCATACTCCTGGAGATAGATTCCTTGATTCTGGTGAGGGGCTCTTGATCCAAGGCATTGGACCCTGCTTCCCTTTCCTAGGATCTAGCCTGATTGCCTCCCCTTTCCCCAGATGCTGTATTATCCCTACGTGTTTACCGCTTCCCTATAAATAATACATAAATATCTAGGGGGGGGGGGAGGTTAATTCCTTCCTAAAATTTTCTTCTATACATTTAAAGATATATATTTTTTCGTTTATTTTAATGTAAAAATTAATAATTTTGTACCAAAAGAACCTTAGAAAACTTAACTAACCTTATTATAACAAGCGCAGTTAAATTTAGCCGAATCCAACTAAATATATTTTGGATAAGTTTACAAAAAACGTAAATAAGAAACAAACACAGTGAAATATATATTTTTCGTTAGGTTCAGAATGACTTTTGCGAAATTATTACATACACAAATATTCGCTTGCCTTATTCGGCAAGAAGAACATTAATATTTAAGCCAAAATAGCAAGTTTTACCTATTCAGCACGACATGAATATATATTATCAATGTAGTTTGTTACTTGAAAAATATTTAACGTGATCGAAACGTTGTAGTTCATAAAGTTTTCACATTTCACAACTGGCAGGCGAGAAGAATACAGAATATTTTTCTTTTTTTTGGTTCGTGAAGTGTTGTGTTGCAGGTGTGGCGTGACGCTCTCCCCCTCAGTGTTGTGTTGCAGGTGTGGCGTGACGCTCTCCCCCTCAGTGTTGTGTTGCAGGTGTGGCGTGACGCTCTCCTCCTCAGTGTTGTGTTGCAGGTGTGGCGTGACGCTCTCCTCCTCAGTGTTGTGTTGCAGGTGTGGCGTGACGCTCTCCCCCTCAGTGTTGTGTTGCAGGTGTGGCGTGACGCTCTCCTCCTCAGTGTTGTGTTGCAGGTGTGGCGTGACGCTCTCCCCCTCAGTGTTGTGGTGCAGGTGTGGCGTGACGCTCTCCTCCTCAGTGTTGTGTTGCAGGTGTGGCGTGACGCTCTCCTCCTCAGTGTTGTGTTGCAGGTGTGGCGTGACGCTCTCCCCCTCAGTGTTGTGTTGCAGGTGTGGCGTGACGCTCTCCTCCTCAGTGTTGTGGTGCAGGTGTGGCGTGACGCTCTCCCCCTCAGTGTTGTGGTGCAGGTGTGGCGTGACGCTCTCCTCCTCAGTGTTGTGGTGCAGGTGTGGCGTGACGCTCTCCTCCTCAGTGTTGTGGTGCAGGTGTGGCGTGACGCTCTCCCCCTCAGTGTTGTGTTGCAGGTGTGGCGTGACGCTCTCCTCCTCAGTGTTGTGGTGCAGGTGTGGCGTGACGCTCTCCTCAGTGTTGTGGTGCAGGTGTGGCGTGACGCTCTCCTCCTCAGTGTTGTGGTTCAGGTGTGGCGTGACGCTCTCCTCAGTGTTGTGGTGCAGGTGTGGCGTGACGCTCTCCCCCTCAGTGTTGTGGTGCAGGTGTGGCGTGACGCTCTCCTCCTCAGTGTTGTGTTGCAGGTGTGGCGTGACGCTCTCCCCCTCAGTGTTGTGGTGCAGGTGTGGCGTGAAGCTCTCCTCCTCAGTGTTGTGGTGCAGGTGTGGCGTGACGCTCTCCCCCTCAGTGTTGCAGGTGTGGCGTGAAGCTCTCCTCCTCAGTGTTGTGTTGCAGGTGTGGCGTGACGCTCTCCCCCTCAGTGTGTTGCAGGTGTGGCGTGACGCTCTCCCCTTCAGTGTTGTGGTGCAGGTGTGGCGTGACGCTCTCCCCCTCAGTGTTGTGTTGCAGGTGTGGCGTGACGCTCTCCGCCTCAGTGTTGTGGTGCAGGTGTGGCGTGACGCTCTCCCCCTCAGTGTTGTGCAGGTGTGGCGTGACTGTCTCCCCCTCAGTGTTGTGTTGCAGGTGTGGCGTGACTGTCTCCCCCTCAGTGTTGTGTTGCAGGTGTGGCGTGACGCTCTCCCCCTCAGTGTTGTGGTGCAGGTGTGGCGTGACGCTCTCCCCCTCAGTGTTGTGGTGCAGGTGTGGCGTGACGCTCTCCCCCTCAGTGTTGTGGTGCAGGTGTGGCGTCAGACGCTCTCCCCCTCAGTGTTGTGGTGCAGGTGTGGCGTGACGCTCTCCCCCTCAGTGTTGTGGTGCAAGTGTGGCGTGACGCTCTCCCCCCTCAGTGTTGTGGTGCAGGTGTGGCGTGACTGTCTCCCCCTCAGTGTTGTGGTGCAGGTGTGGCGTGACGCTCTCCCCCTCAGTGTTGTGGTGCAGGTGTGGCGTGACGCTCTCCCCCATCGGTGTGGTGGTGCAGGTGTGGCGTGACGCTCTCCCCCTCAGTGTTGTGGTGCAGGTGTGGCGTGACGCTCTCCCCCTCAGTGTTGTGGTGCAGGTGTGGCGTGACGCTCTCCCCCTCTGTTGTGGTGCCGGTGTTGCGGGACGCTCTCCCCCTCAGTGTTGTGGTGCAGGTGTGGCGTGACGCTCTCCCCCTCAGTGTTGTGGTGCAGGTGTGGCGTGACTGTCTCCCCCTCAGTGTTGTGGTGCAGGTGTGGCGTGACTGTCTCCCCCTCAGTGTTGTGGTGCAGGTGTGGCGTGACGCTCTCCCCCCTCAGTGTTGTGGTGCAGGTGTGGCGTGACGCTCTCCCCCTCAGTGTTGTGGTGCAGGTGTGGCGTGACGCTCTCCCCCTCTGTTGTGGTGCAGGTGTTGCGTGACGCTCTCCCCCTCAGTGTTGTGGTGCAGGTGTGGCGTGACGCTCTCCCCCCTCAGTGTTGTGGTGCAGGTGTGGCGTGACTCTCCCCCCTCAGTCTCCCCCTCAGTGTTGTGGTGCAGGTGTGGCGTGACTGTCTCCCCCTCAGTGTTGTGGTGCAGGTGTGGCGTGACGCTCTCCCCCTCAGTGTTGTGGTGCAGGTGTGGCGTGACGCTCTCCCCCCCCCTCAGTGTTGTGGTGCAGGTGTGGCGTGACGCTCTCCCCCTCAGTGTTGTGGTGCAGGTGTGGCGTGACGCTCTCCCCCTCAGTGTTGTGGTGCAGGTGTGGCGTGACGCTCTCCCCCTCAGTGTTGTGGTGCAGGTGTGGCGTGACTCTCTCCCCCTCAGTGTTGTGGTGCAGGTGTGGCGTGACGCTCTCCCCCTCAGTGTTGTGGTGCAGGAGTGGCGTGACGCTCTCCCCCTCAGTGTTGTGGTGCAGGTGTGGCGTGACGCTCCCCCCCTCAGTGTTGTGGTGCAGGTGTGGCGTGACGCTCCCCCCCTCAGTGTTGTGGTGCAGGTGTGGCGTGACGCTCTCCCCCTCAGTGTTGTGGTGCAGGTGTGGCGTGACGCTCTCCCCCTCAGTGTTGTGGTGCAGGTGTGGCGTGACGCTCTCCCCCTCAGTGTTGTGGTGCAGGTGTGGCGTGACGCTCTCCCCCTCAGTGTTGTGGTGCAGGTGTGGCGTGACTGTCTCCCCCTCAGTGTTGTGTTGCAGGTGTGGCGTGACTCTCTCCCCCTCAGTGTTGTGGTGCAGGTGTGGCGTGACGCTGTCCCCCTCAGTGTTGTGGTGCAGGTGTGGCGTGACGCTCTCCCCCTCAGTGTTGTGGTGCAGGTGTGGCGTGACGCTCTCCCCCTCAGTGTTGTGGTGCAGGTGTGGCGTGACGCTCTCCCCCTCAGTGTTGTGGTGCAGGTGTGGCGTGACGTTCTCCCCCTCAGTGTTGTGGTGCAGGTGTGGCGTGACGCTCTCCCCCTCAGTGTTGTGGTGCAGGTGTGGCGTGACGTTCTCCCCCTCAGTGTTGTGGTGCAGGTGTGGCGTGACGTTCTCCCCCTCAGTGTTGTGGTGCAGGTGTGGCGTGACGCTCTCCCCCTCAGTGTTGCCAAACATCAAAAAGCGTAATTTGGAGGGAACAACTTCCCAAGTTTCATTGCAGTGTTGCCTTAAATTTTTTTTTTTTACTAACAATACTCTGAGACAGCTTAAGGTCGGTTATTTTTCATGACTTTTTTTTTTTTGTAGTTAGAGGTAATTATCCGAATTTACGTTGTTTGAACTTATTTTCATTATTTACCTCTACTCCTGCGTCTTCATTCTTCTCTACTTGTGCTTGATCATTCTTCTCTGCTTCTGCTTCATTATTCTTCTCTTTCATCATTCGTGTCTGCTTCTGGTTCCTCCTATTCTGTTGTTCTCCTCATTTCTCCTCTTCTTTCCCTTTCTCCCCAACACATTAGCTTTCTGCTTTCCATCCATTTTCTTATTGTCACTTAGGCAAAATATATTTAAGGAAAAAATCTTGTCTTCACAAAATAGCCTTTTTTTGCATATATGTAAAGGTGATGCTTTTATTAACAGGTATTGCAGTCTTGCCTTGAAGGTGTTGCAGTCTTGCCTTGAAGGTGTTGCAGTCTTATCTTGAAGGTGTTGCAGTCTTATCTTGAAGGTGTTGCAACCTTATCTTGAAGGTGTTGCTATCTAGCCTTGAAGACGGTGTTGCAGTCTCAGTAGTACCAGTACCAGTTACCAGTAGTATGACTCACTACCAGCTGTGTGAATCACTTGTTATTCACTGTTACAGCCGACCCTAGCATGTCTTGAACGCCGCTCACCCTCTAGGAATCATCTCGTGAGTCAGTTGAAGGATAGACAGGAGAGACGCAGGTCAGGCTTGACGCTTCCCATATAATCCGTCTAATACACGTAATTTTTGTCTACGTGAATGTTATTACCCAATCCACGTTTCGGAACCCACACGACAGCAGTCTTGCCTTGAAGACGGTGTTGTAGTCTTGCCTTGAAGATGGTGTTGCAGTCTTGCCTTGAAGACGGTGTTGCAGTCTTGCCTTGAAGACGGTGTTGTAGTCTTGCCTTGAAGATGGTGTTGTAGTCTTGCCTTGAAGACGGTGTTGTAGTCTTGCCTTGAAGACGGTGTTGTAGTCTTGCCTTGAAGACGGTGTTGTAGTCTTGCCTTGAAGACGGTGTTGTAGTCTTGCCTTGAAGACGGTGTTGTAGTCTTGCCTTGAAGACGGTGTTGTAGTCTTGCCTTGAAGACGGTGTTGTAGTCTTGCCTTGAAGACGGTGTTGTAGTCTTGCCTTGAAGACGGTGTTGTAGTCTTGCCTTGAAGACGGTGTTGTAGTCTTGCCTTGAAGACGGTGTTGTAGTCTTGCCTTGAAGATGGTGTTGTAGTCTTGCCTTGAAGACGGTGTTGTAGTCTTGCCTTGAAGACGGTGTTGTAGTCTTGCCTTGAAGACGGTGTTGTAGTCTTGCCTTGAAGACGGTGTTGTAGTCTTGCATTGAAGTAGTCTTGCCTTGAAGACGGTGTTGTAGTCTTGCCTTGAAGATGGTGTTGTAGTCTTGCCTTGAAGACGGTGTTGTAGTCTTGCCTTGAAGATGGTGTTGCAGTCTTGCCTTGAAGACGGTGTTGTAGTCTTGCCTTGAAGACGGTGTTGTAGTCTTGCCTTGAAGACGGTGTTGTAGTCTTGCCTTGAAGACGGTGTTGTAGTCTTGCCTTGAAGACGGTGTTGTAGTCTTGCCTTGAAGACGGTGTTGTAGTCTTGCCTTGAAGACGGTGTTGTAGTCTTGCCTTGAAGACGGTGTTGTAGTCTTGCCTTGAAGACGGTGTTGTAGTATTGCCTTGAAGACGGTGTTGTAGTCTTGCCTTGAAGACGGTGTTGTAGTCTTGCCTTGAAGACGGTGTTGTAGTCTTGCCTTGAAGACGGTGTTGTAGTCTTGCCTTGAAGACGGTGTTGTAGTCTTGCCTTGAAGACGGTGTTGTAGTCTTGCCTTGAAGACGGTGTTGTAGTCTTGCCTTGAAGACGGTGTTGTAGTCTTGTCTTGAAGATGGTGTTGTAGTCTTGCCTTGAAGACGGTGTTGTAGTCTTGCCTTGAAGACGGTGTTGTAGTCTTGCCTTGAAGATGGTGTTGTAGTCTTGCCTTGAAGACGGTGTTGCAGTCTTGCCTTGAAGACGGTGTTGTAGTCTTGCCTTGAAGACGGTGTTGTAGTCTTGCCTTGAAGACGGTGTTGTAGTCTTGCCTTGAAGATGGTGTTGCAGTCTTGCCTTGAAGACGGTGTTGTAGTCTTGCCTTGAAGACGGTGTTGTAGTCTTGCCTTGAAGATGGTGTTGCAGTCTTGCCTTGAAGACGGTGTTGTAGTCTTGCCTTGAAGACGGTGTTGTAGTCTTGCCTTGAAGATGGTGTTGTAGTCTTGCCTTGAAGATGGTGTTGTAGTCTTGCCTTGAAGATGGTGTTGTAGTCTTGCCTTGAAGATGGTGTTGTAGTCTTGCCTTGAAGACGGTGTTGTAGTCTTGCCTTGAAGATGGTGTTGTAGTCTTGCCTTGAAGACGGTGTTGTAGTCTTGCCTTGAAGATGGTGTTGCAGTCTTGCCTTGAAGACGGTGTTGTAGTCTTGCCTTGAAGACGGTGTTGTAGTCTTGCCTTGAAGATGGTGTTGCAGTCTTGCCTTGAAGACGGTGTTGTAGTCTTGCCTTGAAGATGGTGTTGTAGTCTTGCCTTGAAGATGGTGTTGTAGTCTTGCCTTGAAGACGGTGTTGTAGTCTTGCCTTGAAGATGGTGTTGTAGTCTTGCCTTGAAGACGGTGTTGTAGTCTTGCCTTGAAGATGGTGTTGCAGTCTTGCCTTGAAGACGGTGTTGTAGTCTTGCCTTGAAGACGGTGTTGTAGTCTTGCCTTGAAGATGGTGTTGCAGTCTTGCCTTGAAGACGGTGTTGTAGTCTTGCCTTGAAGATGGTGTTGTAGTCTTGCCTTGAAGATGTTGTAGTCTTGCCTTGAAGACGGTGTTGTAGTCTTGCCTTGAAGATGGTGTTGCAGTCTTGCCTTGAAGACGGTGTTGTAGTCTTGTCTTGAAGATGGTGTTGCAGTCTTGCCTTGAAGATGGTGTTGTAGTCTTGCCTTGAAGACGGTGTTGTAGTCTTGCCTTGAAGATGGTGTTGCAGTCTTGCCTTGAAGACGGTGTTGTAGTCTTGCCTTGAAGATGGTGTTGCAGTCTTGCCTTGAAGACGGTGTTGTAGTCTTGCCTTGAAGATGGTGTTGCAGTCTTGCCTTGAAGATGGTGTTGTAGTCTTGCCTTGAAGACGGTGTTGTAGTCTTGCCTTGAAGATGGTGTTGCAGTCTTGCCTTGAAGACGGTGTTGTAGTCTTGCCTTGAAGATGGTGTTGCAGTCTTGCCTTGAAGACGGTGTTGTAGTCTCTTCTTGAAGATGGTGTTGCAGTCTTGCCTTGAAGATGGTGTTGTAGTCTTGCCTTGAAGACGGTGTTGTAGTCTTGCCTTGAAGATGGTGTTGCAGTCTTGCCTTGAAGACGGTGTTGTAGTCTTGCCTTGAAGATGGTGTTGCAGTCTTGCCTTGAAGACGGTGTTGTAGTCTTGCCTTGAAGATGGTGTTGCAGTCTTGCCTTGAAGACGGTGTTGTAGTCTTGTCTTGAAGATGGTGTTGCAGTCTTGCCTTGAAGATGGTGTTGTAGTCTTGCCTTGAAGACGGTGTTGTAGTCTTGCCTTGAAGATGGTGTTGCAGTCTTGCCTTGAAGATGGTGTTGTAGTCTTGCCTTGAAGACGGTGTTGCAGTCTTGCCTTGAAGATGGTGTTGTAGTCTTGCCTTGAAGATGGTGTTGCAGTCTTGCCTTGAAGACGGTGTTGCAGTCTTGCCTTGAAGACGGTGTTGTAGTCTTGTCTTGAAGACGGTGTTGCAGTCTTGCCTTGAAGATGGTGTTGTAGTCTTGCCTTGAAGATGGTGTTGTAGTCTTGCCTTGAAGACGGTGTTGCAGTCTTGCCTTGAAGATGGTGTTGTAGTCTTGCCTTGAAGACGGTGTTGCAGTCTTGCCTTGAAGACGGTGTTGTAGTCTTGCCTTGAAGATGGTGTTGCAGTCTTGTCTTGAAGAGGTTGCAATCTTCTCTTTTGCCTTGAAGGTGTTAGTCTTATCTGTAGTCTTAAAGATGTTACGGGAATATTTATTGTTTTGAAGAAGGCAGCAGCTTCTGTGGGGGAAGGGTCACTAGGCAGTTCCTTCTTAAAACCAACCAGTCCCACCCACACAAAACATTACCTTCCCTTACGCCCCGTCATTTACCTTCTTCTTCACCACCTGAAGGGCGGTGCTTCCCACGGGCCTCATGCTGGCGAGACTGTGTTAATAACAGGAATACCGTGTAATGTAATGGAGAAGATGATTTAAAAAAGTTGAGTGGTGTAGCACTCGGAGGGTAGTAGTTAACCTGTAACAAGCACGGGTTTAGAGACCACAGATATGGTCTCAGAAGCTTGTATTTCTACGACAAATTAACGGAAGTTTGGCAAAAAAGAGAGGGATGGGGGGAATTAATAATATTCTTGGGCTGAAATAATACATTTGATTCTGCACCTCACAGCTGACTGGGACAAAAGCTTGCAGAGCAGGCAGGAGAAACAAGCAGTGTACTAGAGTAGATCAAAGAGTATAACTTATGGGAAGGAGACAAAGACTGTACGAGAAAAGATGCCGAAATAAGTGTAACAAATGGGGTTTCCCAAAGGATTTGTATTAGGACCAGTACTGTTTCTAGTATATATGAATAACACACCAGAGGAGTCATATGCATCCTTGATACCAGGTGTAAAATTAATAAGGAGAGTAACCGATGAGAACAAAGAAAGACTACAAAATCATTTGAACAAACTGCAAGATAGACTGGTCTGACAAGTTGCTACTGGAATTCAACCTAAGCAAATACGAGGTTCTGAAAATTGGGGATGGAGCAAGAAAACTGGAAACCGAGTTTAGACTCTGGTACACAGGCTGCTAACCCACAGAGTGATATCAAGGAATGAGCATAATACCGTGCATATATGTAACAGCCAGACGTACACTTCAACAAAATAACTCCTGCAGTGGATACTCGGCTGGCAAACCTAAGATTAGCTTTAAAGAATCACAACATAGTCATTCACGGCCCAATGTACGACATTGGTCAGGCCCATCTTAGAGTATGCAGCACCGGCATGGAACCCACATTGATAAAGCATGTTAGGAAAGAGATGAAAGTGCAGAGGGATGAAACGAAACTAGTCCCAGAGCTAACGAGAAAGAACTACAGGAAAAGGTAAAGGAAACGAACCTGATAATATTAGGGAATAGAAGAACCGGAGAAGAAATGCTAAGAACAAACAAAACATTCAGATGATATAGAGTTGACAGATATATTATTCGACAAGTAATAAACAACTACACGAGGACACAGTTACAAATTAGAAAAAGATGAATCATAGAAATGAAAGGAGACCTTCAGCGTGAGAGTGGCCAGCAAGTGCAGTGACCGGGTAAACTATAACAAAAATATATAAAAATATATAAAATATGTATAACTATATAAAAATGTAAATATATATATAAAATGTTTACCCCCAAAAATATAATAAAATTGGATAACTAAAATACACAACCCTCACATAGAATAAAGAAACCTATGACGATGTTTCGGTCCGACTTGGACCAGTGATAGTTAATGGTCCAAGTCGGTCCGAAACGTCGTCATAAGCTTCTCTCTCTCTCTCTCCAAGTTGCCGGGTATTTCTGTAAAATACACATGAAACAGTGATGAACAGGGAATCTTGATCCCCGACAGTAAGTGTGGATAAGCTGGCAGTCTGACAGCAGACGAGAGTAACAACACTCGTTTACAGTTAACTTTTCAGCCGAGCAGAGGCGGTGCCAGTAAAGCCGAATTAGTACAGAGGATTGAAGTAGTACAAACAGGGTGAACCAATGTTCTTAGCATAGGTTTTCGGGAGGCTTCACAGTCTTAACCTGCGCCGGGAGCCAGCGAGGCACGTTGACAGAGGTGAAGGTGAAAGTGGTGACCGGTTGAGTTCTACTCAACCAAGAGTAAGGCTGCTTATGAGATGGAGTATAGTTGTGTACGAATGGTATATAATACCGACAAGATGAGAGTAAGACACATGTGCAACATCTGGGTATCTTTATTGTAGACGTTTCGCCATCCAGTGGCTTTATCAATACAAATTCCAGGACATAACTTGAAGACAGTAGAACTATGTACAGAAGATGAGGTAATCAGTCCCTCAACCTAGGAGTAGGTGCGAACAGCACCATAGTCGTGGAGATTCTCCACGACTATGGTGCTGTTCGCACCTACTCCTAGGTTGAGGGACTGATTACCTCATCTTCTGTACATAGTTCTACTGTCTTCAAGTTATGTCCTGGAATTTGTATTGATAAAGCCACTGGATGGCGAAACGTCTACAATAAAGATACCCAGATGTTGCACATGTGTCTTACTCTCACCTCACAGATGGAGTATAGGTCGGGCAGAGGAAGGCGGGTGAAACATCAGTTCGACGTGCTGACCCACTCATCCCACCAACTAACAATGATGACTCGCAGAGGTAAATAAAGACTGGCTTACCCACTGAGACTGACTCACCCAGAAAGATCAATAAGGCACAATACCGTGACTGGAACAGTACCCCTATAACCCGAACATAGGATAAAGCTTTTGACGACGTTTCGGTGCGACTTGGACTACTGACTAGTCAATGGTCAAAGTCGGACCGAAACCTCGTCATAAGCTTCTTTCTCCTATGTGCAGGTTATTTGTGTATGGCCCACCCACTGGGACAGTTGCAGAAACAATTGACAAAAGGATTCACAACCATATTGGTGGCTAGATAAGCCTTACTTACCTGCGTTTGGTAGGACCCTCGATCAGAACCTTACTGGCAGAAGAAAGGAAGAAAAGCAGTTACCATGACTGACTAAATATAATATCACACACAGGAGGCTAAGACCATTTTCAAGGGATAAGTGTAATTTAAATATTTACGTTACGTTAATGATCAAGGAAAGGAATTACAGACCACCAAAATGAACTGAAGTCCTTAAAGGAAGACAAAAGCACTGCCACAACTCTAGCTACCAGGTGACCTAACAGCCACCAGGGTAGTTCCTGAATATGCCGACAGGCAGAACTGAAATAACATCCATAGACAAACAGCCTACGATAGTCACTCATACACTCACTCTGGAATAAATGTGTACAAGAGGATTTTTCTTCCCTCACTGGTAAGGTAAGAGGCAGTACCAGGAGCTGAGACTCAATCCTTGCAACCACAGTTAGCGAAGAGGCGAGGCCAAGAAGTTATGAATCGACCCCTGCAACCACAAATAGGTAAGTACATGTAGGTGGGTACATACGCCGAGCAGTATTCATTACCAGTGCTTCCAGCATTAACGTTCTAGTTCTGGTCATAGGATATTGTCGGCGATCATTTTGTTCCATAGTGTATGTGAACATACCTACAAGAGTTTAACAAGTTTTCCATAATCTGAGAAGTGTGATAAGGTCAAAAAATTTGTGGTTTAAATTTAAATGTGGGGAGTGAGAGAGTGGTAGTAGCAGGTGGTCAGCGCTGCTGGGCGGCAGTGTTGACAAAAGTGATAAAACAAGTAAATATTAGCAACAGGTCAAGGTTGTGACTTTAATCAGAAAAAAGTGTAAATATCTGGTCAGTGATAACCGTAGTGAGTGATTTGGAAAAGGAAGATAAAACAAAAAAAGTCAAGTTTTCCGACAGTTGGTGTTGGCAGAAGTAAACTCTGAATACAATTATCATCATAGGGTCCTGCTTATGACCAGAATAATAAAGAAAACATGTGAATACCAGGGTATTGATGGGACTGGGCCAGTGACAAAAACTGGAATGTACGATAAGATTATAATAAAATAAGTGATATAGACATCGTAGACACCACGAGGCTTCATCTACACTTGTCACCTACACCTGCAAGCCTCGAAATCTCATTTATATGTGGAAGCATCATGGTAGGTGTCTTTTTTTTGTGCCTCGCCCAGCTGGTTGTATAGGATTACTCTCCCTACGGGAGGGGGGGTTATGGACCTGCTCCGCATGGGTCAGTGGGCCTGTTACAGTGTTCCTTCTTTCTTATGTTATCTGTGTGCCAGGAGATAAGTAGGGGCAGCCCTGACAGAATATTTATTAAGGCGTTATAATAAGCAACTAAACAGAATAAATTTTCAGCTACATGGGCAGTGAGTGTATCTCTGGGTGTCTTTAAATGATCTCATGTACACACATATACACACATACACACACACACACACACACACACACACACACACACACACACACACACACACACACACACACACACACACACACACACACACACACACACTATATTCAATATACATTCCTAGTTGTGTAATATATGTAATGTCGTGCCGAATAGGTAAAACTTGCGATTTTGGCTTAAAATAGCAACGCTCTTCTTGCCGAATAAGGCAAGCGAAAATTTGTGTATGCAATTTCGCAAAAAATATTTTGAACCTAACGAAAAAAATATATTTCTATGTGTTTTCTTATTATTAAATTGGAGGAAAAAGTGGATGTGCTGAATCAGGATATAAAGATGAGGTCCGAAAGGAGCAAGGTGATTGAAATGGAAACATCAGCAGACAGCGAGGGGACTGATGGAGGGAATGGAGCTAAGAAGTCCCTTGCAGAAGTAATATCAGGCCATAAGGGTGTCTGGGAGATGAACATTAAAATGGTATAAAATACCGACAGGTTGTTAGGTAAGACACATATGCAACAGTTAGGTATCTTTATTTCGAAACGTTTCGCCTACACAGTAGGCTTCTTCAGTCGAGTACAGAAAAGTTGATAGAAGCAGAAGATACTTGAAGACGATGTAATCAGTCCATCACCCTTAAAGTTTTGAGGTGGTCAGTCCCTCAGTCTGGAGAAGAGCATTGTTCCGTTGTCTGAAACAATATGTTGTCATATTGTTTCAGACAACGGAACAATGCTCTTCTCCAGACTGAGGGACTGACCACCTCAAAACTTTAAGGGTGATGGACTGATTACATCGTCTTCAAGTATCTTCTGCTTCTATCAACTTTTCTGTACTCGACTGAAGAAGCCTACTGTGTAGGCGAAACGTTTCGAAATAAAGATACCTAACTGTTGCATATGTGTCTTACCTAACAACAGTGTCTGGGAGATAAGGGAAACAACAAGGGAGATGCTTAAGTCAGATCCAGAGATATGGAGGGAAAAGAAATGGAAAGCAGAGAGGAGGAGGTCAGTAATTATTCATGGGATTTAGGAGGCTGAAGGGCAGACCTATGATAAAAGAAAAAATTGGGAGGAAAAAGAGATTAAGAGCATCGCAATAACAGGAAAGAAGAACATGTCTTGGGTAACAAATTTTCGGACTTGGGGGAGGGAGGGGTATTCGAGGGAAAAAATCGACCAGTCAGATTAACATTCAAGACAGAAATGGTATGGAACAGGGTACAATAACAGAAGCCACTGTTAAAGGAGTCCCGAGAATATCAGCGAGTGTACCTCAATCGAGACAGAACACAAAAAGAAAGGAACAGCTGAGAGTGAGAGTAGGAAATACCAGTGGAAGGAAAGAGAGATAGGGCAGGCAACGACAGACAGGAAAGCTTAGCATCCTGGAGAACGCCAAAAACAAATGCTCACAGAACCCTGTCAACCCCTATCATCCCATACTAACTGCAATAACCAAAACAAACCACACTCGATAGCCCCCAACCCCCTCAAGCACTAATTTCATTATTACAGCATCCTTCCATAATATTCCGCTCTGTTTCCCACACCCTCGGTCTGCAACATCCTCTTCCATCTCCCAAAGTACAGTACTGGAAAGGAGGCTAAAGAGTGAGGAGTGACAACGAATCATTGATGTATCCCCTGACATCATAGCACTAACAAAGACAAAACTCGCAAGGATGATAACATATGTGATCTTTCCAACTGGATATCACATCCTGAGGAAAGACAGAACAGAGGAGGAGTGGCACTGCTCATCAAAAACCAGTGGAGTTATGAGAAAATGGGAGGAATGGACAGAGGGGAAGCAGACTTCATTGTAGGAACACTTAGACTGGGGATCCAAAGGTGGTGATAGCAGTGATGTACATTCCACCACTGAACAGCAGGAGGCCAAGGCAAGTGTATGATGAGTGCAATAGAGCAATGGTGGAGACGCTAGCTGAAGTGGCCAGAGGGGCCCACATGGGTAGGGCAAAATTACTAATCATAGGGGATTTCAATCATGAGATTGACTGGGAAAACTTAGACCCGCATGGGGAAACCAGAAACGTGGATGGCTGAGATGCTGGAGGCACTATTGGAAAATTTCATGCTCCAACATGTTAGGGATAGAACCAGAGAGAGAGGAGAGGATGTTCAAGCAAGGCTGGATCTCGTCTTAAACAGTTCAAACATAAAGGATATCACACACGAAAGACCCCTTGGTGCTAGTGGTCACAATGTCCCGAGTTTGAATACCTTGTAGAGTCAACAGTGAAGAATGCAGCAGCACGACAAGGACGAGAGAAGCTAAATTTAAAAAAAAGGGACTACACAGGCATGAGAAGATTCCTGCATGAGGTGTAGTGGTAAAGAGAACTGAAGGTAAAGACAGTAAAAGAAATGATGGAGCTAGTGACTTCTAAGTACATGGAGGCAGAGAAGTTCATACCAAAGAGTAACATATGTAAGACCAGAGTGAGCCCATGGTTTAACTGAAGGTGTAAAGAGGCCAAAGCCAAGTATGCTAGAGCATGGAAAAAGTATAGAAGGCAAAGGACTCAAGAAAACAAGGAGTTAAGCAGGAGAATCAGAAATGAATATGCAAGGATAAGGAGAGAGGCCAAGAGGCAATATGAGAATGACACAACATCAAAAGCCAAATCTGAACCAAAGCTGTTATACAGTCACATTAGGAGGAAAAGAGCCAAGGATCAGGTAATCAGGCTGAGGAAAGGAGGGGCGCTCACAAAGAGTGACCAGGAAGTATGTGATGAACCTAACACAAAATTTAGAGTATTCACAATAGAGATAGAAATGCTTCCATCAAATCGTGGAGGTAGAGTGCACCAGCAAGTGCTGGACACAATACACACAACTAAGGAGAAGGTAAAGAAACTGCACGGTGAACTAGATACCTCGAAGGCGGTGGGCCCAGATAATACATCTCCATGGGTCCTGAGAGAGGGAGCTGAGGAATTGTGTGTTCCGTTAGCAGCAATCTTCAATAAATTTATCGAAACTGGGCAACTACCAGAGGTGTGAAAGACAGAAATGTAGTTCCAGTTTTTAAGAAAGGAGATAGACAGGCAACTTTGAACTACAGACCAGTGTCACTTACTTGTATAGTATGTAAAGTCATAGAAAAGATTAATCAACAGAAGAGTGGTGGAGCACATTGAAATGATTGGGGTCATACATGACTAATCAGCACGGCTTCAGGGATGGGAAATCCTGCGTCACAAATCTAATTGAGTTCTATGATAAGGGCCCCTCAAGGAAGGTTCTTTGACGTTGGGGAGGGGCTCTTGATTTAGGAAATTGGATCTGTGCTCCAGTTCCCTGAATGGAGTCTGAATACCTTCCATCCCCCCCCCCCAACAGGCGCTGTATAGTCCCTACGGGTTTAGCACTCCCACATTATTATAATAATTATAATCTATGATACGGTAACAGAAGTAAGACAGGAGATAGATTTGTGAGTAGATTGCATCTTTTTGGACTGTAAGAAGGCTTTTGTAGTAGGGAAAGTATTGCAGTGGATCAGAGAATACCTGACAGGAAAGAATTATCGGGTGTCAGTACGAGACGAGTTATCAGAGTTGGGGCATGTGTTAAGACGGGTTTACCTGGAGTCTACCTAGAGCGCATTCCGGGGATCAACGCCCCCGCGGCCCGGTCCATGACCAGGCCTCCCGGTGGATCAGGGCCTGATCAACGAGGCTGTTACTGCTGGCCGCACGCAATCCAACGTACGAACCACAGCCCGGCTGATCCGGCACCGTCTTTAGGTATCTGTCCAGCTCCCTCTTGAAGACAACCAGGGGTCTTCCCGTAATGTCCCTTATTGCTGGTGGGAGGCTGTTGAACAGTCTTGGGCCCCGGACACTTCTTGCGTTTTCTAGTATTGTATTAAGGGTATGTTGCATCGCCTGCCAAGTCTTTTGTTTTCGTATGGAGTGATTGCTGTGTGCATATTAGGGACAAATCCCTCCAGAATCTTCCAGGTGTAGATTATGATATCTCTCTCTCGCCTGCGCTCTAGTGAGTACAAGTCAAGTGCTTCCAGGCGCTTCCAGTAGTTAAGGTGTTTGATGGAACTTGTACGTGCAGTAAAGGTTCTCTGTACATTCTCTAGTTCTGCAATTTCACCTGCCTTGAATGGGGATGTTAATGTACAGCAGTATTCCTGCCTAGAAAGAACAAGTGATTTAAAAAGGATCATCATTGGCTTAGCATCTCTTGTCTTGAATGTTCTCATTATCCATCCTATCAGTTTCCTAGCAGATGTGATAGTGGCACTGTTGTGGTCCTTGAAGGTGAAGTCTTCGGACATTACCACACCCAGGTCCTTCACATTACTTTTCCGCTCTATTGTGTGATTGGAGTTTGTAGTATACTCAGTCCTAGTTATTATTTCCTCAAGTTTTCCATAACGGAGTAGTTGGAATTTGTCTTTATTGAACATCATATTGTTCTCTGTTGCCCATTGGAAAACTTGGTTTATATCTTCTTGGAGCTTTGCCGTGTCCTCAATGGATGACACTCTCATGCAGATCCTAGTATCGTCTGCAAAAGATGATAGTGCTGTGGTTTACATCTGTCTGATATGAGAATAAGGAACAGGATAGGTGCAAGTACTGTGCCTTGTGGGACAGAGCTCTTCACTATGGCAGCATCTGATTTAACTCTGTTTGCTACTGCTCTTTGTGTGCGATTGGTTAGAAAGTTGAAGATACATCTGCCTACTTTGCCGGTTATCCCTTTAGCACAAGGGTCAGTCCTAGGTCCTGTGCTCTTTGTTATATATGTGAATGATATGACGGAAGCGATAGTCAGAAGTGTCTGTTTGCAGACGATGTGAAACTGAGGAGAATACAAGCGGACGAGGATCAGGTAAGCCTACAAGGAATCTGGACAGGCTGCAAGCCTGGTTCGACAAATGGCTCCTGGAGATAACCCCAGCAAGTGTGAAATTGTGAAGCTTCGGGAAGGACAAAGGAGACCGCAGACTGAGTACAGCCTAAGATGTCATTGGCTGCACAACTCACTCAAGGAAAAGGATTTTGGGGTGGGCATTATATCGAGCACATTCTCTGAGACGCACATCAACCTAATAACTGCTGAGCATACGGGCGCCTAGCAAATTTGAGAATACCGTTTCGACGTCTATAGACAGTAAGGATTCATTCACGACACTGACTGTACGCCGTGTACGTCACGCCTATTTTGGAGTATGCAGCAGTAATATGGAACCCACACCTGGTCAAACACATTAGGGAAAGTGCAAAGGTTTGCAACAAGCCAGTGATGATCCTTTTTAAATCACTTATTATCTCTAGGCTGGAATACTGCTGTACATTAACATCCCCATTCAAGGCAGGTGAAATTGCAGATCTAGAGAATGTACAGAGAACCTGTACTGCACGTATGTTCCATTAAACACCTTAACTACTGGGAGCGCCTGGAAGCACGTGTGCTCACTGGAGCGCAGGCGAGAGAGAGAGATTCATAATCTAGACCTGGAAGATTCTGGAGGGACTGGTCCCTAATATACACACAGAAATCACTCCATACGAAAGCAAAAGACTTGGCAGGCGATGCAACATACCCCCAGTGAAAAGTAGGGGCGTCACTGGTACACTAAGAGAAAACGCAATAAGTGTCCAGGGCCCAAGACTGTTCAACAGCCTCCCAACAGCAATAAGGGGCATTACGGGAAGGCCCCTGGTTGTCTTCAAGAGGGAGCTGGACAGATACCTAAAGTCGGTGCCGGATCAGCCGGGCTGTGGTTCGTACGTTGGATTGCATGCGGCCAGCAGTAACAGCCTCATTGATCAGGCTCTGATCCACCGGGAGGCCTGGTCGTGGACCGGGCCGCAGGGGCGTTGATCCCCGGAATACCCTCCAGGTAAGACTAGTCCGAGGAGAGGTTAAGGGAACTCAACCTGACAACGCTGGAGGACAGGAGGAATAGGAAAGACATAACGACATACAAAATACTGAGAAGACTTGACAAGGTGAACAGTAGCAGAATGTTTTAGAGATATGAAATAACAAGAGGGCGGAGTCATACATATCATGAAGAATAGATACGATAAGGCTCTTGGAGCAGGGAGAAAGTGGACCTGGTAGGGACCAGCGAATAGGAGGGGCCAGGAGCTGTGTGTGTGTACTCGCATAAAGGTGTGCACAAGGACAAATGGTCGGAAATTACACACACAAATAATCCATTAAACTATCAGGAAGTATTTCTACAACGTAATAATAAAAATATGGAAGGAATTGAGTGATCTGAGACCAAGAGCTAGAGCTGAACACCTCTTCCTGAAAATTCACATAGGTGAGAGAGAGAGAGAGAGAGAGAGAGAGAGGAGGAGGAGGATGAGGATGTGGGTGACAACACTGCAGATCACATGGGACGGGGGACGCTCACTGGACAACCATTAACACCCTTCTCACTTTCCCAACAACCCAGGAGTCCAAATGGCCTGTTATCCTGGGTGTAAAGGGAGCAAAATAAACACAGCAGAAAGCTTTTGACTTGTATTATCCTTCACCAATTTAGAACAGAAGTATGTACACTATATACAGCAATAGGTATTAGTGCACTCCACGGTAAGCAAGGCAGGATAGAAGCCACTAGAGAGCATCCGTGCTTCAACCAGCTCTAGAATGGGAATGACAAGGGCAGACAGGAGAGTGGTACCCACATAACCTCTGCGATTGCCAAAACCATCTTCTCATTGGCTGGAACCTGGATACTGGTTGAACGACGGGTCCTATCGTCAACCCTCAGTCACCTGGTTCGCTGGTTGGGGGGGAGAGCCTGTAAATGAGGGTGTGTACATGCGCCGAATAAAGGTTACGTACTCTTTGCATGCCACAAGCTGTGTAATTCACCACCGGCTGTTTAGTTCACCAGCTGTGTAGTTCACCTCCAGCTGTAGTTCACTATCTGTGTAGTTTACCACCAGATCTGTTGTGTATTCATGTGTATTCAGCACTGTGTTCATCACCAGCTTTATTTTGCACCAGCTATGTTCAGCAACAGTGCTGTGTTCAGCACCATTTGTACTCAGCACCAGTTGTATACAGCATCAGCTGTGCTGCTCAGCACCAACTATATTCAGCATTTGCTGTATTTAGCATCAGCTGTGCTGTTCAGCACTAGCTGTATTCAGTACCAGCTGTGTTCAGCACTAGCTGTATTCAGTACCAGCTGTGTTCAGCACTAGCTGTATTCAGTACCAGCTGTGTTCAGCACTAGCTGTATTCAGTACCAGCTGTGTTCAGCACTAGCTGTATTCAGTACCAGCTGTGTTCAGCACTAGCTGTATTCAGAACCAGCTGTGTTCAGCACTAGCTGTATTCAGTGCCAGCTGTGTTCAGCACTAGCTGTATTCAGTGCCAGCTGTGTTCAGCACTAGCTGTATTCAGTACCAGCTGTGTTCAGCACTAGCTGTATTCAGTACCAACTGTATCGTGGGCTTCATAGAAATGGGAGATGGTAGCAAAGAAAACACCGATGGCTGTTATGGAGGCGAATATATTGAGGATACTTGGTAGAGAAACCCAGCCTGTGTCTGGTAGTCTCTAAGCCTAGTCGGGAAAAGAGTAAGAGAGTGAGGGGCCCGTGTGTGGGGAAGCACGTGACGTCATGACTTAGCGAGGGAGCATAATTATAAATGGTACCAGGAAATATATTACAAAAGTAATACTGTTGACAGCTGTGTTGTTCAGCACTAGTTGTGTTCAGCACTAGTTGTGTTCAGCACTAGTTGTATTCAGCACCAGCTGTATTCAGCACTAGTTGTATTCAGCACTAGTTGTATTCAGCACCAGCTGTATTCAGCACTAGTTGTATTCAGCACCAGCTGTATCAGCACTAGTTGTATTCAGCACCAGCTGTATCAACACTAGTTGTATTCAGCACCAGCTGTATCAACACTAGTTGTATTCAGCACCAGCTGTATCAACACTAGTTGTTTTCAGCACCAGCTGTATCAACACTAGTTGTATTCAGCACCAGCTGTATCAACACTAGTTGTTTTCAGCACCAGCTGTATCAACACTAGTTGTATTCAGCACCAGCTGTATCAACACTAGTTGTATTCAGCACCAGCTGTATCAACACTAGTTGTATTCAGCACCAGCTGTATCAACACTAGTTGTATTCAGCACCAGCTGTATCAACACTAGTTGTATTCAGCACCAGCTGTATCAACACTAGTTGTATTCAGCACCAGCTGTATCAACACTAGTTGTATTCAGCACCAGCTGTATCAACACTAGTTGTATTCAGCACCAGCTGTATCAACACTAGTTGTATTCAGCACCAGCTGTATCAACACTAGTTGTATTCAGCACCAGCTGTATCAACACTAGTTGTATTCAGCACCAGCTGTATCAACACTAGTTGTATTCAGCACCAGCTGTATCAACACTAGTTGTATTCAGCACCAGCTGTATCAACACTAGTTGTATTCAGCACCAGCTGTATCAACACTAGTTGTATTCAGCACCAGCTGTATCAACACTAGTTGTATTCAGCACCAGCTGTATCAACACTAGTTGTATTCAGCACCAGCTGTATCAACACTAGTTGTATTCAGCACTAGCTGTATCAACACTAGTTGTATTCAGCACTAGCTGTATCAACACTAGTTGTATTCAGCACTAGCTGTATCAACACTAGTTGTATTCAGCACCAGTTGTATTCAGCACTAGCTGAACAGCACAGCTAGTGCTGAATTTTAATAGGCTTCCATTTGTTTTCTTTATTTCAACTTTGTTTATGTTGGGCTAACTTAGTTCAGTTTAAATGAAAAAATAACTTACAAACATTGCCTCTCAGTCCACATGTTTGTAAATAATTTCTCCTGTTTGCGAATTGTTAAAAAAAAAATTGTTTTACCACACATTAAAGGCAACGATACGTCTGGTAACTAGGCGGCCAATAATAGACAAGAAGCATTCAGATGTGAACATTTGTCTCTCGATGTTCACTGAAAGTTTCTCGTCCAGCGAGCCTCGGCTTGGCTTAGGAATATAAACAACGGGAGGGTTTAATAACCCAGGTTAACCCACTGTGAATAACTATTTCCGATGAGGTCTCGATAGTAGTAATAATTATTATTTATATTCCCATTATTATCATTATTATAATTACTATGATTATCAAATTATTATCAATTGAGGTCATTTGGGGGACTCCTTAGAACACGACCCGCAACAGTCAACTAGCTCCTGGGTCCCTGCTGATAGAGGGGTAGGGAACGCTTGAAATTTCTTCAACAGTATTCCTTGAGGTGAGGTATGACCAGAGCTTTGGTAAGATGGGGAAGGAAGAGGGATGGGTAAGGATGGGAAAGGGTTGGGAGGGTGGAGGGGGAGGTGAGGTTTTAAAGGTAAGTGGCCTTACCACTTTGGCGCAATTTAAACAAGTGTGTGTGTGTCTATGTTGTTATTCATGAATACATTAAATTCATAAGATAGGTATACTTCCTGCCCGTCAGTTGCACACAGTTATACCAGCTGTATACTAGCATGCCACTGAGTTGGAAGGATGCATACTATTTGTAATTGAAGAATTGAGACACTTATGCAACACATGGGAATCTTTATTGAAGAAACGTTTCGCCACACAGTGGCTTCATCAGTCCAATACAAAGTAGAAATGGGTAAGGAGAGTAGAAGTATGAGGTAATCAGTCCCTCAACCTGGATTCGATGTGTTCAGTCCATCACTCTTGTAGTAAGTGCAGCATAGGGCCAGAGAGGTGGCTTATATACTGCGGTGAGATGAGTTGAAGCAGGAGGAGGCGGGATCTTAGTGGGACGTGCCACTAGTGTAAGTAGGTTGTCGTCCAAAGGTTGGGCAAGCGTTGAAGTCTTTGTACCAAGATTCCATGATGTTGCAGTGTCTGACAGATGTGATAAATGGTTTCAAAACCATTTATCATATTTGTAATTGGTTTTTTCCCCCCGCAAGAGGTCGGTCGTAAGGCTGCAGCTGCAGGTGGTAGTTGCAAGGCGTTCGATGGAGACTGGTTGCTAGCCCAGAGGCGGTTGGCTAAGCAGTTTCTGAGGTGGTGTCCTATCGTAGGATGTTTGCAGATGTTACAAGGTTAGTTGTGAGGTGTAGATTGGAAGAAGTAGGTCTCCCCAAATTGGGGTGCATTTATCCTTGTTGTTGGATGTAGAATGGTTCTGGTGGTATCCATTCTTTTATTTCTTCAGGGAAGTCACTCAGGATCCTTGGTCGTGGGAAGTTCTTCATGTGAATGAAGCGTCGGACTCTTGTAAGAGTGTCATTCTTTGAGTTCTGTGGGGAGGTGTCCTGCTGATGTAGTCGGTGGTGTTCAGTGGTTGGGGAGGGTTTTCTCTGTCAGGTACATACAGTTCCTGCATGTCATATAGTTGTCTCTTCTTTAGTTTGACTAGCCTGACATTAATTGCAGCGATTCCCTATCGTATGTGCAGGTCTTCCATCCTGACTCTGTCTCTAAGTCTGGTACCATTGATAAAGCGGAGGGCTTTGTTCTGGACTCTGGAGTTTGTAGCATGTTGGACTTAGTTGTTAGTGACATGGGTACGCTAGGGTATTCAAGCAAAGGTCTGATGACCATCTTTAAAGGTCCTTCTCGATGTGGGAGGCCGCTTCTTTGAATCGGAATAGTTGCCTGAGGCGGGCCTTTGCTAGATTCACTTTTTTGGTGACGTGAGATGTGGAGTGAAGCAATCTGTCGATCTTATACCCCAGGATCTCGTTTGGATTTCTGATGGCGATACGAGAATCACTGATGGAGATGCCCCATTTGTCTTCTTGAAGTGCAGGCAAGAAAGATACATAACAGTTTGCACCTGGAAAACCCTGGAAAATCTGCACACCGAAATCACTCCATGTGAGAGTCTTAGCAGACGGTATCACGTACCACTAATAAAGAGCAGGGGTGCGACGAGTATACTGAGAGAGAACTCGATGAGTATAAGAGGTCCCCGACTCTTCACCGCCTTCCCTAGGAACTGGAGAAGTTCCTCAAATCGGTGCCTGCCCAGCCGGGTTGTGGTTAGTACGTTGGACTGTGTGCGGCCAACAGTGACAGCCTGGTTGATCAGGCCTTGATCCAACAAGATACCTGATCTGGGACCCGGCAGCGGGGGTCATTGACTCCCAGGAAGCATACATCAGGTTACTTTACCCTTGTTCTTTTACATTTGCTCCTTTATCTTTGCTCCTTCACCCTTGTTCCTTCACCCTTGTTCCTTCACCCTTGTTACTTCACCCTTGTTCCTTCACCCTTGTTCCTTCACCCTTGTTCCTTCACCCTTGTTCCTTTACCCTTGTTCCTTCACCCTTGTTCCTTTACCCTTGTTCCTTCACCCTTGTTCCTTCACCCTTGTTCCTTCACCCTTGTTCCTTCACCCTTGTTCCTTCACCCTTGTTCCTTCACCCTTGTTCCTTCACCCTTGTTTCTTTACCCTTGTTTCTTTACCCTTGTTCCTTTACCCTTGTTCCTTTACCCTCGTTCGTTTACCCTTGTTTCTTTACCCTTGTTCCTTTACCCTTGTTCCTTTACCCTCGTTCGTTTACCCTTGTTCCTTTACCCTTGTTCCTTTACCCTTGTTCCTTTACCCTCGTTCGTTTACCCTTGTCCCTTTACCCTTGTTCCTTTACCCTCGTTCCTTTACCCTTGTTCCTTTACCCTTGTTCCTTTACCCTTGTTCCTTTACCCTTGTTCCTTTACCCTTGTTCCTTTACCCTTGTTCCTTTACCCTCGTTCGTTTACCCTTGTTCCTTTACCCTTGTTCCTTTACCCTCGTTCGTTTACCCTTGTTCCTTTACCCTCGTTCGTTTACCCTTGTTCCTTTACCCTCGTTCGTTTACCCTTGTTCCTTTACCCTCGTTCGTTTACCCTTGTTCCTTTACCCTCGTTCGTTTACCCTTGTTCCTTTACCCTCGTTCGTTTACCCTTGTTCCTTTACCCTCGTTCGTTTACCCTTGTTCCTTTACCCTCGTTCGTTTACCCTTGTTCCTTTACCCTTGTTCCTTTACCCTCGTTCCTTTACCCTTGTTCCTTTACCCTTGTTCCTTTACCCTTGTTCCTTTACCCTTGTTCCTTTACCCTTGTTCCTTTACCCTTGTTCCTTTACCCTTGTTCCTTTACCCTTGTTCCTTTACCCTCGTTCCTTTACCCTTGTTCCTTTACCCTTGTTCCTTTACCCTTGTTCCTTTACCCTTGTTCCTTTACCCTTGTTCCTTTACCCTTGTTCCTTTACCCTTGTTCCTTTACCCTTGTTCCTTTACCCTTGTTCCTTTACCCTTGTTCCTTTACCCTTGTTTCTTTACCCTCGTTCGTTTACCCTTGTTCCTTTACCCTCGTTCGTTTACCCTTGTTCCTTTACCCTTGTTCCTTTACCCTTGTTCCTTTACCCTTGTTTCTTTACCCTTGTTTCTTTACCCTTGTTTCTTTACCCTTGTTTCTTTACCCTTGTTCCTTTACCCTTGTTCCTTTACCCTTGTTCCTTTACCCTTGTTCCTTTACCCTTGTTCCTTTACCCTTGTTCCTTTACCCTCGTTCGTTTACCCTTGTTCCTTTACCCTCGTTCGTTTACCCTTGTTCCTTTACCCTTGTTCCTTTACCCTCGTTCCTTTACCCTTGTTCCTTTACCCTTGTTCCTTTACCCTTGTTCCTTTACCCTTGTTCCTTTACCCTTGTTCCTTTACCCTCGTTCGTTTACCCTTGTTCCTTTACCCTTGTTCCTTTACCCTCGTTCGTTTACCCTTGTTCCTTTACCCTTGTTCCTTTACCCTCGTTCGTTTACCCTTGTTCCTTTACCCTTGTTCCTTTACCCTCGTTCGTTTACCCTTGTTCCTTTACCGTTGTTCCTTTACCCTTGTTCCTTTACCCTTGTTCCTTTACCCTTGTTCCTTTACCCTTGTTTCTTTACCCTCGTTCGTTTACCCTTGTTCCTTTACCCTCGTTCGTTTACCCTTGTTCCTTTACCCTTGTTCCTTTACCCTTGTTCCTTTACCCTTGTTTCTTTACCCTTGTTTCTTTACCCTTGTTCCTTTACCCTTGTTCCTTTACCCTTGTTCCTTTACCCTTGTTCCTTTACCCTCGTTCGTTTACCCTTGTTCCTTTACCCTCGTTCGTTTACCCTTGTTCCTTTACCCTTGTTCCTTTACCCTTGTTCCTTTACCCTTGTTTCTTTACCCTTGTTTCTTTACCCTTGTTTCTTTACCCTTGTTTCTTTACCCTTGTTTCTTTACCCTTGTTCCTTTACCCTTGTTCCTTTACCCTTGTTCCTTTACCCTTGCTCATTTACCCTTGTTTCTTTACCCTTGTTCCTTTACCCTTGTTCCTTCACCCTTGTTCCTTTACCCTTGTTCCTTTACCCTTTCTCCTTCACCCTTGTTTCTTTACCCTTTTTCCTTTACCCTTGTTCCTTTACCCTTGTTCCTTCACCCTTGTTCCTTCACCCTTGTTCCTTCACCCTTGTTCCTTCACCCTTGTTCCTTCACACTTGTTCCTTCACCCTTGTTCCTTCACCCTTGTTCCTTCACCCTTGTTCCTTCACCCTTGTTCCTTCACCCTTGTTCCTTCACCCTTGTTCCTTCACCCTTGTTCCTTCACACTTGTTCCTTCACCCTTGTTCCTTCACCCTTGTTCCTTCACCCTTGTTCCTTCACCCTTGTTCCTTTACCCTTGTTCCTTTACCCTTGTTCCTTTACCCTTGTTCCTTTGCCCTTGTTCCTTTACCCTTGTTCCTTTACCCTTGTTCCTTTACCCTTGTTCCTTCGCCCTTGTTCCTTCACCCTTGTTCCTTCACCCTTGTTCCTTCACCCAGGTTCCTTCACCCTTGTTCCTTCACCCTTGTTCCTTTACCCTTGTTCCTTTACCCTTTCTCCTTCACCCTTGTTTCTTTACCCTTTTTCCTTTACCCTTGTTCCTTTACCCTTGTTCCTTTACCCTTGTTCCTTTACCCATGTTCCTTCACCCTTGCTCCTTCACCCTTGTTCCTTCACCCTTGTTCCTTCACCCTTGTTCCTTCACACTTGTTCCTTCACACTTGTTCCTTCACCCTTGTTCCTTCACCCTTGTTCCTTCACCCTTGTTCCTTCACCCTTGTTCCTTCACCCTTGTTCCTTCACCCTTGTTCCTTCACACTTGTTCCTTCACACTTGTTCCTTCACCCTTGTTCCCTCACCCTTGTTCCTTCACCCTTGTTCCTTCACCCTTGTTCCTTCACCCTTGTTCCTTCACCCTTGTTCCTTCACACTTGTTCCTTCACCCTTGTTCCTTCACCCCTTGTTCCTTCACCCTTGTTCCTTCACCCTTGTTCCTTCACCCTTGTTCCTTCAAACTTGTTCCTTCACCCTCGTTCCTTCACACTTGTTCCTTCACCCTTGTTCCTTCACACTTGTTCCTTCACACTTGTTCCTTCACCCTTGTTCCTTCACCCTTGTTCCTTCACCCTTGTTCCTTCACCCTTGTTCCTTCACACTTGTTCCTTCACACTTGTTCCTTCACACTTGTTCCTTCACACTTGTTCCTTCACACTTGTTCCTTCACCCTTGTTCCTTCACCCTTGTTCCTTCACCCTTGTTCCTTCACCCTTGTTCCTTCACACTTGTTCCTTCACCCTTGTTCCTTCACCCTTGTTCCTTCACCCTTGTTCCTTCACCCTTGTTCCTTCACCCTTGTTTCTTCACCCTTGTTCCTTCACACTTGTTCCTTCACACTTGTTATTTCATCCTTGTTCCTTCACACTTGTTCCTTCACACTTGTTCCTTCACACTTGTTCCTTCACACTTGTTCCTTCACACTTGTTCCTTCATCCTTGTTCCTTCACACTTGTTCCTTCACACTTGTTCCTTCACCCTTGTTCCTTCACCCTTGTTCCTTCACCCTTGTTCCTTCACACTTGTTCCTTCACACTTGTTCCTTCACACTTGTTCCTTCACCCTTGTTCCTTCACCCTTGTTCCTTCACCCTTGTTCCTTCACCCTTGTTCCTTCACCCTTGTTCCTTCACCCTTGTTCCTTCACACTTGTTCCTTCACCCTTGTTCCTTCACACTTGTTCCTTCACCCTTGTTCCTTCACACTTGTTCCTTCACACTTGTTCCTTCACCCTTGTTCCTTCACCCTTGTTCCTTCACCCTTGTTCCTTCACCCTTGTTCCTTGTTCCTTCACCCTTGTTCCTTCACCCTTGTTCCTTCACCCTTGTTCCTTCACACTTGTTCCTTCACACTTGTTCCTTCACACTTGTTCCTTCACACTTGTTCCTTCACCCTTGTTCCTTCACCCTTGTTCCTTCACCCTTGTTCCTTCACACTTGTTCCTTCACCCTTGTTTCTTCACCCTTGTTCCTTCACACTTGTTCCTTCACACTTGTTATTTCATCCTTGTTCCTTCACACTTGTTCCTTCACACTTGTTCCTTCACACTTGTTCCTTCACCCTTGTTCCTTCACACTTGTTCCTTCACACTTGTTCCTTCACACTTGTTCCTTCACACTTGTTCCTTCACACTTGTTCCTTCACACTTGTTCCTTCACACTTGTTCCTTCACCCTTGTTCCTTCACACTTGTTCCTTCACACTTGTTCCTTCACCCTTGTTCCTTCACACTTGTTCCTTCACCCTTGTTCCTTAACACTTGTTCCTTCACACTTGTTCCTTCACACTTGTTCCTTCACTCTTGTTCCTTCACCCTTGTTCCTTCACCCTTGTTCCTTCATCCTTGTTCCTTCACCCTTGTTCCTTCACACTTGTTCCTTCACACTTGTTCCTTCACACTTGTTCCTTCACACTTGTTCCTTCATCCTTGTTCCTTCACACTTGTTCCTTCACACTTGTTCCTTCACACTTGTTCCTTCACCCTTGTTCCTTCACCCTTGTTCCTTCACCCTTGTTCCTTCACACTTGTTCCTTCACACTTGTTCCTTCACACTTGTTCCTTCACACTTGTTCCTTCATCCTTGTTCCTTCACACTTGTTCCTTCACACTTGTTCCTTCACTCTTGTTCCTTCACTCTTGTTCCTTCACTTTGTTTCCTTCACTCTTGTTCCTTCACCTTGTTCCTTCACTCTTGTTCCTTCACTCTTGTTCCTTCACTCTTGTTCCTTCACTCAGGTTCCTTCACTCTTGTTCCTTCACCCTTGTTCCTTCACCCTTGTTCCTTCACTCTTGTTCCTTCACCCTTGTTCCTTCACCCTTGTTCCTTCACTCTTGTTCCTTCACTCTTGTTCCTTCACTCTTGTTCCTTCACCTTCACTCTTGTTCCTTAACTCTTGTTCCTTCACTCTTTTTCCTTCACTTTTGTTCCTTCACTCTTGTTCCTTCGCTCTTGTTCCTTCATTCTTGTTCCTTCACTCTTGTTCCTTCACCCTAGTTCCTTCACTCTTGTTCCTTCACTCATGTTCTTTCACTCTTTTTCCTTCACTTTTGTTCCTTCACTCTTGTTCCTTCACTCTTGTTCCTTCATTCTTGTTCCTTCACTCTTGTTCCTTCATTCTAGTTCCTTCACTTTTGTTCCTTCTCTATTGTCTTTCACTCTCGTTCCTTCACTCTTGTTCCTTCATTCTTGTTCCTTCACTCCTGTTCCTTCACTCTTGTTCCTTCACTTTTGTTCCTTCATACTTGTTCCTTCACTTTTTTCCTTCATACTTGTTCCTTCACTCTTGATCCTTCACTCTTGTTCCTTCCCTCTTGTTCCTTCATTCTTGCTCCTTCACTCCTTGTTCCTTCACTCTTGTTCCTTCACTCTTGTTCCTTCATTCTTGTTCTCTCACTCCTGTTCCTTCACTCTTGTTCCTTCACTTTTGTTCCTTCATACTTGTTCCTTCACTTTTTTCCTTCATACTTGTTCCTTCACTCTTGATCCTTCACTCTTGTTCCTTCCCTCTTGTTCCTTCATTCTTGCTCCTTCACTCTTGTTCCTTCACTCTTGTTCCTTCACTTTTGTTCCTTCACTCTTGTTCCTTCACTCTTGTACCTTTACTCTTGTTTCTTCATTCTTGTTCCTTCAATATTGTTCTTGTTCCTTCAATCTTGTTCCTTCACTCTTGTTCTTTCACTCTTGTTCCTTCACACTTGTTCCTTCACTCTTGTTCCTTCACTCTTGTTCCTTTACTCTTGTTCCTTCTCTCTTGTTCCTTCACTCCTTGTTCCTTCACCCTTGTTCCTTCACTCTTGTTCCTTCATTTTGTTCCTTCACTCTTGTTCACATTCTCTTGTTCCTTCATTCTTTTTCCTTCACTCATGTTCCTTCACTCTTGTTCATTCATTCTTGTTCCTTCATTCTTGCTCCTTCACTCTTGTTCCTTCACTCTTGTTCCTGCACTCTCGTTCCTTCACTCCTGTTCCTTCACTCATGTTCCTTCTTCTTCTGTTCCTTCACTTCACTTTGTTCCTTCACTCTTGTTCATTCATTCTTGTTCATTCATTCTTATTCTTTCATTCCTGTTGTTTCATTCTTATTCCTTCTTTCTTGTTCCTTCATTCTTGTTCCTTCACTTTTGTTCCTTCATTCTTTTTCCTTCACTCTTGTTCTTTCATTCTTCTTCCTTCACTCTTGTTCCTTCACTCTTGTTCCTTCATTCTTGTTCCTTCACTCTTATTCCTTCATTCTTGTTCCTTCAATCTTTTTCCTTCACTTTTGTTCCTTCACTACTGTTGCTTCACTCTTGTTCCTTCACTACTGTTCCTTCACTCTTTTTCCTTCTCTCTTGTTCTTTCACTACTGTACCTTCACAACTGTTCCTTCACTACTGTTCCTTCACTACTGTTCCTTCACTACTGTTCCTTCACTACTGTTCCCTCACTCTTGTTCCTTCACTTGTTCCTTGTTCCTTCACCCTTCACTCTTGTTCCTTCACTCCCTTGTTCCTTCACTCTTGTTCCTTCACTCTTGTTCCTTCACCCTTGTTCCTTCACACTTGTTCCTTCACACTTGTTCCTTCACTCTTGTTCCTTCACACTTGTTCCTTCACTCTTGTTCCTTCACTTCTTGTTCCTTCACTTTTGTTCCTTGTTCCTTCACACTTGTTCCTTCACTCTTGTTCCTTCACTCTTGTTCCTTTACTCTTGTTCCTTCTCTCTTGTACCGTCACATTTGTTCCTTCACTTTTGTTCCTTCACTTTTGTTCCTTCACTCATGTTCTTTCACTTTTGTTTCTTCACTCATTTTCCTTCAATATTGTTCCTTCAGTCTTGTTCCTTCACTCCTTGTTCCTTCACACCTTCACTTTGTTCCTTCACCTTCACTCTGTTCCTTCACTCTTGTTCCTTCACTTTTGTTCCTTCACACTTGGTACTTCACTCTTGTTCCTTGACTCTTGTTCCTTCATTCTTGTTCCATCATTCTTGTTCCTTCACTCTTGTTCATGCACTCCTGTTTCTTCACTCATGTTATTTCACTCTTGTTCATTCTTGTTCTTTGTTCCTTCACTCTTGTTCCTTCACTCTTGTTCCTTCACTCTTGTTCCTTCACACTTTTCCTTCATTCTTGTTCCTTCACTCTTGTTCCTTCACTTGTTCCTTCTTGTTCCTTCACTCTTGTTCCTTCACTCTTGTTCCTTCACTTCTTGTTCCTTCACTTCTTGTTCCTTCACTCTTTTTCCTTCACTCTTTTTCCTTCATTTTTGTTCCTTCACTCTTGTTCCTTAACTCTTGTTCCTTCACTCCTCTTTCTTCATTCTTGTTCCTTCACTCTTGTTCCTTCACTCTTGTTCCTTCACTCTTGATCCTTCACTCTTGTTCCTTTACTCTTGTTCCTTCACTCTTGTTCCTTCATTCTTGTTCCTTCACTCTTGTTCCTTCACTCTTGTTCCTTCACTTTTGTTCCTTCACTCTTGTTCCTTCACTCTTGTTCCTTCACTCTTGTTCCTTCATTCTTGTTCCTTCACTCTTGTTCCTTCACTCTTGTTCCTTCACTCTTGTTCCTTCACTCTTGTTCCTTAACTCTTGTTCCTTCACTCTTGTTCCTTCACTCTTGTTCTTCACTCATTTCCTTCACTCTTGTTCCTTCACTTTCACTCTTGTTCCTTCACTCTTGTTCACTTCACTCTTTTTCATTCACTCTTGTTCCTTCACTTGTTCCTTCACATCTTGTTCTTCACTCTTGTTCCTTCACACTTGTTCCTTCACTCTTGTTCCTTCACTCTTGTTCCTTCACTCTTGTTCCTTCACCTTCACTCTTGTTCCTCTTGTTCACTGCTTGTTCCTTCACTCTTGTTCCTTCACTCTTGTTCCTTCACTCTTGTTCCTTCACTCTTGTTCCTTCACTCTTGTTCCTTGTTCCTTCACTCTTGTTCCTTCACTCTTGTTCCTTCACTCTTGTACCTTCACTCTTGTTCCTTCACTCTTGTTCCTTCACTCTTGTTCCTTCACTCTTCCTTCACTTTTGTTCCTTCATACTTGTTCCTTCACTTTTTTCCTTCATACTTGTTCCTTCACTCTTGATCCTTCACTCTTGTTCCTTCCCTCTTGTTCCTTCATTCTTGCTCCTTCACTCTTGTTCCTTCACTCTTGTTCCTTCACTTTTGTTCCTTCACTCTTGTTCCTTCACTTTTGTTCCTTCACTCTTGTTCCTTCACTCTTGTTCCTTCACTCTTGTTCCTTCACTCTTGTTCCTTTACTTTTGTTCCTTCACTCTTGTTCCTTCACTCTTGTTCCTTCATTCTTATTCCTTCACTCTTGTTCCTTCACTCTTGTTCCTTCACTTTTGTTCCTTCACTTGTTCCTTCATTCTTGTTCCTTCACCTTCTTGTTCCTTCACTCTTGTTCCTTCATTCTTGTTCCTTCACTCTTGTTCCTTCACTATTGTTCCTTCAGTCTTGTTCCTTCACTTCTGTTCCTTTAATCTTGTTCCTTCACCTTCATTCTTGTTCTTTCATTCTTATTCCTTCATTCCTTCACTCTTGTTCCTTCACTCATGTTCATTCTTTGTTCCTTCACTCTTGTTCCTTCACTCTTCTTTCCTTCACTATTGTTACTTCACTCTTGTTCCTTCATTCTTATTCCTTCACTCTTGTTCCTTCATTCTTGTTCCTTCACTCTCGTTCCTTCACTCTTGTTCCTTCACTCATGCTCATTCACGCTTGTTGCTTCATTCTTGTTCCTTCACTCTTGTTCCTTCACACTCTTGTTCCTTCACTCTTGTTCCTTCACTCTGTTCCTTCACTCTTGTTCCTTCACTCTTGTTCCTTCACTCTTGTTCCTTCATTCTCTTGTTCCTTCACTCTTGTTCCTTCACTCTTGTTCCTTCACTCTTGTTCCTTCACTCTTGTTCCTTCACTCCTTCACTCTTGTTCCTTCACTCTTGTTCCTTCACTCTTGTTCCTTCACTCTTGTTCCTTCACTCTTGTTCCTTCACTCTTGTTCCTTCACTCCTTCACTCTTGTTCCTTCACATTTGTTCCTTCATTCTTGTTCCTTCACTCTTGTTCCTTCACCTCTTTGTTCCTTCACTCTTGTTCCTTCACTCATGTTCCTTCACTCTTGTTCCTTCACTCTTGTTCCTTCACTCTTGTTCCTTCACTCCTTGTTCCTTCACTCTTGTTCCTTCACTTGTTCCTTGTTCCTTCACTTTGTTTCCTTCACTCCTTCACTTTTGTTCCTTCACTCTTGTTCCTTCACTTCCTTCTCTCTCGTTCCTTCACTTTGTTCCTTGTTCCTTCACTCTTGTTCCTTTGTTCCTTCACTCACTCTTGTTCCTTCACTCTTGTTCCTTCACTCTTGTTCCTTCACTCTTGTTCCTTCACTTCCTTCACTCTTGTTCCTTCACTCTTGTTCCTTCACTCTTGTTCCTTCACTCTTGTTCCTTCACTCTTGTTCCTTCACTCTTGTTCCTTCACTCTTGTTCACTCTTTGTTCCTTCACTCTTGTTCCTTCACTCTTGTTCCTTCACTCTTGTTCCTTCACTTGTTCTTGTTCCTTCACTTCTTGTTCCTTCACTCTTGTTCCTTCACTCTTGTTCCTTCACTCTTGTTCCTTCACTCTTGTTCTTGTTCCTTCACTCTTGTTCCTTCACTCTTGTTCCTTCACTCTTGTTCCTTCACTCCTTCTTTCTTGTTCCTTCATTCTTGTTCCTTCACTCTTGTTCCTTCATTCTTGTTACTTCACTCTTGTTCCTTCATTCTTGTTCCTTCGCTCTTGTTCCTTCACTCTTGTTCCTTCACTCTTGTTCCTTCACTCTTGTTCCTTCACTCCTGTTCCTTCACTCTTGTTCCTTCACTTTTGTTCCTTCACTCTTGTTCTTTAACTCTTGTTCCTTCACTCTTGTTCCTTCATTCTTGCTCCTTCACATTTGTTCCTTCACTTTTGTTCCTTCACTCTTGTTCCTTTACTCTTGTTCCTTCACTCTTGTTCCTTCATTCTTGTTCCTTCACTCTTGTTCCTTCACTTTTGTTTCTTCACTCTTGTTCCTTCACTCTTGTTCCTTCACTCTTGTTCCTTCACTCTTGTTCCTTCACTCTTGTTCCTTCACTCTTGTTCCTTCACTCTTGTTCCTTCACTTCTGTTCCTTCTCTCTTGTTCCTTCACTCATGTTCCTTCCTTCACTCTTGTTCCTTCACTTTTGTTCCTTCATACTTGTTCCTTCACTCTTGTTCATTCATTCTTGTTCCTTCATTCTTGCTCCTTCACTCTTGTTCCTTCACTCTTGTTCCTGCACTCTCGTTCCTTCACTCCTGTTCCTTCACTCATGTTCCTTCACTCTTGTTCCTTCACTCATGTGCCTTCACTCATGTTATTTCACTCTTGTTCATTCATTCTTGTTCCTTCATTCTTGTTCCTTTACTCTTATTCCTTCACTCTTGTTCCTTCACTCTTGTTCCTTCACTCATGTTCCTTCACTGTTGTTCCTTCACTGTTGTTCATGCATTCTTGTTCCTTCATTCTTGTTCCTTCACTCTTGTTCATTCATTCTTATTCTTCACTCTTCATTCTTGTTCCTTCACTTCACTCTTGTTCCTTCACTCATTCTTCACTCTTGTTCCTTCATTCTTGTTCCTTCACTCTTGTTCCACTTCACTCTTGTTCCTTCACTTGTTCCTTCATAATCCTTCATTCTTTTTCTCTCACTCTTGTTCCTTCACTCTTGTTCCTTCACTCATGTTCCTTCACTCTTGTTCCTTGACTCTTGTTCCTTCATTCTTGTTCCATCATTCTTGTTCCTTCACTCTTGTTCATGCACTCCTGTTTCTTCACTCTTGTTCCTTCACTCATGTTGCTTCACTCTTGTTCCTTCACTCTTGTTCCCTCATTCTTTTTCCTTCACTCTTTATCCTTCATTCTTGTTCCTCCACTCTTGTTCCTTCACTCTTGTTCCTTCACTCTTGTTCCTTCACTTTTGTTCCTTCACTCTTGTTCCTTCATTCTTGTTAATTCACTCTTGTTCCTTCATTCTTGTTCCTTCGCTCTTGTTCCTTCACTCTTGTTCCTTCACTCTTGTTCGTTCACTCTTGTTCCTTCACTCTTGTTCCCTCATTCTTTTTCCTTCACTCTTTATCCTTCATTCTTGTTCCTCCACTCTTGTTCCTTTACTCTTGTTCCTTCACTCTTTTTCCATCACTCACTGTTCCTTCACTCTCCTTGTTCCTTCACTCTTGTTCCTTCACTCTTTCCTTTGTTCCTTCACTCTTGTTCCTTCACTCTTGTTCCTTCACTCTTGTTCCTTCACTCTTGTTCCTTCACTCTTGTTCCTTCATTCTTGTTCCTTCACTCTTGTTCCTTCACTCTTGTTCCTTCACTCTTGTTCCTTCACTCTTGTTCCTTCACTCTTGTTTCTTCAATTTTGTTCCATCATTCTTGTTCCTTCACTCTTGTTCCTTCACTCATATTCCTTCACTCTTGTTTTTTCACTCTTGTTCCTTAATTCATGTTCCTTCACTCTTGTTCCTTCACTCATGCTCCTTCACTCTTGTTCCTTCACTTTTTTCCTTCACTCTTGTTCCTTCACTCTTGTTCTTGTTCCTTCACTCTTGTTCCTTCACTCTTGTTCCGTCACTCTTGTTCTTTCACTCTTGTTCCTTCAATCTTGTTCCGTCACTCTTGTTCTTTCACTCTTGTTACTTCACTCTTGTTCCTTCACTCATGTTCCTTCACTCTTGTTCCTTCACTCTTGTTCCTTCACTTGTTCCTTCACTTGTTCCACTCATTCTTGTTCCTTCATTCTTGTTCCTTCACTCTTGTTCCTTCACTCTTGTTCCTTCACTCTTGTTCCTTCACTCTTGTTCCTTCACTCTTGTTCCTTCACTCTTGTTCCTTCATTCTTGTTCCTTCACTCTTGTTCCTTCACTCTTGTTCCTTCACTCTTGTTCCTTCATTCTTGTTCATTCTCTCTTGTTCCTTCATTCTTGTTCCTTCACTCTTGTTCCTTCATTCTTTTTCCTTCTTGTTCCTTCACTCCTTGTTCCTTCACTCTTGTTCCTTCACTTTGTTCCTTCACTCTTGTTCCTTCACTCTTGTTCCTTCACATTGTTCCTTCACTCTTGTTCCTTCACCCTTGTTCCTTCACTCTTGTTCCTTCACTCTTGTTCCTTCACTCTTGTTCCTTCACTCCTTGTTCCTTCACTCTTGTTCCTTCACTTGTTCCTTCACCCTTGTTCCTTCACTCTTGTTCCTTCACTCTTGTTCCTTCACTCTTGTTCCTTCACTCTTGTTCCTTCACTCATTGTTCCTTCACACTTGTTCCTTCACTCTTGTTCCTTCACTCTTGTTCCTTCACCCTTGTTCCTTCACTCTTGTTCCTTCACTCTTGTTCCTTCACTCTTGTTCCTTCACCCTTGTTCCTTCACCCTTGTTCCTTCACCCTTGTTCCTTCACTCTTGTTCCTTCACCCTTGTTCCTTCACCCTTGTTCCTTCACTCTTGTTCCTTCACACTTGTTCCTTCACTCTTGTTCCTTCACACTTGTTCCTTCACTCTTGTTCCTTCACTCTTGTTCCTTCACCCTTGTTCCTTCACTCTTGTTCCTTCACTCTTGTTCCTTCACCCTTGTTCCTTCACCCTTGTTCCTTCACACTTGTTCCTTCACTCCTTGTTCCTTCACTCTTGTTCCTTCACCCTTGTTCCTTCACCCTTGTTCCTTCACCCTTGTTCCTTCACAACTTGTTCCTTCACCCTTCCTTGTTCCTTCACCCTTGTTCCTTCACCCTTGTTCCTTCACACTTGTTCCTTCACCCTTGTTCCTTCACCCTTGTTCCTTCACCCTTGTTCCTTCACCCTTGTTCCTTAACCCTTGTTCCTTCACCCTTGTTCCTTCACCCTTGTTCCTTAACACTTTTTCCTTAACCCTTGTTCCTATACCCTTGTTCCTTCACACTTGTTCCTTCACCCTTGTTCCTTCACACTTGTTCCTTCACCCTTGTTCCTTCACACTTGTTCCTTCACCCTTGTTCCTTCGCCCTTGTTCCTTCGCCCTTGTTCCTTCGCCCTTGTTCCTTCACCCTTGTTCCTTCACCCTTGTTCCTTCACACTTGTTCCTTCACCCTTGTTCCTTCACACTTGTTCCTTCACACTTGTTCCTTCACCCTTGTTCCTTCACCCTTGTTCCTTCACCCTTGTTCCTTCACCCTTGTTCCTTCACCCTTGTTCCTTCGCCCTTGTTCCTTCACCCTTGTTCCTTCACACTTGTTCCTTCACCCTTGTTCCTTCGCCCTTGTTCCTTCACCCTTGTTCCTTCACCCTTGTTCCTTCGCCCTTGTTCCTTCACCCTTGTTCCTTGTTCCTTCACCCTTGTTCCTTCACCCTTGTTCCTTCACACTTGTTCCTTCACCCTTGTTCCTTCACACTTGTTCCTTCACCCTTGTTCCTTCACCCTTGTTCCTTCACCCTTGTTCCTTCACCCTTGTTCCTTCGCCCTTGTTCCTTCACCCTTGTTCCTTCGCCCTTGTTCCTTCACCCTTGTTCCTTCACCCTTGTTCCTTCACCCTTATTCCTTCGCCCTTGTTCCTTCACCCTTGTTCCTTGTTCCTTCACCCTTGTTCCTCCACACTTGTTCCTTCACCCTTGTTCCTTCACACTTGTTCCTTCACACTTGTTCCTTCACACTTGTTCCTTCACACTTGTTCCTTCACCCTTGTTCCTTCACCCTTGTTCCTTCACACTTGTTCTTTTACACGGGTTCCTTTTCATTGTTTACCCATCATCAGTGTTTCCCCATTATAACTACTTTTTCCCCATGCGTCCCCCATCCTTCTTGATTCCCTCATCCTCCCTGCCTCCCCATCCTCCCTGCCTCCCCCATCCTCCCTTCCTCCCCCATCCTCCCTGCCTCCCTCATCCTCCCTGCCTCCCCCATCCTCCCTGCCTCCCCCATCCTCCCTGCCTCCCCCATCCTCCTTGCCTCCTCCATCCTCCCTGCCTCCCCCATCCTCCCTGCCTCCCCATCCTCCCTGCCTCCCCCATCCTCCCTGCCTCCTCCATCCGCCCTGCCTCCCCATCCTCCTTGCCTCCTCCATCCTCCCTGCCTCCTCCATCCTCCTTGCCTCCCCCATCCTCCTTGCCTCCCCCATCCTCCTTGCCTCCCCCATCCTCCTTGCCTCCTCCATCCTCCCTGCCTCCTCCATCCTCCTTGCCTCCCCTATCCTCCTTGCCTCCCCCATCCTCCTTGCCTCCTCCATCCTCCCTGCCTCCTCCATCCTCCTTGCCTCCCCCATCCTCCTTGCCTCCCCCATCCTCCTTGCCTCCCCATCCTCCTGGCCTCCTCCATCCTCCCTGCCTCCTCCATCCTCCTTGCCTCCGCCATCCTCCTTGCCTCCCCCATCCTCCTTGCCTCCACCATCCTCCTTGCCTCCCCCATCCTCCTTGCCTCCTCCATCCTCCCTGCCTCCTCCATCCTCCCCCATCCTCCTGGCCTCCCCATCCTCCTTGCCTCCCCCATCCTCCTTGCCTTGCCTCCCCCATCCTCCTTGCCTCCCCCATCCTCCTTGCCTCCCCCCTCCTTGCCTCCCCCATCCTCCTTGCCTCCTCCATCCTCCCTGCCTCCTCCATCCTCCCCTCATCCTCCTTGCCTCCCCATCCTCCTTGCCTCCCCCATCCTCCTTGCCTTCCCCATCCTCCTTGCATCCCCATCCTCCTTGCCTCCCCCATCCTCCTTGCCTCCCCCATCCTCCCTGCCTCCCCCATCCTCCTTGCCTCCCCCATCCTCCTTGCCTCCCCCATCCTCCTTGCCTCCCCCATCCTCCTTGCCTCCCCCATCCTCCTTGCCTCCCCCATCCTCCTTGCCTCCTCCATCCTCCATGCCTCCCCATCCTCCTTGCCTCCCCCATCCTCCTTGCCTCCCCCATCCTCCTTGCCTCCCCCATCCTCCTTGCCTCCCCCATCCTCCTTGCCTCCCCCATCCTCCTTGCCTCCACCATCCTCCTTGCCTCCCCCATCCTCCTTGCCTCCCCCATCCTCCTTGCCTCCCCCATCCTCCTTGCCTCCTCCATCCTCCTTGCCTCCCCCATCCTCCTTGCCTCCTCCATCCTCCTTGCCTCCTCCATCCTCCTTGCCTCCTCCATCCTCCTTGCCTCCCCCATCCTCCTTGCCTCCCCCATCCTCCTTGCCTCCCCCATCCTCCTTGCCTCCTCCATCCTCCTTGCCTCCTCCATCCTCCTTGCCTCCTCCATCCTCCTTGCCTCCCCCATCCTCCTTGCCTCCCCCATCCTCCTTGCCTCCCCCATCCTCCTTGCCTCCTCCATCCTCCTTGCCTCCCCCATCCTCCTTGCCTCCCCCATCCTCCTTGCCTCCCCCATCCTCCTTGCCACCCCCATCCTCCTTGCCTCCCCCATCCTCCCTGCCTCCCCCATCCTCCTTGCCTCCTCCTTCCTCCTTGCCTCCCCCATCCTCCTTGCCTCCCCCATCCTCCTTGCCTCCTCCATCCTCCTTGCCTCCCCCATCCTCCCCTGCCTCCCCCATCCTCCCTGCCTCCCCCATCCTCCTTGCCTCCCCCATCCTCCTTGCCTCCTCCATCCTCCTTGCCTCCCCCATCCTCCTTGCCTCCCCCATCCTCCTTGCCTCCACCATCCTCCTTGCCTCCACCATCCTCCTTGCCTCCCCCAACCTCCTTGCCTCCGCCAACCTCCTTGCCTCCTCCATCCTCCTTGCCTCCTCCATCCTCCTTGCCTCCCCCATCCTCCTTGCCTCCCCCATCCTCCTTGCCTCCTCCATCCTCCTTGCCTCCTCCATCCTCCTTGCCTCCCCCATCCTCCTTGCCTCCTCCATCCTCCTTGCCTCCCCCATCCTCCTTGCCTCCTCCATCCTCCTTGCCTCCCCCATCCTCCTTGCCTCCCCCATCCTCCCTGCCTCCCCCATCCTCCTTGCCTCCCCATCCTCCTTGCCTCCCCCATCCTCCTTGCCTCCCCCATCCTCCTTGCCTCCTCCATCCTCCTTGCCTCCCCCATCCTCCTTGCCTCCCCCATCCTCCTTGCCTCCCCCATCCCTTGCCTCCCCCATCCTCCTTGCCTCCCCCATCCTCCTTGCCTCCTCCATCCTCCTTGCCTCCCCCATCCTCCTTGCCTCCCCCATCCTCTTTGCCTCCTCCATCCTCCTTGCCTCCTCCATCCTCCTTGCCTCCCCCATCCTCCTTGCCTCCTCCATCCTCCTTGCCTCCCCCATCCTCCCTGCCTCCCCCATCCTCCCTGCCTCCCCCATCCTCCTTGCCTCCTCCATCCTCCTTGCCTCCCCCATCCTCCTGGCCTCCCCGTCCTCCTTGCCTCCCCCATCCTCTTTGCCTCCTCCATCCTCCTTGCCTCCTCCATCCTCCTTGCCTCCCCCATCCTCCTTGCCTCCCCCATCCTCCTTGCCTCCCCCATCCTCCCAGCCTCCACCATCCTCCTTGCCTCCTCATCCCCCTTGCCTCCCCCATCCTCCTTGCCTCACCCATCGTCCTTGCCTCCTCCATCCTCCTTGCCTCCCCCATCCTCCTTGCCTCCTCCATCCTCCTTGCCTCCCCCATCCTCCTTGCCTCCCCCATCCTCCTTGCCTCCCCCATCCTCCTTGCCTCCTCCATCCTCCTTGCCTCCTCCATCCTCCTTGCCTCCCCCATCCTCCTTGCCTCCCCCATCCTCCTTGCCTCCCCCATCCTCCTTGCCTCCCCCATCCTCCTTGCCTCCTCCATCCTCCTTGCCTCCCCCATCCTCCTTGCCTCCCCCATCCTCCTTGCCTCCTCCATCCTCCTTGCCTCCCCCATCCTCCCTGTCTCCCCCATCCTCCCTGCCTCCCCCATCCTCCTTGCCTCCTCCTTCCTCCTTGCCTCCTCCATCCTCCTTGCCTCCCCCATCCTCCGTGCCTCCCCCATCCTCCTTGCCTCCTCCATCCTCCTTGCCTCCCCCATCCTCCCTGCCTCCCCCATCCTCCCTGCCTCCCCCATCCTCCTTGCCTCCCCCATCCTCCTTGCCTCCTCCATCCTCCTTGCCTCCCCCATCCTCCTTGCCTCCCCCATCCTCCTTGCCTCCCCCATCCTCCTTGCCTCCTCCATCCTCCTTGCCTCCCCCATCCTCCTTGCCTCCGCCATCCTCCTTGCCTCCGCATCCTCCTTGCCTCCTCCATCCTCCTTGCCTCCCCCATCCTCCTTGCCTCCTCCATCCTCCTTGCCTCCTCCATCCTCCTTGCCTCCCCCAGCCTCCTAGCCTCCTCCATCCTCCTGGCCTCCCCCTACCTCCTCCATCCTCCTTGCCTCCCCCTTCCTCCCCCATCCTCCTTGCCTCCACCATCCTCCTTGCCTCCACCATCCTCCTTGCCTCCACCATCCTCCTTGCCTCCACCATCCTCCTTGCCTCCACCATCCTCCCTGCCTCCCCCATCCTCCCTGCCTCCCCCATCCTCCTTGCCTCCACCATCCTCCTTGCCTCCCCCATCCTCCTTGCCTCCACCATCCTCCTTGCCTCCCCTGGTGTGCAGGATTGCACGATTACTCTACAGTGTAAAAATAACTGGTGCAGCTATTTTTGTTGGTGGGAGCGAGGGTGAGTCTTGTAATTGTTGAAGTTGAACGTCACCTGGTGGTTGTTGGGGGTGGTTGATGGTGGTTGTTGGGGATGGCTGGTGATGGTGGTTGTTGGGGTGGTTGAAAGTTGTTGGGGGTGGTTGTTTGGGTGGTTGATGGTAGTTCTTGGGATAGTTGTTGGGGTGGTTGGTGGTTGTTGGGGTGACTAGTGGTGGTGGTTGTTGGTGGTTAATGCCGGTGGTGGTTGGTAAACAGTGGTTATTGTTCGTGGTTGTTAAATGTGGTGGTGGGTATAGGTGGTGACAGTGGTTGGTGATTGTTGTTGATGGTGGTTGGTGGTAGTGGTTATTTTTTGTTATTCAGTAGTACTGTAAACCTGACTTGTTCCGTAGTAAACCTTGTTTGTTCAGTAGTACCCCTAAACCTTGTTTGTTCAGTAGTACCCTTAAACCTTGTTTGTTCAGTAGTACCCCTAAACCTTGTTTGTTCAGTTGTACCCCTAAACCTTGTTTGTTCAGTAGTACCCCTAAACCTTGTTTGTTCAGTAGTACCCCTAAACCTTGTTTGTTCAGTAGTACCCTTAAACCTTGTTTGTTCAGTAGTACCCCTAAACCTTGTTTGTTCAGTTGTACCCCTAAACCTTGTTTGTTCAGTAGTACCCCTAAACCTTGTTTGTTCAGTAGTACCCCTAAACCTTGTTTGTTCAGTAGTACCCCTAAACCTTGTTTGTTCAGTTGTACCCCTAAACCTTGTTTGTTCAGTAGTACCCCTAAACCTTGTTTGTTCAGTAGTACCCCTAAACCTTGTTTGTTCAGTTGTACCCCTAAACCTTGTTCAGTAGTACCCCTAAACCTTGTTTGTTCAGTAGTACCCCTAAACCTTGTTCAGTAGTACCCCTAAACCTTGTTTGTTCAGTAGTACCCCTAAACCTTGTTTGTTCAGTAGTACCCCTAAACCTTGTTTGTTCAGTAGTACCCCTAAGCCTTGTTTGTTCAGTAGTACCCCTAAACCTTGTTTGTTCAGTAGTACCCCTAAAACTTGTTTGTTCAGTAGTACCCCTAAACCTTTTTGGTTCAGTAGTACCCCTAAACCTTGTTTGTTCAGTAGTACCCCTAAACCTTGTTTGTTCAGTAGTACCCCTAAACCTTGTTTGTTCAGTAGTACCCCTAAACCTTGTTTGTTCAGTAGTACCCCTAAACCTTGTTTGTTCAGTAGTACCCCTAAACCTTGTTTGTTCAGTAGTACCCCTAAACCTTGTTTGTTCAGTAGTACCCCTAAACCTTGTTTGTTCAGTGGTACCCTTAAACCTTGTTTGTTCAGTGGTACCCCTAAACCTTGTTTGTTCAGTGGTACCCTTAAACCTTGTTTGTTCAGTAGTACCCCTAAACCTTGTTTGTTCAGTAGTACCCCTGAACCTTGTTTGTTCAGTAGTACCCCTAAACCTTGTTTGTTCAGTAGTACCCCTAAACCTTGTTTGTTCAGTAGTACCCCTAAACCTTGCTTGTTCAGTAGTACCCCTAAACCTTGTTTGTTCAGTTGTACTTACGGTGGCCTGTGGTAAGGTGGAAAAAAAACTCGCTTCAAACGCTCAGGGTTCGGGTTCGCTTCCCGGCAAGGGTGAAAATATTGGGCGTGTTTCCTTACACCGGGTGTCTATGGTCACCCATCAGTAAAATGGGTACCTAGGTGTTGGTAGACTGGTGTGGGTCGCATCCTGGGACAAAACTGACCTAATTTGCCCGAAGTGCTCTGCATAACAAGCGGCTTTCTATATAGTATGTTATTGATGTCAGCTAGGACTGTCTACCTTGTATATGTACTTGTAGTAATGAAGATATTACTGTAACCCTTGCTTGTTCAGTAGTACTGTAATCCTTGCTTGTTCAGTAGTACTGTAATCCTTGCTTGTTCAGTAGTACTGTAATCCTTGCTTGTTCAGTAGTACTGTAACTCTTGCTTGTTCAGTAGTACTGTAGCCCTTGCTTGTTCAGTAGTACTGTAACCCTTGCTTGTTCAGTACTACTGTAACCCTTGCTTGTTCAGTAGTACTGTAATCCTTGCTTGTTCAGTAGTACTGTAACCCTTGCTTGTTTAGTAGTACTGTAACCCTTGCTTGTTCAGTAGTACTGTAACCCTTGCTTGTTCAGTAGTACTGTAACCCTTGCTTGTTTAGTAGTACTGTAATCCTTGCTTGTTCAGTAGTACTGTAACCCTTGCTTGTTCAGTAGTACTGTAACCCTTGCTTGTTTAGTAGTACTGTAACCCTTGCTTGTTCAGTAGTACTGTAACCCTTGCTTGTTCAGTAGTACTGTAACCCTTGCTTGTTCAGTAGTACTGTAACCCTTGCTTGTTCAGTAGTACTGTAACCCTTGCTTGTTCAGTAGTACTGTAACCCTTGCTTGTTTAGTAGTACTGTAACCCTTGCTTGTTTAGTAGTACTATAACCCTTGCTTGTTTAGTAGTACTGTAACCCTTGCTTGTTTAGTAGTACTGTAACCCTTGCTTGTTTAGTAGTACTGTAACCCTTGCTTGTTCAGTAGTACTGTAACCCTTGCTTGTTTAGTAGTACTGTAACCCTTGCTTGTTCAGTAGTACTGTAACCCTTGCTTGTTCAGTAGTACTGTAACCCTTGCTTGTTTAGTAGTACTGTAATCCTTGCTTGTTCAGTAGTACTGTAACCCTTGCTTGTTCAGTAGTACTGTAACCCTTGCTTGTTCAGTAGTACTGTAACCCTTGCTTGTTCAGTAGTACTGTAACCCTTGCTTGTTCAGTAGTACTGTAACCCTTGCTTGTTCAGTAGTACTGTAACCCTTGCTTGTTCAGTAGTACTGTAACCCTTGCTTGTTCAGTAGTACTGTAACCCTTGCTTGTTCAGTAGTACTGTAACCCTTGCTTGTTCAGTAGTACTGTAACCCTTGCTTGTTCAGTAGTACTGTAACTCTTGCTTGTTCAGTAGTACTGTAACCCTTGCTTGTTCAGTAGTACTGTAACCCTTGCTTGTTCAGTAGTACTGTAACCCTTGCTTGTTCAGTAGTACTGTAACCCTTGCTTGTTCAGTAGTACTGTAACCCTTGCTTGTTCAGTAGTACTGTAACCCTTGCTTGTTCAGTAGTACTGTAACCCTTGCTTGTTTAGTACTGTAACCCTTGCTTGTTTAGTAGTACTATAACCCTTGCTTGTTTAGTAGTACTGTAACCCTTGCTTGTTTAGTAGTACTGTAACCCTTGCTTGTTTAGTAGTACTGTAACCCTTGCTTGTTTAGTAGTACTGTAACCCTTGCTTGTTCAGTAGTACTGTAACCCTTGCTTGTTCAGTAGTACTGTAACCCTTGCTTGTTCAGTAGTACTGTAACCCTTGCTTGTTTAGTAGTACTGTAATCCTTGCTTGTTCAGTAGTACTGTAACCCTTGCTTGTTCAGTAGTACTGTAACCCTTGCTTGTTCAGTAGTACTGTAACCCTTGCTTGTTCAGTAGTACTGTAACCCTTGCTTGTTCAGTAGTACTGTAACCCTTGCTTGTTCAGTAGTACTGTAACCCTTTCTTGTTCAGTCGTACTGTAACCCTTTCTTGTTCAGTAGTACTGTAACCCTTGCTTGTTCAGTAGTACTGTAACCCTTGCTTGTTCAGTAGTACTGTAACCCTTGCTTGTTCAGTAGTACTGTAACCCTTGCTTATTCAGTAGTACTGTAACCCTTGCTTGTTTAGTAGTACTGTAACCCTTGCTTGTTTAGTAGTACTGTAACCCTTGCTTGTTTAGTAGTACTGTAACCCTTGCTTGTTTAGTAGTACTGTAACCCTTGCTTGTTTAGTAGTACTGTAACCCTTGCTTGTTCAGTAGTACTGTAACCCTTGCTTGTTTAGTAGTACTGTAACCCTTGCTTGTTCAGTAGTACTGTAACCCTTGCTTGTTCAGTAGTACTGTAACCCTTGCTTGTTCAGTAGTACTGTAACCCTTGCTTGTTTTGTAGTACTGTAATCCTTGCTTGTTCAGTAGTACTGTAACCCTTGCTTGTTCAGTTCTACTGTAACCCTTGCTTGTTCAGTAGTACTGTAACCCTTGCTTGTTCAGTAGTACTGTAACCCTTGCTTGTTCAGTAGTACTGTAACCCTTGCTTGTTCAGTAGTACTGTAACCCTTGCTTGTTCAGTAGTACTGTAACCCTTGCTTGTTCAGTAGTACTGTAACCCTTGCTTGTTCAGTAGTACTGTAACCCTTGCTTGTTCAGTAGTACTGTAACCCTTGCTTGTTCAGTAGTACTGTAACTCTTGCTTGTTCAGTAGTACTGTAACCCTTGCTTGTTCAGTAGTACTGTAACCCTTGCTTGTTCAGTAGTACTGTAACCCTTGCTTGTTCAGTAGTACTGTAACCCTTGCTTGTTCAGTAGTACTGTAACCCTTGCTTGTTCAGTAGTACTGTAACCCTTGCTTGTTGAGTAGTACTGTAACCCTTGCTTGTTGAGTAGTACTGTAACCCTTGCTTGTTCAGTAGTACTGTAACCCTTGCTTGTTCAGTAGTACTGTAACCCTTGCTTGTTCAGTAGTACTGTAACCCTTGCTTGTTCAGTAGTACTGTAACCCTTGCTTGTTTAGTAGTACTGTAACCCTTGCTTGTTTAGTAGTACTGTAACCCTTGCTTGTTCAGTAGTACTGTAACCCTTGCTTGTTCAGTAGTACTGTAACCCTTGCTTGTTCAGTAGTACTGTAACCCTTGCTTGTTCAGTAGTACTGTAACTCTTGCTTGTTCAGTAGTACTGTAACTCTTGCTTGTTCAGTAGTACTGTAACCCTTGCTTGTTCAGTAGTACTGTAACTCTTGCTTGTTCAGTAGTACTGTAACCCTTGCTTGTTCAGTAGTACTGTTTACTTTCCATGTTTAGTAGTACTCTTACCTGGATTTGCAACAACTGCTACATCATGCATTAAGTTCAATGTTGCATGTGCTAAGACCTGAAGATTGACTTATGGATTACTCAGTCAGGACTACAAAGTTTTGCAATATGATACATTTAGTGTTCAGTCGTTGCTCGACCACTTAGTGGCACAGGTTGTCAAGGTGAAGTTTATCGCACAAGATGAAATCTAATCTACTCTTTGTGTTCTTTAACGTTTTCTCTCCTAACATGACACTTGCCTGGCCCAGCAACACCTTGGTGTCTTGGTACATGAGAAATCCTCTACAACGTCTCTGCTAAACGGCTGCTTAGCGTGACCAGCTTCCACTAGGGGGGTCACGTTCACCTGTGACCTCAACTGTATTATGTATATGTACATAATACAGTCCTAACTGACATCAGTGACATACTACTATATAGAAACCCGCTTGTTATGCTGAGCATTTCGGGGAAATTAGGTCAGTTTTGTCCCAGGATGAGACAAAAAATAAATGTTAATCATAAGATATGAAAACAAAACTTTACACAAATTGCATGAACATTATACCAAGACTATTAAATCATGTACACTTATACCATGACAACCAATAATCTAAAACACTACTCGATCACAATTATGAACAACAAATTTGTTCACGAACACTTAAGACATTATATCTAAAAATTAATACAACTTACCCACCAACATTTATGTTATATTCGCCAAAACATAAAAACCGATTACACATTTCATTTCTCATCTATGCTACATATCACATTTCTCACCCACATCATTCTTAAAACATCCTTTACTCATCCTCATATCACCAAAGGATGTTTTAACCCGACGACCCCACATGACGCTAGGAGCCAGAGTGACCACCACCACCATTTAACACCACCACTACCACTCTGGCTCCTAGCGTCATGTTGGGTCGTCGGGTTAAAACATCCTTTGGTGATATGAGGATGAGTAAAGGATGTTTTAAGAATGATGTGGGTGAGAAATGTGATATGTAGCATAGATGAGAAATGAAATGTGTAATCGGTTTTTATGTTTTGGCGAATATAACATAAATGTTGGTGGGTAAGTTGTATTAATTTTTAGATATAATGTCTTAAGTGTTCGTGAACAAATTTGTTGTTCATAATTGTGATCGAGTAGTGTTTTAGATTATTGGTTGTCATGGTATAAGTGTACATGATTTAATAGTCTTGGTATAATGTTCATGCAATTTGTGTAAAGTTTTGTCTTCATATGTCTTATGATTAACATTTATTTTGTTTTCTTATGTCTTAAGTGACTGTATGTCAATTTTTGTGATCAAGTGATAGATAAATGTTTTTGATAGATAGTGTACCTGTCAATTTTTTAAGTCGTATGTTTGTGTGAAAATTTATAACTTCGTTTTGTCTTAAGTGTTTGTCAAATTTTTGTGTGTAATGGTGATTAGTTGTCAAATGTTTGGTGTTCAGGCATATTTTTTTGTGTTCATATGTCTTGTGTGATTGTGATAAGCATTTTTGTGTTCATGTTTAAGGGTATATAAGACTTGAGTTTGTAATTCTAGTTTATGTGATCAATTGTTAGTTTTGTGATTTGGAGAATATTTTTTTTGTGTGTGTAAAAATTATGGTTTCATATGTCTTAAGTGTACATGTGTATTTTGGTTTGATATGGTGATTAGTTAACATGATCTTAGTATAGTGATTATGTCCAAGTGTATGTGCTTTAGTTTTTGTTCTACGTGTATTAGATTTTCAATGATCATGTCTCATGTCTTAAAACTGTTGTGATCATGTCTTAGTGGGTGGATGACCTAGATTTTTGTGTATATATGTTTTAGTTGATGGTGAACGTGCTATGTTTTAGTTTGAAGTGTCTGTCTTAGTTTCGGTAATATCTCATGTCTTAAATTTGTTGTGATTATATCATGGTATTTTTGTGCATATGTCTTATTTTGTGTGTATGTTTTAGATTTTGGATGTCTTAGATTTTTGGTTATATCTCCTGTCTTAGATGGAGGCGTACGAGTTAATTTTGGTTCTCATGTTATGACTTGGTGTTAGTTTTGGTGTTCATGTTATGTCTTGGTGGTGACTGTTAGTTTTTGTAATGTCTCATGTCTTACAATGAGGTGTATGTCATAGTTTTGGTGGTGTTTGTGTGTTAGTTTTGGTATTGTCTCATGTCTTAAATTTGTTGTGATCATGTTATGTATTAGTTGGTGGTGATTAAGTCTTTAAAATTTTTGTGTGATTTTGTGTTTGTTTTTGTGCTCATGTCATAAGTGTATGTCTTAGTTTTTTTTGTGTTTGTTGAAAAGTCTGGTGAATGGGGCGAGTAAATTTTTATTGAGTGTGTAGTTAGGTGGGCGAGATGTGATTTCAGTTAATGAAATGTGTGATTGAGAATATAATTTGGTGGTCGAGTTAGAAATGTAAAATGTCATTTCGGAGTATTCAGTGGTGTTTTGGGAGTAATCAGTGGTGTTTTGGGAGTAATCAGTGGTGATTTGGTAGTATTCAAATGATGATTTGGTAATATTCAAATGATGATTTGTAGTATTCAGTGGAAGTATTCAATGGTGTTTTGGCAGCATTCAGTGGTGTTTTGGCAGTATTCAGTGGTGTTTTGGCAGTATTCAGTGGTTTTGGTAGTATACAATTGTGTTTTGGTAGTATTCAGTGGTGTTTTGGGAGTATTCAAAGGTGATTAATGGTGTTTTTTTTTGTGTTCAGATGTTGTATGAGTGCTTTAGTGGTGTTCAAATAATGTATATGAGTGTTTTGGTGGTGTTCAAAGTTAGTTGGTGATGTCTTTGTGTTAGTTTTGGTAATGTCTCATGCCATAAGTGCGCGAGTTAGTTTTTTTTTGTGCTGTTGTAAATTCTGGAGAATGTGGGAGTAGTTTGGTGGATGAGATGTAATTTCAGATAATGAAATGTGTGATTGAGAATATTTGGTCGAGTTAGAGATGTAAAATGTTATTTGGGAGTATTCAGTGGTGTATTGGGAGTAATCAATGGTGATTTGGTAGCATTCAAATGATATTTTGGTAGCCTTCAATGCTGTTTTGATAGTATTCAGTGGTGTTTTGGCAGTATTCAATGGTGTTTTTTGAAGGTGATCAAATGATGTATAAGAATGTTTTGGCGGTGTTCAAATGATGTGAGAGTGTTTTGAAGGTGTTCAATTGTGTTTTGAGAGTATTCAGAAGTGATTTGGTGGTCTTCAAATGATGTATGTGAGTGTTTTGGTGGTGTTCAAAGTTAGTTGGTGGTGTCTGTGTGTTTGTTTTGCTAGTGTCTTATGTTATAAGTGTATGAGTTATTTTTGTGTTAATGTTGTAAAGTCTGGAGAATGAGAGAGCAGTGTGGATGATGAGATGTAATTTCAGTTAATGAAATGTGTAAATGTGGGTGAGTTAGAGATGTCAAATGTTATTTGGGAGTATTCAAAATATGTTAGAGGTATTCCAATGTTTGGAAGTGTTCCAGTGATGTTTGGAAGTGTTCCAGTGATGTTTGGAAGTGTTCCAGTGATGTTTGGAAGTGTTCCAATGTTGTTTGGAAGTGTTCCAATGTTGTAATAATGTTGGTAGAATTACCGACAATATGTAAAGTAAAAGGACACAAGTGCAACTAATGTGACATTTTATTGTGGCAACGTTTCGCTCTCCAGGAGCTTTGTCAAGCCGTATCGGCTTGACAAAGCTCCTGGAGAGCGAAACGTTGCCACAATAAAATGTCACATTAGTTTTACTTGTGTCCTTTTATGTTCCAATGTTGTTTGGAAATGTTCCAATGTTATCCCAAAACCTACTTTAAATCTTGGTTAAAGTGATTTTTTTTGAGGGAATGTGTAAAAAAAATTGTGATCTGTGATCTTAGTGTCTTGTCCTAAATGTTCTTAGATGTATTGGTTTGTCATGAGGGGGAGTGAGGTGTGTGTGTGTGTGTGTGTGTGTGACTTGTATCTTTTTTCTTGTATTAGCGAAAAATTGTGGCAAGAGATGTGTATAGCTTATTATTGGAAACGAGAAAATTGGGTGAAGTAGGTTGAGTTAATTGTATATTATTGAGACAGGTGAATCTTTTGTCGTATTAAGGAAATTGAGGAACTTTTGTTGAATGTACCGAAAAAGGGGAATTTTTTTTTAGTTATGAGTGTGTGAATATTTTAAAGAGTGGATTGAATATGCATATTTTATATATTTTTATTTTTATTATCACACTGGCCGATTCCCACCAAGGCAGGGTGGCCCGAAAAAGAAAAACTTTCACCATCATTCACTCCATCACTGTCTTGCCAGACGGGTGCTTTACACTACAGTTTTTAAACTGCAACATTAACACCCCTCCTTCAGAGTGCAGGCACTGTACTTCCCATCTCCAGGACTCAAGTCCGGCCTGCCGGTTTCCCTGAACCCCTTCATAAATGTTACTTTGCTCACACTCCAACAGCACGTCAAGTATTAAAAACCATTTGTCTCCATTCACTCCTATCAAACACGCTCACGCATGCCTGCTGGAAGTCCAAGCCCCTCGCACACAAAACCTCCTTTACCCCCTCCCTCCAACCTTTCCTAGGCCGACCCCTACCCCACCTTCCTTCCACTACAGACTGATACACTCTTGAAGTCACTCTGTTTCGCTCCATTCTCTCTACATGTCCGAACCACCTCAACCCTTCCTCAGCCCTCTGGACAACAGTTTTTGTAATCCCGCACCTCCTCCTAACTTCCAAACTACGAATTCTCTGCATTATATTCACACCACACATTGGCCTCAGACATGACATCTTCACTGCCTCCAGCCTTCTCCTCGTTGCAACATTCATCACCCATGCTTCACACCCATATAAGAGCGTTGGTAAAACTATACTCTCATACATTCCCCTCTTTGCCTCCAAGGACAAAGTTCTTTGTCTCCACAGACTCCTAAGTGCACCACTCACTCTTTTCCTCTCATCAATTCTGTGATTCACCTCATCTTTCATAGACCCATCCGCTGACACGTCCACTCCCAAATATCTGAATACATTCACCTCCTCCATACTCTCTCCCTCCAGTCTGATATCCAATCTTTCATCAACTAATCTTTTTGTTATCCTCATAACCTTACTCTTTCCTGTATTCACTTTTAATTTTCTTCTTTTGCACACCCTACCAAATTCATCCACCAATCTCTGCAACTTCTCTTCAAAATCTCCCAAGAGCACAGTGTCATCAGCAAAGAGCAACTGTGACAACTCCCACTTTGTGTGATTCTTTATCTTTTAACTCCACGCCTCTTGCCAAGACCCTCGCATTTACTTCTCTTACAACCCCATCTATAAATATATTAAACAACCACGGTGACATCACACATCCTTGTCTAAGGCCTACTTTTACTGGGAAATAATTTCCCTCTTTCCTACATACTCTAACTTGAGCCTCACTATCCTCGTAAAAACTCTTCACTGCTTTCAGTAACCTACCTCCTACACCATACACCTGCAACATCTGCCACATTGCCCCCCTATCCACCCTGTCATACGCCTTTTCCAAATCCATAAATGCCACAAAGACCTCTTTAGCCTTATCTAAATACTGTTCACTTACATGTTTCACTGTAAACACCTGGTCCACACACCCCCTACCTTTCCTAAAGCCTCCTTGTTCATCTGCTATCCTATTCTCCGTCTTATTCTTAATTCTTTCAATAATAACTCTACCATACACTTTACCAGGTATACTCAACAGACTTATCCCCCTATAATTTTTGCACTCTCTTTTGTCCCCTTTGCCTTTATACAAAGGAACTATGCATGCTCTCTACCAATCCCTAGGTACCTTACCCTCTTCCATACATTTATTAAATAATTGCACCAACCACTCCAAAACTATATCCCCACCGGCTTTTAACATTACTATCTTTATCCCATCAATCCCAGCTGCCTTACCCCCTTTCATTTTACCTACTGCCTCACGAACTTCCCCCACACTCACAACTGGCTCTTCCTTACTCCTACAAGATGTTATTCCTCCTTGTCCTATACACGAAATCACAGCTTCCCTATCTTCATCAACATTTAACAATTCCTCAAAATATTCCCTCCATCTTCCCAATACCTTAACTCTCCATTTAATAACTCTCCTCTCCTATTTTTAACTGACAAATCCATTTGTTCTCTAGACTTCCTTAACTTGTTAATCTCACTCCAAAACTTTTTCTTATTTTCAACAAAATTTGTTGATAACATCTCACCCACTCTCTCATTTGCTCTCTTTTTACATTGCTTCACCACTCTCTTAACCTCTCTCTTTTTCTCCATATACTCTTCCCTCCTTGCATCACTTCTACTTTGTAAAAACTTCTCATATGCTAACTTTTTCTCCCTTACTACTCTCTTTACAGCATTCCACCAATCGCTCCTCTTCCCTCCCGCACCCACTTTCCTGTAACCACAAACTTCTGCTGAACACTCTAACACTACATTTTTAAACCTACCCCATACCTCTTCGACCCCATTGCCTATGCTCTCATTAGCCCATCTATCGTTTTATTTTATATATCTAGGCATTAATTCTCTCTATGACAATGTTATGGTTGAATTGAGGTGTTTGTTGATTAGTGGTGGAGGTAGTGTGGTAGAAAGAGCAGGTCATATCCTCAGGTGATGCTTTGGGGTGACCTGAGATCTTGATCCGAGGTCGGGGAGTGAAGGGTGTTCCTCAGGTTCACATTCGAGCCTCACCAGACATATAAATGAGGTCGTTTTGAGGAGAAGACGCCTAGAGTTGAGGGAGAGATGGATTGTGTAGAGAGAGGAAGTTATAGAATGTTGTGAATTGAAATCTTAATTCATAGTACGAAAAAACCATGACGAGTGAAATTGGGGGTGAATAGTGTGTGAAGGTTATATTGGAAGTTAGTGATTTTGTGACTTGTGAAAGTGATATATTTTGTACTACAAAAACAGGAAAATTGTATCTTGTGGGTTCAGTGAAATTTTTGAGATTTTTGTAACATATTGTAATCTGTTGTGGGTATTAAAACAAAAAATTTGATGTAATTACCGATGTATTGCTGAATACTGAAACGAGGAAATATTCATGATATGTAAAATTGAGGCAAGTGAAATCCTTAGTTGTATTATGTAAAAAAAAAGGAAAAAAAAATGTGGGTTGCGCTTGAGCTAGAGAAAAATGTGTAATGTTTTCCCTATGTTGTATATGAAATGTTGTGAATTACCCAAAATGTGTATTACTGAGAATTCTTATAATTATGAAAATGTATTACTTAAAATTGGAAAATAAATGAAAAAAAATTGTGTCTTAGTGTTATCTTGGGGCGGGGGTGAGGTCAGGGGTGGGGTGTGGGTGAGGTCAGGGGGGGCGGGGGTGAGGTCAGGGGTGGGGCGGGGGTGAGATCAGGGGTGGTGTGGGGGTGAGGTCAGGGGTTGTGCGGGGGTGAGGTCAGGGGTGGTGCGGGGGTGAGGTCAGGGGTGGTGCGAGGGTGAGGTCAGGGGTGGTGCGGGGGTGAGGTCAGGGGTGGTGCGGGGGTGAGGTCAGGGGTGGTGCGGGGGTGAGGTCAGGGGTGGTGCGGGGGTGAGGTCAGGGGTGGTGCGGGGGTGAGATCAGGGGTGGTGCGGGGGTGAGGTCAGGGGTGGTGCGAGGGTGAGGTCAGGGGTGGTGCGGGGGGTGAGGTCAGGGGTGGTGCGGGGGTGAGGTCAGGGGTGGTGCGGGGGTGAGGTCAGGGGTGGTGCGGGGGTGAGGTCAGGGGTGGTGCGGGGGTGAGGTCAGGGGTGGTGCGGGGGTGAGGTCAGGGGTGGTGCGGGGGTGAGGTCAGGGGTGGGGTGTGGGTAAGGTCAGGGGTGGGGCGGGGGTGAGGTCAGGGGTGGGGCGGGGGTGAGGTCAGGGGTGGTGCGGGGGTGAGATCAGGGGTGGTGCGGGGGTGAGGTCAGGGGTGGTGCGGGGGTGAGGTCAGGGGTGGTGCGGGGGTGAGGTCAGGGGTGGTGCGGGGGTGAGGTCAGGGGTGGGGTATGGGTGAGGTCAGGGGTGGGGTGTGGGTAAGGTCAGGGGTGATGCGGGGGTGAGGTCAGGGGTGGTGCGGGGGTGAGGTCAGGGGTGGGGTATGTGTGAGGTCAGGGGTGGTGCGGGGGTGAGGTCAGGGGTGGGGTGTGGGTGAGGTCAGGGGTGTTGGGGTGATTTCAGGGGTGGGGTGTGGTTAAGGTCAGGGGTGGAGTGTGGGTGAGGTCAGGGGAGGGGTGCAGGTAAGGTCAGGGGAGGGGTGTGGGTGAGGTTAGGGGTGGTTCGGGGGTGAGGTCAGGAGTGGGGTGTGGGTGAGGTCAGGGGTGGTGCGGGGCTGAGGTCAGGGGTGAGGTGTGGGTAAGGTCAGGGTTGGTGCAGGGGTGAGGTCAAGGGTGGAGTGTGGGTGAGGTCAGGGGTGGGGTGTGGGTAAGGTCAGAGGTGGTGCGGGGGTGAGGTCAGGGGTGGAGTGTGGGTGAGGTCTGGGGTGGGGTGTGTGTGTGAGGTCAAGGGTGGTGCGGGGTTGAGGTCAGGGGTGGGGCGTGGGTGAGGTCAGGGGTGGGGCGTGGGTGAGGTCAGGGGTGGGGCGTGGGTGAGGTCAGGGGTGGGGCGTGAGTGAGGTCAGGGGTGGGGCGTGGGTGAGGTCAAGGGAGGGGTGTGGGTGAGTTCAGGGGTGGGGGGTTGGTGAGGTCATGGGAGGGGTGTTAGTGAGGTCAGGGGAGGGGGTGGCAGGGTGGGGACGCAGCAGAAGGGATTTGGCTGGGTCAGGGGCACTGGGGCATAGACGGGGTCGGTGGCATGGGTGGGTCACCACGGGCCGGCGGGCGCGTGCGGGGCATGGTTAAGGTCAGGGTCATTAACACATACGTGTGAAGGGGGATTAGGGACTGCCGCCATTTTGAAGAGCTCTGGCACCAGGTCTGGAGTCAAGAGCTGTGCCACCAAGTATACTACTGTGCCTGACCTAGCACACCAGTGCCTGACCTAGCACACCGGTGCCTGACGCAGCACACCAGTGCCTGACGCAGCACACCAGTGCCTGACGCAGCACACCAGTGCCTGACGCAGCACACCAGTGCCTGACGCAGCACACCAGTGCCTGATGCAGCACACCAGTGCCTGATGCAGCACACCAATGCCTGACCTACCACACCAATGTCTGACCCAGCACACCAGTGTCTGACCTAATACCTGTAGAGGATTTCGGGGGTCAACCTCCCTGTCGCTCGGTCTGTGACCAGGCCTCATGGTGGACGTGGGCCTGATCAACCAGGCTGTTACTGTTGGCTGCACGCAACCCGACGTACGAACCACAGCCCCGCTGGTCAGGTACTGACTTTAGGTGCCTGTCCAGCACTTTGTTGAAGACAGCCAGAGATCTACTGGTAGTTCCCCGTATGTATGCTGGGAGGCAGTTGAACAGTCTTGGGCCCCTTACACTTATTGTGTTCTCTTATCGTGCTAGTGGCGCCCCTGCTTTTCATTGGGGGATGTTGCATCGTCTTTTGCTTTCACAGGGAGTGATTTTCGTGTGTAAGTTTGGTACTAATCCATCCAGGATTTTCAAAGTGTACATAATCATGTTTCTCTCCCGCCTGCGTTCTAGGGAGTACAAGTTGAGGAAAATAAATGGTATAAAATACCGACACAATGGAAACACAAACACATATGCAGTTTAATGTGATCCTTTATTGACAACGTTTCGCCCACACAGTGGGCTTTTTCAAGTCACAAACAGATCTACCTGGGGTGGAAGGTACGTGAGTATTTATAGTCAGGTTCAGAACGTTGAGGTCAGGTGGAGAATACTGCATCTGATGATCTACCAGGTGGGGTTATAGAGTCTTGGGTAGCTTGGCAGGGGTATTGGACAAGTTGTGAGCAGACCTTCTGCAGTGTTTTATGTTCTTATGTGGGATAGCGATGAAGAAGTTTCTTGGCAAGTGGTTCAGCTATGTTATAGAAGCCATTGTTCTGGTTGAAATTGTTGGTTATAGAGATAAGCGATGATTCCAGGATTCTTCGGTATTGAGTGTTGTCTTCTGTGGCAATAAGTCTTGAGTTTCTGTAGTTAATTAAATGGTTGTGTGAATTGCGATGTTGTACACAGGCATTCCTTGTATCGTCAGTCCTGCTTGCGTATTGGTGTTCTGAAATACGTGTTTGGAGGTCTCTTGATGTTTCGCCCACGTATAATTTGTTGCAGTCGTTACAAGGGATTATGTATACCCCTGCGGAGGATGGAAGCTTGTCCTGTCTACTACTGGTGATGTCCTTGATGATCGTGGTTGTGGAGGTAGATACTTGGAATGATGTATTGGAAAAGATGTTGGAAACATGTTTGGCAATGGAGTTGGTGGGGAGGACTATGTATCTCTTCTCGGCAGTGTCTTCTCTGGGTGTGTTGAAGATGTTTAATGCCCGCCGTCTGCAGTCTCTGATGAAGTGACGAGGATAGTGGAGTTTAGAAAATATTTGTTCAATTATAGTGCATTCTTCCTCAAGGAACTCATTGCTGCAGATTCTGAGTGCGCGCAGGAAGAAGCCTATAATTACACCACGTTTAGTTTTGGTGTCGTGGTGAGAGTAGAAGTGGAGAAGATCGTTTTGGTTGGTTGGTTTTCGATAGACTTTAAAACGAAGTTCATGGTCAGTTTTGCAGAGAAGAACAAGGAAAGGAAAAGTGTTGTCGACTTCTTCAAGTGTGAACTGGATTGAGGGCTCGACCTGGTTGAGCTTGTCTTGGAGAGCTTGAACGTTGAAGCACCTGGGAGTTATGACTGGAAACACTAAGACTGAAAGCTACGCCTATTTAATGATCTTTCTCATTTTAAATGTTAATGAGGTGTGTGACCAACACTCAGAGAAGCATAACCCACAACAGAACAATCAAAACATTAATCTTGACGTGCCAGTTATAGTATATGGATCGGTTACCACTTGAAAATCAGCCATTTCTGTAAAACCCAACCTTAAGCTACGAGAAATTTCACACCACCACCACCATCAGTTAGAAAAGATACAGCAAAAACAAATTTACCATTGATATTGCATTAAAGATAAGTAGAGTTTGTCCTGGATCACTTGGATTATTGCCAGATAAGTAGTAAGCTGCTAAATCCTGTTAAGAGTTTTTATCAGGATAGTGAGGCTCAGGTAAGGGTGTGTAGGGGAGAGAGAGAGAGAGAGAGAGAGAGATATTACTTTCCAGTAAAAGTAGACCTTAGACAGGGATGTGTAATTTCAGTATGGTTGTTTAACGTATTTTTAGATGGGGTTGTAAAAGAAGTAAATGCTATGGTGTTGGGGAGAGGGGTGGGATTAAATTATGGGGAATCAAATACAAAATGGGAGTTGACACAGTCACTTTTTGCTGATGACACTGTGCTTTTGGGAGATTCTAAAGAAAAATTGCAAAGGTTAGTGAACGAGTTTGGGAGGGTGTGTAAAGGTAGAAAGTTGAAAGTGAACATAGATAAGAGTAAGGCGATGAGGGTACCAAACGATTTAGATAAAGAAAAATTGGATATCACATTGGAGAGAGGAAGTATGGAAGAAGTGAATGTGTTCAGATATTTGAGAGTTGACTTGTCAGCACAAGGGTTTATGAAGGACGAGGTTAGCCATGGAATTGATGAAGGAAAAAAGGTGAGTGGTGCTTTGAGGTATGTGTGGGGACCAACGTTATCCATTTAGACAAAGAAGGAAATGTACGAGAGTATAATTGTATCAACACTTATAAGGGTGTAAAGCTTGGGTTGTGAATGCCGCAAAGAGGAGGAGACTGGAGGCAGTGGAGATGTCATGTCTAAGGGCAGTATGTGGTGTAAATATTATGCAGAGAATTCGTAATGTGGAAATTAGGAGGAAATTAGCCCTTTTCAGAGGGCTGAAGAGGGTTTTTGAGGTGGTTTGTTCATTTAGAGAGGATGGATTTATACGCTCTACAAGCGTATAAATCTGTAATGGAAGGAAGGCATGGTAGGGTTCATCCTAGGAGAGGTTGGAGGGAGGGGGTAAAGGAGGTTTTGTGGGCGAGGGGCTTGGACTTCCAGCAAGCGTGCGTATGTAAGAGTGGAGTGGAGACGAGTGGTTTTTTGGAATCTGACGAGCTGTTGGAGCAGGGTAATATTTTGTGAAGGGATTCAGGGAAACCGGTTAGCCGGACTTGAGTCCTGGAGGTGGGAAATACAATAACTGCACTTTAAAACCGGGGTTTGGGATATTAGTTATTTAGAGGGATATCTGAACTGTCGTATCTGAGCGCCTCTGCAAAGACAGTGATTGTGTATGAATGATGGTGAAAGTGTTGAACGATGATGAGTTTTTCTCTTGGTTTTTTCTTTCTTTTTTGGTCACCCTGCCTCGGTGGGAAACGGTCGACGTGTTAAAAACAAAATCACCTGTACAGGATGAAAATAAATGGTATAAAATACCGACACACTGGAAACATAAACACATATGCAGTTTAATGTGATCCTTTATTGACAACGTTTCGCCCAACACAGTGGGCTTTTTCAAGACACAAACAGATCTACCTGGGGTGGAAGGTACGGGAGTATTTATAGTCAGGTTCAGAATGTTGAGGTCAGGTGGAGAATGCTGCATCTGATCTACCGGGTGGGGTTATAGTCTTGGGTAGCTTGCCAAGCTACCCAAGACTCTATAACCCCACCCGGTAGATCATCAGCCCACTGTGTGGGCGAAACGTTGTCAATAAAGGATCACATTAAACTGCATATGTGTTTGTTTCCATCACCTGTACAGGTTGGTTCAACTAACATGATCTTAAATGGTATGGTGATACTGACAAACTGAGGCAAAGAACACTTGTCCACATGTGAGGATATATGCAAAACAACCATGGGGGGAGTTGAATGAAAGCTCTAGGCCTTTCGTTTTGCAATCAACACATCACCAGTAGCTTACAGTGTTGCAGAAGAGAGGATAAGTTCCAACAGGCACATTCAGATGGAATATTTTTCCCAATGAAAACATTCCCTCTGGTACTGCACTGATATTAACCGTTACTTGAGCGATATTTCATCTCCGTTACTTGAGCGATATTTCATCTCCGTTACTTGAGCGATATTTCATCTCCGTTACTTGAGCGACATTTCATCTCCGTTACTTGAGCGACATTTCATCTCCGTTACTTGAGCGACATTTCATCTCCGTTACTTGAGCGATATTTCATCTCCGATACTTGAGCGATATTTCATCTCCGTTACTTGAGCGATATTTAATCTCCGTTACTTGAGCAGTATTTAACAGTCGTGTTAACGGCTGGTTTAACATCGTTTTCCTTCTATTATCCGGCATTTTAGTCTCTAGCCCCTGGTTTATTGGCACTTTATCGTTAATAACCGCACGATAAATACGCCGGGTCATTAACCAGAAGCTCGTTACCAGGTGATCGTTAGCAATTGCCTGGCAAACGTTCATTACCAGGGATGTTTCGTTTATTGATCCTTGTAGAGCCTTGGATTAAGGGTGAATTTTGTCTGTGCTTGAGACTGCGTTTTGGTGCGTGGACCTGTTATGTGAGGGGGGGACCTGATGCACTCACCTGGTATGGGGCGACCTGATGCACTGACCTGATATATGGGGTGACCTAATGCACTGATCTGGTATGGGGTGACCTGATGTACTGACGGTTGGTATGGGGTGACCTGATGCAACGACCTGGTATGGGGTGGCCTGATGCATTGGCCTGGAATGGGGTGACCTGATGCACTGACCTGGTTTGGGATGACCTGATGCACTGACCTGGTATGGGGAGACCTGACACTGACCTGGTATAGGGTGACCTGACACTGATCTGGTATGGGGGGTGTGATAAGAGCACAAGAATGAAGGATCACTGCTGCAGGCCTGCTGGCCCATGCTTGGCAAGTGATTCTCAAATCCAAGAGTTCTCTCCAGCACACAAGCAACATCGGGGTAGCTTTTACGCCTAAGTATTTCGCCTGAGCAAGGACCCATCTTCAGTTGAAACATTTTGTGCAATAAAGATTCTCAAGTATTGCAGATGTCTCATTCATCAACATGAAGGTGTTCTGCACCATCATAATTTGATCATTCTCACAAGCTAATTTGATCATTCTCACAAGCTAATTTGATCATTCTCACAAGCTAATTTGATCATTCTCACAAGCTAATTTTATTCTCACACGCAAATTTGACCATTCTCATACACGAATTTGGTCATTCTCACTAATTTGATCCTCACACACTGATTTGACCCGTCTCACACACTGATTTGACCCTTCTCACACACACACACGCACACACACACTTATATATTTCCAACCTATTCACGAAGCTAACCCAGAAAATAGCATCAAAACCTGCCTCTTGTGTAGCCTTTTTTTTTCGTTTCGATGACCCTACTTGACAGATTGTTTCACTCATCAATAACTCTATTCCCGAAGTAATCCTGTCCTACATCCTTTCTAAATCTAAATTTACTGTTTTATAATCTGTTTTTATTCAAGCCTGACTTCCGCTCCAGTGGTACAGAGTTTCGAGAAGATGAAGAATCAAAAATGTGGTCAATATCTGGGTATCTTTATTGGCAGATGTTTCGCCGAACAATGGCTGTATCAACAGAATATAGACACATGTGCAGGGAGACTGTTGAAGATGAGATAGTCCTTCAGGCTTGCAGAATTATGCGTAGAAGACAGTATATGAAGTAATCAGTCCCTCGGCCCAGAAGCGGGTATCTAAAGCACAGGCGAGAAGATAGAGGGTTATTTACCAGGGTCAGATGAGGTGCAGCAGATGAAGGTATTGTTAAATGTGGGCGTGGCCAACCAGTGGAAATGGGCGAAACCTTTCAGTAGTAAAGATACCCAGCTGTTGGACATGTATCTTAATCAGCTTGGCCTTCGTTGCTGTGTCTGACAGAATAACGCAATGGTATAGAGGTTAGGTTAGGTAAGGTTTGTCAGGAATCTGGGCAGGTGTTTCGTGACGTGAGTCTTAGTCATGTGATGCCAGCAGCTGGAGCTTTTGGTCATCTAACCGAGGCCTTCCGCTGGCTTACCGGTGCACCCACTTCAAAAATTATGGTTATGATTTTTCTTGGTATAGCAGAGTTCTTCTGAGTACTTAGTTATCTGTGGCCCGACTACTGCACAGTGAGGGAGGAAATGTTTAACAGATGGAGTCGAACAATTGAATTAGGGATTGAGGTGTGGGGGACTACTGACGGGGTGATGGGGACTACTGACGGGTTGATGGGGACTACTGACGGTTGATGGGGACTACTGAGGTGATGGGGACTACTGACGGGTTGATGGGGCACTGACGTTGATGGGAACTGGCAGGGTTGATGGGGACTACTGACGGGTTGATGGGGACTACTGACGGGGTGATGGGGACTACTGACGGTGGGACCGCTTGATGGGGACTAGAGGTGATGGGACTACTGACGGGTTGATGGGGACTACTGACGGGTTGATGGGGACTACTGACGATGGGGCTGATTGATGGGGACTACTGACGGGGTTGATGGGGACCAGGTGATCGGGGATGGACTACTGACGGGTTGATGGGGACACTGACGGGGTTGATGGGGACTACTGACGTTGATGGACACGGGGTTGATGTGGGACTACTGACTGGGTGATGGGGACACTGCGGGTTGATGGAGGACCACTGACGGGGTCTGGACTACGGGGTTGATGGGACCACTGATGGGGTTGATGGACCACTGACGGGTTGATGGGGACTACTGACGGATGGGGACTACTGATTGATGGGACCACTGACGGTGATGGACACGACGGGTTGATGGGGATCACGACGGGGTCATGGACCTGACGGGTTATGGGCACGAGGTGGAGGGACCACTGAGGGTTGATGGACCACTGACGGGTTGATGGGAACCGACGGGGTTGATGGGGCCCACTGACGGGTTGATGGGGACCACTGACGGGTTGATGGACCACTGACGGGTTGAGGGAAAGGAGATGGGTCTGATGCTCTGACCCCCTGCGCTTGAATGGACCACCGATCGTCTCTGCACTCACCCACCCGGTTGATGCTCACACTCACCCCATTCCCTCTCATACCACTTACTTCGCTACCACTCACTGATTGCATCCTCACTCACACGATTGACTTCTCCTACACCCCCATTCGCTCCTACATACACCACCTGCCTCACATCACCACCATCTTGCCTCACACTACACACCATTCTTCTACACAGTGTTCCCTCATCTCCATTCCCTCACACTCACACCATTCCTTCCCTCACCTCCCACCACTTCTCCCACACTTCCCCCCACACTCACCACCATTCCTTCTCCACTCACCACTCCCACCACATTCCTTCTCCTCACCCACCATTCCTTCTCTCCCATCTCTCACTCACCCACCATTTCTTCCCTCACACTCACCACCATTCCTTCTACCTCACCCACCATTCCCTTCTCCTCCTCACACATCTCTCTCACACTCACCCACATTCCTTCCTCTCACTCACCCACCATTCCCTTCCCTCACACTCCCCACCATTCCTTCCTCACACTCCCACCATTCCTTCCCTCACACTCACACCATTCCCTTCCCCTCACCCACCATCCCTTCCCTCCCCCATTCCCCTCACTCCCCACCATTCCTCTCCTCACACTCACATTCCTTCCTCCACCCCACCATTCCTTCCTCCTCACCACCATTCTCCCCCACTCACCATCATTCCTTCCTCACACTCACCCACCATTCTTCCCTCCCCCACTCTCCTCCCCCCATTCCTCCTCACACTCCCACCTTTCCTTCCCCTCACACTCACCCATCTCTCTCCTCACACACATTCTCCTCACTACCACATTCCTTCCCTCACTACCCCTTCCTTCCCCTCACCATTTCTCCTCCTCACATTCTTCCTCACTCACCATTTCCTTCCCCTCACACTCACCCCCATTCCTTCCCTTCACACTCACATTCCTTCCCTACACTCACCCATCATTCCCTTCTCCTCACTCACCACATTCCTTCCCTCACACTCACCCTCCCTTCCTCACACTCCACATCTTCCCTCACCTCCCATTCCTTCCTTCACACTCCCCATCATTCCTTCCCCTCCTACCACCATTCCTTCCTTCACTCCCATTCCTTCCCTCACACTCACCACCATTCCTTCCTCACACTCACCCACCATTCCTTCTCCCTTCCTTCCCTTCACACTCACCATTCCCTTCCCTCCCTCATCACTTTCTCACTCCCATCATTCCTTCCCTCACACTCACCCATCATTCCTTCCCACTCCCCACATTCCTTCCTCCACCATCTTCCTTCCCCTCACACTCACCCATCATTCCTTCCCTTCACATCTCATTCCCTTCCTCACTCACCATCATTCCTCCTTCACACTCACCCATCATTCCTTCCCTTTCACCTCACCATCATTCCTTCCCTCACTCACCCATCATTCCTTCCCTTCACACTCACCATCATTCCTTCCTCCTCACCACATTCCCTTCCTTCACCTACATTCCCTTCCCTCACACTCCCCACCATTCCTTCCTCACCTCACCATCATTCCTTCCCTCACACTCACCTCATTCCTTCCCTTCACTCACCATCATCTTCCTCACTCACCATCATTCCCTTCCCTCACACTCACCCATCCTTCCCTCACACTCCCCATCATTCCTTCTCCTACCTCATCATTCCTTCCCTTCACACTCCCACCATTCCCTTCCCCTTCACACTCACTCCATCATTCCTTCCCTCACACTCACCACATTCCTTCCCTCACATCCATCATTCCCTTCCTCACTCACCATCATTCCCTTCCCCTCACACTCACCATCATTCCCTTCCTTCCTCACCATCATTCCTTCCCCTCACACTCCCCACCATTCCTTCCCTTCACACTCACCCATCATTCCCTTCCTCACACTCACCCATCATTCCTTCCCTTCACACTCACCATCATTCCCTTCCCCTCACACTCACCATCATTCCCTTCTCCCTCACACTACCCATCATTCCTTCCCCTCACACTCACCACTTCCTTCCCCCTCACACTCACCCATCATTCCCTTCCCTTCACACTCACCCATCTTTCCTTCTCCTCACACTCACCCATCATTCCATTCCCTTCACACTCACCCATCATTCCTTCCCCTCACACTCCCCCATCATTCCTTCTCCCTCACACTACCATCATTCCTTCCCCTCACACTCACCCATCTTTCCCCTTCCCCTCACACTAACCCATCATTCCTTCCCTTCACACTCACCCATCATTCCTTCCCTCACACTCACCCATCATTCCTTCTCCTCACACTAACCCATCATTCCCTTCCCTCACACTCACCCATCATTCCTTCCCTCACACTCACCCATCATTCCTTCCTTCACTCACCCATCATTCCTCTCCCTGACACTCACCCATCATTCTCTTCGCCATCACACTAACCCATCATTCCCTTCCCCTCACACTCACCCATCATTCCTTCTCCTCACACTAACCCATCATTCCTTCCTTCACACTCACCCATCATTCCCTTCTCCTCACACTCACCCATCATTCCCTTCCCCTCACACTCACCCATCATTCCCTTCCTCTCACACTCACCCATCATTCCTTCCCCTTCACACTCCCCATCATTCCTTCCCTCACACTCACCCATCATTCCTTCCTTCACACTCACCCATCATTCCTTCCCTCACACTCACCCATCATTCCCTTCCTCACACTCACCCATCATTCCCTTCCCTTCACACTCTCCCATCATTCCTTCCCTCACACTCACCCATCATTCCCTTCCCTCACACTCACCCATCATTCCCTTCTCCTCACACTCCCATCATTCCCTTCCCCTCACACTCACCCATCATTCCTTCCCTCACACTCCCATCATTCCCTTCCTTCACCTCACCCATCATTCCCTTCCCCTCACACTCACCCATCATTCCTTCCCCTTCACACTAACCCATCATTCCTTCCCCTCACACTCACCCATCTTTCCCCTTCCCTCATAACCATCATTCCTTCCCTTCACACTCACCCATCATTCCTTCCCTCACACTCACCCATCATTCCCTTCCCCTCACACTCACCCATCATTCCTTCCCTCACACTCACCCATCATTCCCTTCCCTTCACACTCCCATCATTCCTCTCCTACACTCACCCATCATTCCCTTCCCTTCACACTCACCCATCATTCCTTCTCCTCACACTCTCCCATCATTCCCTTCTCCCTCACACTCACCCATCATTCCCTTCCCCTTCACACTCTCCCATCATTCCTTCCCTCACACTCACCCATCATTCCTTCTCCTCACCTCACCCATCATTCCTTCCCCTCACACTAACCCACTTTCCCCTTCCCTTCACACTCACCCATCATTCCCTTCTCCTCACACTCACCATCATTCCTTCCTTCACACTCCACCATTCCCTTCCCTTCACACTCACCCATCATTCCTTCCCCTCACCACTCACCCATCATTCCTTCCTTCACACTCACCCATCATTCCCTTCCCTCACACTCACCCATCATTCCCTTCCCTCACACTCACCCATCATTCCCTTCCCTTCACACTCACCCATCATTCCTTCCTTCACACTCACCCATCATTCCTTCCCCTCACACTCACCATTCCTTCCCTTCCACTCACCCATCATTCCCTTCCCTCACACTCACCCATCATTCCCTTCCCTTACACTCCCCATCATTCCTTCCCTCACACTCACCCATCATTCCTTCCCTCACACTCACCCATCATTCCCTTCCCCTCACACTCACCCATCATTCCCTTCCCTCACACTAACCCATCATTCCCTTCCCTTCACACTCACCCATCATTCCTTCTCCTCACACTCAACCCATCATTCCCTTCCCTTCACTCACCCATCATTCCCTTCCCCTCACCTCACCCATCATTCCTTCTCCTCACACTACCCATCATTCCCTTCCCTCCTCACCCATCATTCTCTCCTCACACTACATTCCTTCCCTTCACACTCCCCATCATTCCTTCTCCTCACACTCACCCATCATTCCTTCCCTTCACACTACCCATCATTCCTTCCTCACACTACCCATCATTCCCTTCCTCACACTCACCCATCATTCCTTCCCTCACACTCACCCATCATTCTCTTCTCCTCACACTCCCATCATTCCCTTCCCTCACACTCACCCATCATTCCCTTCCCTCACACTCCCATCATTCCTTCCCTCACACTCACCCATCATTCCTTCTCCCTCACACTCACCCATCATTCCCTTCCCTCACACTCACCCATCATTCCTTCTCTCTCACTAACCCATTTCCTTCCTTCACCTCTCCATCATTCCTTCTCCTGACACTCACCCATCATTCCCTTCCCTCACTCACCCATCATTCTCTCTCTCACACTCCCATCTTCCCTTCCCCTTTCACACTCTCCCATCATTCCTTCTCCTGACCTACCCATCATTCCTTCCTCACACTCACCATCATTCCCTTCTCCTCACACTCTCCCATCATTCCCTTCTCCTCACACTCACCCATCATTCCTTCCCTCACACTCTCCCATCTTTCCCCTTTCCCCTTCACACTCACCCATCATTCCCTTCTCCCTCACACTCTCCCATCATTCCCTTCTCCTCACACTAACCCATCATTCCCTTCCCCTCACACTCACCCATCATTCCTTCTCCCTCACACTAACCCATCATTCCTTCCCTTCACACTCACCCATCATTCCCTTCTCCTCACACTCACCCATCATTCTTCTCCTCACACTAACCCATCATTCCCTTCCCTCACACTCACCCATCATTCCTTCTCCTCACACTAACCCATCATTCCCTTCCCTTCACACTCACCCATCATTCCCTTCTCCTCACACTCACCCATCATTCCTTCCCCACACTCCCCATCATTCCCTTCCCTCACACTCTCCCATCATTCCTCTCCCTCACACTCACCCATCATTCCTTCTCTCACACTCACCCATCATTCCCTTCTCCTCACACTCACCCATCATTCCTTCTCCTCACACTCAATCATTCCTCACACAAAATTTGCCCTCAACACAAACATTTGTCATACACACACTCCCTTCCACACACACCATCCTTCTCTCACACACACACACTCAACCACACACACACACACACACACACAACACATCACACACACAACAAAGAAGAGTATGCAGTACAAAAATGTGTAGTTACAAGCTGCCTAATCACAGACAAACACAATAAACCACCATTAACACAGACACAACCCAACAACATAGAAGGAGAGAGAGAGACACAGGAGGAGGAGGAAGAGGAGAGAGCTAGAGGAGAGAGGAAGAGAGGGGTTTAGGTAGGAGAGACATGAGAGTACTAAAGAATGCAGAGATTTGATCGAAACCACACATCTGCCTGATTAACAGACTGCCAAATTAACAAATTAGGATATTATGAGGTTGCGTGGTAAGAGTAGGAAAAAAGGATCTGCAGCTCATCGGAGGGGAGGAAAACAGGAGAAGCAGAAGTATTGGTAGATGAAGTACATGAGTAGGTGTGATGGATGTGACGACCAGACTACTTACTAGGTAAATCCGGCTCTTCCTAGTGAACGTACTGCTGATAGGTTAAGGCACTGGTTAAGCCAGTAGGAAACTGACCTGCCTCACCTCAGATCCTGCCGAAGTCATGTCTATATACCGATTGTAAAAGATATATGGATTTACAAAGTTGTGATAGTTGATGAAGGAATTGGTATAGTAATATGTACTGTTTTAGTGTAACTACAAGTATTACTGCACTACTCACTGAAGTTACTGCTAACTCACAACACATCATACTGCCGTGTCACGATTATGTTGATGCAGTGTTGAAAACATCAGCAACTTATCTAAGTTAACATTAAGTACATTAACGCTTGTTGATCTAGTACATCCTAGATCTAGTACTCGCTTGTTGATCTAAGCTAACACCTACCTAGTTTAGATGCTAATACATTAGTTAACATCGCCTAGTATCTAGTTTAATCTTCTGCTTGTTGATCTAAGTTAACATCGCCTAGTATCTAGTTTAATCTAAGTTAACATCGCCTAGTATCTAGTTTAATCTTCTGCTTGTTGATCTAAGTTAACATCGCCTAGTATCTAGTTTAATCTAAGTTAACATCGCCTAGTATCTAGTTTAATCTTCTGCTTGTTGATCTAAGTTAACATCACCTAGTATCTAGTTTAATCTTCTGCTTGTTGATCTAAGTTAACATCGCCTAGTATCTAGTTTATTCTGCTTGTTGATCTAAGTTAACATCACCTAGTATCTAGTTTAATCTTCTGCTTGTTGATCTAAGTTAACATCACCTAGTATCTAGTTTATTCTGCTTGTTGATCTAAGTTAACATCACCTAGTATCTAGTTTAATCTTCTGCTTGTTGATCTAAGTTAACATCACCTAGTATCTAGTTTATTCTGCTTGTTGATCTAAGTTAACATCACCTAGTATCTAGTTTAATCTTCTGCTTGTTGATCTAAGTTAACATCACCTAGTATCTAGTTTAATCTTCTGCTTGTTGATCTAAGTTAACATCACCTAGTATCTAGTTTAATCTTCTGCTTGTTGATCTAAGTTAACATCACCTAGTATCTAGTTTATTCTGCTTGTTGATCTAAGTTAACATCACCTAGTATCTAGTTTAATCTTCTGCTTGTTGATCTAAGTTAACATCGCCTAGTATCTAGTTTAATCTTCTGCTTGTTGATCTAAGTTAACATCACCTAGTATCTAGTTTATTCTGCTTGTTGATCTAAGTTAACATCACCTAGTATCTAGTTTAATCTTCTGCTTGTTGATCTAAGTTAACATCGCCTAGTATCTAGTCTAATCTTCTGCTTGTTGATCTAAGTTAACATCGCCTAGTATCTAGTTTAATCTTCTGCTTGTTGATCTAAGTTAACATCGCCTAGTATCTAGTTTAATCTTCTGCTTGTTGATCTAAGTTAACATCACCTAGTATCTAGTTTAATCTTCTGCTTGTTGATCTAAGTTAACATCGCCTAGTATCTAGTCTAATCTTCTGCTTGTTGATCTAAGTTAACATCGCCTAGTATCTAGTCTAATCTTCTGCTTGTTAATCTAAGTTAACATCGCCTAGTATCTAGTCTAATCTTCTGCTTGTTGATCTAAGCTAACATCACCTAGTATCTAGTTTATTCTGCTTGTTGATCTAAGTTAACATCACCTAGTATCTAGTTTATTCTGCTTGTTGATCTAAGTTAACATCACCTAGTATCTAGTTTATTCTGCTTGTTGATCTAAGTTAACATCGCCTAGTATCTAGTTTATTCTGCTTGTTGATCTAAGTTAACATCACCTAGTATCTAGTTTATTCTGCTTGTTGATCTAAGTTAACATCACCTAGTATCTAGTTTATTCTGCTTGTTGATCTAAGTTAACATCGCCTAGTATCTAGTCTAATCTTCTGCTTGTTAATCTAAGTTAACATCACCTTGTATCTAGTTTAATCTTCTGCTTGTTGATCTAAGCTAACATCGCCTAGTATCTAGTTTAATCTTCTGCTTGTTGATCTAAGCTAACATCGCCTAGTATCTAGTTTAATCTTCTGCTTGTTGATCTAAGCTAACATCGCCTAGTATCTAGTTTAATCTTCTGCTTGTTGATCTAAGCTAACATCGCCTAGTATCTAGTTTAATCTTCTGCTTGTTGATCTAAGTTAACATCGCCTAGTATCTAGTTTATTCTGCTTGTTGATCTAAGTTAACATCACCTAGTATCTAGTTTAATCTTCTGCTTGTTGATCTAAGTTAACATCGCCTAGTATCTAGTTTATTCTGCTTGTTGATCTAAGTTAACATCGCCTAGTATCTAGTTTATTCTGCTTGTTGATCTAAGTTAACATCACCTAGTATCTAGTTTATTCTGCTTGTTGATCTAAGCTAACATCGCCTAGTATCTAGTTTATTCTGCTTGTTGATCTTAGTTAACATCGCCTAGTATCTAGTTTAATCTTCTGCTTGTTGATCTAAGCTAACATCGCCTAGTATCTAGTTTAATCTTCTGCTTGTTGATCTAAGTTAACATCACCTAGTATCTAGTTTAATCTTCTGCTTGTTGATCTAAGCTAACATCACCTAGTATCTAGTTTATTCTGCTTGTTGATCTAAGCTAACATCGCCTAGTATCTAGTTTAATCTTCTGCTTGTTGATCTAAGTTAACATCGCCTAGTATCTAGTTTAATCTTCTGCTTGTTGATCTAAGTTAACATCACCTAGTATCTAGTTTAATCTTCTGCTTGTTGATCTAAGCTAACATCGCCTAGTATCTAGTTTATTCTGCTTGTTGATCTTAGTTAACATCACCTAGTACCTAGTTTATTCTGCTTGTTGATCTAAGTTAACATCGCCTAGTATCTAGTTTATTCTGCTTGTTGATCTAAGTTAACATCACCTAGTATCTAGTTTAATCTTCTGCTTGTTGATCTAAGCTAACATCGCCTAGTATCTAGTTTATTCTGCTTGTTGATCTTAGTTAACATCACCTAGTATCTAGTTTATTCTGCTTGTTGATCTTAGTTAACATCACCTAGTATCTAGTTTATTCTGCTTGTTGATCTAAGTTAACATCGCCTAGTATCTAGTTTATTCTGCTTGTTGATCTAAGTTAACATCACCTAGTATCTAGTTTAATCTTCTGCTTGTTGATCTAAGCTAACATCGCCTAGTATCTAGTTTATTCTGCTTGTTGATCTTAGTTAACATCACCTAGTATCTAGTTTATTCTGCTTGTTGATCTTAGTTAACATCACCTAGTATCTAGTTTATTCTGCTTGTTGATCTTAGTTAACATCACCTAGTATCTAGTTTATTCTGCTTGTTGATCTAAGTTAACATCACCTAGTATCTAGTTTAATCTTCTGCTTGTTGATCTAAGCTAACATCACCTAGTATCTAGTTTATTCTGCTTGTTGATCTAAGCTAACATCGCCTAGTATCTAGTTTAATCTTCTGCTTGTTGATCTAAGCTAACATCGCCTAGTATCTAGTTTAATCTTCTGCTTGTTGATCTAAGTTAACATCACCTAGTATCTAGTTTAATCTTCTGCTTGTTGATCTAAGCTAACATCACCTAGTATCTAGTTTATTCTGCTTGTTGATCTAAGCTAACATCGCCTAGTATCTAGTTTAATCTTCTGCTTGTTGATCTAAGTTATCACCTAGTATCTAGTTTTATCTTCTGCTTGTTGATCTAAGCTAACATCGCCTAGTATCTAGTTTAATCTTCTGCTTGTTGATCTAAGTTAACATCACCTAGTATCTAGTTTATTCTGCTTGTTGATCTAAGTTAACATCGCCTAGTATCTAGTTTATTCTGCTTGTTAATCTAAGTTAACATCGCCTAGTATCTAGTTTAATCTTCTGCTTGTTGATCTAAGTTAACATCGCCTAGTATCTAGTTTAATCTTCTGCTTGTTGATCTAAGTTAACATCGCCTAGTATCTAGTTTAATCTTCTGCTTGTTGATCTAAGTTAACATCACCTAGTATCTAGTTTAATCTTCTGCTTGTTAATCTAAGTTAACATCGCCTAGTATCTAGTTTAATCTTCTGCTTGTTAATCTAAGTTAACATCGCCTAGTATCTAGTTTAATCTTCTGCTTGTTAATCTAAGTTAACATCGCCTAGTATCTAGTTTATTCTGCTTGTTAATCTAAGTTAACATCGCCTAGTATCTAGTTTAATCTTCTGCTTGTTGATCTAAGCTAACATCACCTAGTATCTAGTTTAATCTTCTGCTTGTTAATCTAAGTTAACATCGCCTAGTATCTAGTTTAATCTTCTGCTTGTTGATCTAAGTTAACATCGCCTAGTATCTAGTTTAATCTTCTGCTTGTTGATCTAAGTTAACATCGCCTAGTATCTAGTTTAATCTTCTGCTTGTTGATCTAAGCTAACATCGCCTAGTATCTAGTTTAATCTTCTGCTTGTTGAGTGTCGAGTTGGTTCCTGTAGTGGCTTCACCTTTACAGCTTCACAAGGTTGTTTCATTCTTCCACAGTTCTATTTGCAAAGAAATTTTGACATAAGTTCGTGTTGCATCTTCTCTCCGGAAGTTTCGCTTCATTGTTTCGAGCGGCTGAATCATTTTACTCTTCCAATATTTCTTCGTATTTGAATGTATCAAAACCATTACATATCTTCAGAATTCCCAGCATCTAGATCCCAAGAATCTGGGAATTCTTCGAAGCTTACCTACCTGTTAGCCCGACCTACTTCCACTAGTGGGTTTTCCACTGGCGATGCCGCTTACCACTGCTTCACCCCACCTGTCAGCAGTATGAGCCCCGTCTACGCGCATATGCTGCGCAGGTACAACTATAGCCATATTTATAAAGGGGTGGACCGGTAAGCCGGCTAAAAGCGTCGTTGAGATAACCAAAAGCTCCAGCTGCGGGTCATCACACGACTAAGACTTGTTCTGTTTCCTGACAAACTTAACCTAACCACATGCTGCATTTTTATCAAGATTGGTTGATTGAGCACACCGACTCTAGGGACTGATTACCTCAAACTTCTGATCTTTTACCGTTCTTCTGTTTTGGACTGAGGAAGCCACTGGCTGGAGAAATTTTACCACAAAAAAGATTAACAAAGGTTGGTCAAGTGTCTCGATTATAAGTAGGTGATACCTGTGTACCAGCCAGTCATTACACACCTGGTGACACACGCTTATCAGCCAGCCAGAATTCAGATTGTTACCTACGTATCAGTCAGAACTTAAATGGTGATTTCTGTATGTCAGCTAATCAGAACTCGCGTGGTGATAGCTATGTTTCAGCCAATCAGAACTCGCTGAATTGGACCTGCTCCTTTCCCGCATCAGACCTGATTGCACCCCCCCCCTTTCCCACCGGGGGCACGGTATGACCCTTACGGGCTTACCGCTGACCCCTCCCCCACCAAGCGTGTGTTAACCAGATCAGCGTTGCTAATTAACTCGTTAAACTCCTTTAATTTAAATAAGCGAGGGAGAAAAATATATATAAATGAAAACGCTAATAATAATAAATTAATTATATTAATTATATTTATTATATTTATTATAAATTCATATTTTTTAAGTGATTCGGTTTCATTAAGTAGAAAATGTAATTATGTGCAGAATTACTCTGAGAAGTTTGCAGTAAATGTAATCCACTTAAGGTGGTCAACCAATGTAATCCACTTAAGGTGGTCAACCAATGTAATCCACTTAAGGTGGTCAACCAATGTAATCCACTTAAGGTGGTCAACCAATGTAATCCACTTAAGGTGGTCAACCAATGTAATCCACTTAAGGTGGTCAACCAATGTAATCCACTTAAGGTGGTCAACCAATGTAATCCACTTAAGGTGGTCAACCAATGTAATCCACTTAAGGTGGTCAACCAATGTAATCCACTTAAGGTGGTCAACCAATGTAATCCACTTAAGGTGGTTAACCAATGTAATCCACTTAAGATGGTCAACCAATGTAATCCACTTAAGATCAGTGATCTAAGCAAGGGTAGTTAACTGTTAGCTAGTTAATAGTCGTCAGGCTCCGGCTGACGTAACACACCGTCACATTTTCGAATTAAATCCCAATAAATCTCTTGAACATAAACAATCCAATAAACAAGATTCTCGTTTTTTTTTTTAATTTCAACAGAAAAAGAATTTTAATTTTCCTCGGAGGTCATGATTTATTTGTGACTGTTGACTGTATTTACTGTTGACTGTATTTATTGTTGACAGTATTTACTGTTGACTGTATTTACTGTTGACTGTATTTACTGTTGACTGTATTTACTGTTGACTGTATTTACTGTTGACTGTATTTATTGTTGACTGTATTTACTGTTGACTGTATTTACTGTTGACTGTATTTACTGTTGACTGTATTTATTGTTGACTGTATTTACTGTTGACTGTATTTACTGTTGACTGTATTTATTGTTGACTGTATTTACTGTTGACTGTATTTATTGTTGACTGTATTTATTGTTGACTGTATTTATTGTTGACTGTATTTACTGTTGACTGTATTTATTGTTGACTGTATTTACTGTTGACTGTATTTATTGTTGACTGTATTTACTGTTGACTGTATTTATTGTTGACTGTATTTACTGTTGACTGTATTTATTGTTGACTGTATTTATTGTTGACTGTATTTACTGTTGACTGTATTTACTGTTGACTGTATTTATTGTTGACTGTATTTATTGTTGACTGTATTTACTGTTGACTGTATTTACTGTTGACTGTATTTACTGTTGACTGTATTTATTGTTGACTGTATTTACTGTTGACTGTATTTACTGTTGACTGTATTGTTGACTGTATTTACTGTTGACTGTATTTATTGTTGACTGTATTTACTGTTGACTGTATTTACTGTTGACTGTATTTACTGTTGACTGTATTTATTGTTGACTGTATTTACTGTTGACTGTATTTACTGTTGACTGTATTGTTGACTGTATTTATTGTTGACTGTATTTACTGTTGACTGTATTTACTGTTGACTGTATTTACTATTGACTGTATTTACTATTGACTGTATTTACTGTTGACTGTATTTACTGTTGACTGTATTTACTGTTGACTGTATTTACTGTTGACTGTATTTACTGTTGACTGTATTTACTGTTGACTGTATTTACTGTTGACTGTATTTACTGTTGACTGTATTTATTGTTGACTGTATTTACTGTTGACTGTATTTACTGTTGACTGTATTTACTGTTGACTGTATTTACCGTTGACTGTATTTACTGTTGACTGTATTTACTGTTGACTGTATTTATTGTTGACTGTATTTACTGTTGACTGTATTTACTGTTGACTGTATTTACTGTTGACTGTATTTACTGTTGACTGTATTTACTGTTGACTGTATTTACTGTTGACTGTATTTACTGTTGACTGTATTTACTGTTGACTGTATTTACCATTGAAATTGAATTTGTTGCTCTGAACTACATTTTAAGAGAAACCTTTCAAGGGAAACCTTTGAAGGGGAGTCTTTTTAAGGGGAAACCTCTTAAGGTAAACCGTTTTCAGGGAATTTTTTTAAGGGAAACCTTTTAAGGAGAAACATTTTTAAGTGAAAAGAAGTTTGTGAGAAAAAACAAACTTTGATATTTCGTAGTTTTTCCAACTTTTTTTTTTTTTTTACACACCAATTTTACAGACTAAGATCTGTTATCCTGCCTCGGGTTATTTCAGAGTTTAATGTTTACTACCCCTTTACCCCTACAAGGATGCCACCCTTTACCCCTACAAGGATGCCACCCTTTACCCCTACAAGGATGCCACCCTTTACCCCTACAAGGATGCCACCCTTTACCCCTACAAGGATGCCACCCACACCAGTCGGCTTGCTGCTAGGTGAACAGGGGCAGCATTTGTAAGGAAACTTGCCCAAAGTTTCCACCCGTACCGGGGATCGAACCACGGACATTCAGTGTGTGTGAGCTGATTGGGGTACCAACCGAGCTACGGGACACCTTTTTTTTTTTTTCATTTTTCCTCTTAGTATTTTTCTGAAATATTTCCCCATGGTTATTTTACTGCTCCAGACCAGTGTGTAAGCAGGTCTGAACCTTGGTTAGTTCCTGGTCTGAGTTTGCAGTATTTAACACCGCTACGTACCGCATCGGATCCTCATTATTCGTGAACGTCAGGTCAGTAATGCAGTATTTTCTAGTCGGATCGATTCCGCTATTTGTTGGCTTAAGAAGAATTCCTTATATATGGGTTGATTGTATAAGAGACTGTTCATTGGAACTGCCAGTCTCCTGGGAAGGTGTCGCAAGGAGCGTCAGTGTGTCTAAAAAGTCATCATTTGGTGAACAATTTTTCTGAAGTCTTGGCAGGGAAACCATTCTCGCGAAGATCTTTATGGCTGTGATTTGCTGCTGCTGCTGTGGTGATAATGCTGCTGCTGTGGCTGGCAGTGTTGCTTCTGTTGCTATTGATGCTTTTCATGCTGTAACTGGTGTTGTTGCTGCTTCTATGGGGACTTGGTGGTACTAGATGTTAAAATGGCTTCTGGTATAAATAATACTATTGCTGCTGTTGATAGTGCTGCAGCTGCTGCTGTTATTACTGCGGCTAGTGTTGGTACCGTGGTTGCTACTGCTCTTGTTGCTGTTTCTGCTGCTGTTGCTGCTATTGTTTCTGATCTTTTTCTGCTGCTAAGGCTGGCATTGAAGCTATTGCTTTTCCTCTGGAACCTGTTGTTGCTGTTCCTTTTGCAGCTTCTCTTCCTGCTCCTTCTCCCACGTCTCCCGTCCTTTTCCACCTCTCTCCTGGCGTTTCTATTGCATGTGATGTGCTCCTGGCGGGTCGAGATAAGGTTGTGTGTGCCCAGACTGTTTACCAAGCATCTGGAGAATGTATTACGATAACTCCTTCGGTTTTATTGCTTTAAATGACATTAATAACTCGAGCGTGCTTTGAGTGTAGTGGAAACAGCCCTGTATAATAAAGGGATTCAAGTGAGAAGATTTAAAGTCCGTCTGGGGAGATACTGCCGTCCTGTCCCGTGTATCAAGGTAGCCTGTTTAAAGGTTTACGAACATGTAAGGTAGCAGGTAAATCATACGAACTTTTACATACATTTTTATATACTTACGTTTACTTTGGAATGTGTTTATAGATAGTTCCCATGTCAAGTGTTTTCTAGTTTAGGCGAACTGGTGGTTTAGAAAGACACGTAAGCAAACACTATGACATATTTATTAGAAAACGTTTCGGTCCTGGGACCTTGATCACTTCTAACATACAGAGGTAGAAAGGCATTATATATATAGGCGGAGAGTGAGGTGTGACGCACGTGACCTGAGGAATGTCATAAGAACATAAGAATGGAGGAACACTGTAGAAGGCCTACTGGCCCATGCGAGGCAGGTCCTTATCAAAACAACCTCTACCTATGATGAGGACGGGTAGACGATGAAATCATGTGACTCCTGTGTTGTTGGGTTGGTGCTGCTTAAGTATCATGTATGCCAATGTTTTTGAAATTCTAAACCAAAATTCTAAACCAACTTCTAAACCAACTTGTCGGTATTTATTACCAAGGTTTATACCAGGCGAACTGGTAAGAGACCGTGTCACTGGGGCAGTGATAGCTGTTACCATTAAAATTTTTTAGTGATATAGTGTATAAATAATAATATATAACCCCGTAATACACTATACAGTAGTGTGCTTATTAATTGGGACAGTGATGAAATTAGAAATTTAGAAAATTAAGGTTTAATTGAAAAATACACCGCACTGATATGACAGATAATTGATTTAATAAGAGATATGGCTACCCTTTGCTTTTATAAGCATTGCTACAAGGTTTGACATAAAATCGACCAGTTTTAAACACATTTTTGGCAAGTTCTTCGTCTTGGTACCAGGTCCTAATAACAGCAACAATTAGCTTCTCCACAGTTGAACAGCCCTGTTTCGTTATCCTGCGTTTAGTTATTCCCCATAGATTCTTAGTTGGGATGAGGTCAGAGTTTCCATGCCAATTTAAAACGCTTAGCCCACTCAATTAGAAGAATGTCAACATATTTCTGGAAGTGTGCCATGGAGCAAGATCCTGCTGGAAAATACTTTCACATTGGGCAGCAATTGAGTTGCCAGGATTGCCTTGTGTTTGTCACTGTTTTTCGTTCCCTCAGCAATAACAAGCCATCCAGGGCCTTTAGCAGTAAAACTAAGGTCGGTGGGTGTTTTGGTGCTTGTTGAATGTGTTCATTCCGAGAAGGTTCGCCTTTGCTCCGTCTCACTTCCGCTGATCTGTACCTATTCATTTGTCATCCCTCCCTTATGATCGAGTGCCCACCGCAGCCCTTTTTTCTTCATAGCAGCAGTCAATTGTTTCTTTACCGGCTTTCTGGCAGTTCTGCAACCTTCAAGGAGCCTTCGTCGAACAAATGAAGAATCATCAATTATGCCAGCTGAAGCCAAATCTCTCTGTAAATCTTTGCTGATTTTCTTGGGATCCTTGACACCATTTCTTATAACCTTGTCATCGTGAGGTGTTGTCTTGCGCTTTCTTCCACATCTTCCTTGACGCAGCGCTCCACAATCACCAGTGTCGTAAGCTCTCTTCAGAATCTGACCAAAAGTTGTCTTTGCTAGGCTCAGATTTTCAGCAATCTGATTCTCAAATCAGCATGTTTTCAAAGAGCTACAATACTTGCACGCTTCTTAGGTGTATATCCATCACGAATTTCAGCAGTAATTATGAATTGAAGGGGAGAATTTGGCAAAAATCACACTCATGAAGCACGCTTGCAGGAATAGCCTTACAGAACAACAGCTGTTGTAGCATTGACGAGTCGTAGGGTAGCACTACAGCTGGATGGTTGCCAGAGGTCGGTAGCAAACTCATCTGATGTAGCATGCAAAGAGTATGTTACAATTTATTCGGCGTACGTACACACTCCCATACAGGCTGCCTCCCAACCAGCTAACCAGGTGCTAAGGGTTTAACGATTTTTTTTAGGATACCCGTCGTTAAATCAGTACCTTGGTTCATTGTCCAATCACAGGCGAGCCCGCAAATGTTGAGGCAATGTGGTTCACTCACGGTCAGCATTTGCCAGAATTGCCTACTAGCTGGTTGAGTACGGTGCTCTCTCTCTGGCTTCTATTTTGCCATTCTTTGTCACCGTGTGGTACACTTGTATTCAACTCCTGTACATAGTGTACATAATTGTATATATATCTGGTGTAGGCAATCCAATTTAAATATTACTGCTGAGTTTGTTTTGCTCCAAAAACACATTACGACCAGGTTACAGGCCATTCTATTACACGTGTTCGTAATATTCGAAAAGAAAAGTACCCAAACTACATTAATTAAACCGGAGACTAAGACATATTAGATAATCACAAAATTTGCTCCTTTCCCATTTAATTTCCTCCCTGCTGTATATCACACAGAAAATAAAACTTAATATAAGACTATAATACACTATTTAAAGCTATGGGTTTTTAACGTGTGTAGTGCTACACACTGATATACAAGACTAACACAAATATACTTTAAAATACACTATATATAAGATAATCCATTGTGTGTGATGCTGCCAGTAGCTTATAGCTCACTGGCAGCATCACCGCTTCACAACCCAGCAAACAGTTTTCAGTCGTTGGAATGTCTGGAAGCATGTTGACACTGTTTACCTACCAGTAAATAAGTAGCTTGGTGTTAGTCGGCTGCTGTGGGTAACATGCCTTTAAACGAGGGGGGGGAGGGAGGGGGATGTACATAAATGATTCAGGATTTGAAGTGAATTTAGGTTTGGATTCAAGGTCTTAACATGTCAATTCAGAAGTGAAACAGTTCTAGGACTGAAGAAGCCACTCGTGGCGGAACGTTTCTTCTACTGAAAAAATTACTTATGATGCCTGTTAAGCCAGGTGGGTCGAGCCGGACTGCCTTAAAAAACAGTTTATCCTGAACATTTCGTCCTACGTATTTATACATTCACGTGAATTAACGGGCTATGTACAGTGTTAATTTTTGCAGCGGAACTAACTTAGCGACCTACCTGTTAATGTTTCCGGGGAGTCATTGTCCCCCGCAGCCTCGTCCCGGACCATATGTCCTGGCAGGTGACCTGGTCAGTGAAGCTATTGGTAATAGCATCACGTAGTCCAACCTAAGCGCCACAGCTCGGCTGGTCAGTGTCTGCCTAGAGGAACTTGTCGAGGTTATCGTCGTGTAAATACTATGTGGTCCCCTCAAGTCACACATGACGAACTTGGATATCTTCACTACCAACACTTGAGTGTTGCACGTAACTTAAATCATTAAGGATGTTAATAAGTTATGGATCCTCAACACACTAAGTTATCTCTTGGCGTGTTTATTGCACATATGCTTCTTATTTTGCCCTGTCTCTAGCTCTCACAAAGAGTAACCTCCAGTGTCGAGATTTGCACCCAGTTCCTCCAGCTACTTCCAGGTATAGATTATGATGTAACTTTCTCGCCTGCGTTCCATGGAGTACGGTTCGAGGGACTTCAGATGTTCTCGGTAATCTAGGTGCTGGACTGAAAATATTCGGCCATTTAAAGTTTTTTGTATATTCTCCAGGTCCGGAATTTCGTCTGTCTAAAAAAACAGGTTGTTAATGTCAAGGAATATTCCAGTAGAGAGAATAAACGACTTAAAAAAGTATCATCACTGACTTGCCATGTCTTGTTCGTTATTCATTCTATCTTTTTCTTTGCACTTATGGTGGTGTCACTGTTGTGATGCTTCATCGTTAGATCTTACAACAATGGTTCCGCCAGCTTCCTTACAGTCCTCTTCAGTTAAAGGGTTTAGTGTGTATATTGTCATTTTTTCCGCACCGGAATAGCTTAAAATAATCCTTATAGAACATATTCTTTTTCTAGTAACTCGCTGGAAGATTTAATGTGCATTATCATCGACATTTGAGGTAACCTGTGACACACTAATAAGTTCTAGCATCGTTTGCGGACAGTGTTTGTGTGTACAACGTGTCATCTCTGGGTGAACTTGGGGGTCGAGTACTGTTCTGTATGGAACACAACTTTGCTTGGTGATGGCCTCTGATTTTTCTTTACTGTTGCTCTTTGACATTCATCAAAATGTAACGATCCAACTTTCCACTTTACCAGTTATTCCTGCGCCCATTTTGGAAACGATCACACTACGAGCGCACCAGCACACCTACCACAAGCCTTTTGCAAATTCTTGTCTTAAGCCTTAAGTCATAACTTACCTATTACTGTTCGGTTTACTTATTTCTGTCGTAAACGACACACACGCCAACACCTCAGAGCCTGTTTATATTAAGTCTACATTTTCTTGTGCATTCAAAACCATGTATTGGTAAGGTAGTGAACAGAGGCAGGACCGCCCTGTTCTAAATTTAGGCAGCCTTAGGCTGTGCAGATGATGGGATTCCATATATTTAACAATCTTATTTTGAGCAATGACAAAAATTTTGGAAAGATGGAACGCCTATCTTATCGGCCTTCAGGTTTTTTTTCTTACTATTTCCTCACTGTGACATTTGTGAAGTAGGGTTGTATCAAGTATTTTTTTAAAGCTTGCAGGGATATTATTTGTAATAAATTCGTGTCTGTAAATAGAGACGTGGAAGAGTGTGGGCGTCAGGCAGAGTGCGTCGGCACGCTGTGAATGACGTTCTGGAAGTTAAATGAGGTTCGGGTTATGGCAGAAATGTTGACAATTTGATGTCGAATTTAGGGAAAAAAATACTTGTTAAACTTCAGCCGGTTTAATTAATGAGCGAGAGAGAGAGAGAGAGCACAGCGCTACAGTATTTACTGAGTTTTCCCCTCGTTTCTTTAGTGTCGTGAGTGAATGTTTCGCCTCCCAGGATAGAGCAAAACGTCGTCACAAAATTCATGCAAATTTTTGGTGACTTGTTCGAGTCTCGGGGTTGTGACAAGCGCAGAGTATGAGAGAGTTTTGTCTAGGATTTGCTATGAAAGATTTGTTTTTTGGTCGATGGAGGGAGAGAGAAGGGCGGTGAATGGTAAGCTTAGGAGGGGGGAGGGAGAGGGAAGGGAAATATAAACTAAGCTGATGATACGAGGGAGAGGCGAAGGGGAAGAGACAAACATGGATGATGAGAGGGAGAGGGGGACATGGTATAGGGCGAGAAAGAGAGAGAGAGAGAGAGAGAGAGAGAGAGAGGTAAACACAAACGTAGTTACTGCTTGGGAAATGGAGAAAGGGGTTGTAGGGAATGAGAAGGAAATGAAAGTGGTTATGAGAGAGAAGGGAGAGTAAGAGAGGAGAGTGGGAAGAGAGGGAAAATGAATGAGAGACGATAAACATACACGGCGTATGAGAGAGAATGAGAATAATTTTTACAATATATTCTAGCTGTCTCTTCCACCACTCTTCCTCTGTCCTGTCTCTTACACTATATCACTATCTGTATCCCTGTCTATATACATATATCACTATAATCTCTGTATCACTATATCACTATAACATCTGTATCACTATATCACTATCACTGTCTCTACTTCACTCTATATATATCTATATCACTACTAGTATTTAAAGTTAAGAATGTAAAGTGGTGAACCACTTAGGCTGATTCCTGCCACTTAAAGTTATTCATTATATTGATGTAATGATGATAATGAAGAGCATTGTACCGTCCTCGCCTAATTCTGCTTACAGGGGTCGATTCATAGCTCCTGGCCCCACCCTATTACTCTTAGGGTGCCGCACGGTAGGACTGGGGAGAATGAGACGACCAAGTGGAAAATGGGAGATCTGAAATGTTTGAGTGGGAAGAATGGAGGGAGTAGACTGGAAAGATGGGAATGAAGAATAGATGGAAGAGGTGGGGATGAGGGGAAGGATAAGATGAGAGAGGTGGGGATGAAGATGGTAAATAGGAGAGCTGAGGAACAGGATAGATGGAAGGATTGATGATAGAGAGTGGAAGACTAGGGCCTTGGAGTGCGTCAATATTCCTATGTGATATCTTAGCTCAGTGAGGAAGGGAGCGTAGAGGGAGTGAGGAAGGCAGCGTAGAGGGAGTGAGGAAGGCGGCGTAGAGGAAGTGAGGAAGGGAGCGTAGAGGGAGTGAGGAAGGGAGCGTAGAGGGAGAGGCTCGGTAGTCAGTGCCATACAGGGTTGCCATGAATACAGTGAAGGGCAAAGCAGGCCGTTGAGTGAAGGGCAGTTAGACTAAGTGAAGGGCAAAGCAGGCCGCTGAGTGAAGGGCAGTTAGACTAAGTGAAGGGCAAAGCAGGCCGCTGAGTGAAGGGCAGTTAGACTAAGTGAAGGGCAAAGCAGGCCGCTGAGTGAAGGGCAGTTAGACTGAGTTAATTTTTAAAAGAGTACCTGGTGAATATTGAAGCAGCCAATGATGTAGTTGGCATTACAACGCCATGGACACTATTGGTCGTAATATACTGGCGTTAAAGATCATCATATGACACCTGATTTTTAAAGGGGGGGGGGACTAGACGGGTAAGCCAGCGGAAGACCTCAGTCAGATGACCAAAAGCTCTACTGGTGGGTCATGTGACTCGGACCTGCGTCAGGAGGCCTTTGTCCTGTTTCATGGAGACAGCTTCACTCTCTGCTTCATGGAGACAGCTTCACTCTCTGCTTCATGGAGACAGCTTCACTCTCTGCTTCACGGAGACAGCTTCACTCTCTGCTTCATGGAGACAGCTTCACTCTGTGCTTCATGGAGACAGCTTCACTCTCTGCTTCATGGAGACAGCTTCACTCTCTGCTTCATGGAGACAGCTTCACTCTCTGCTTCATGGAGACAGCTTCACTCTCTGCTTCATGGAGACAGCTTCACTCTCTGCTTCATGGAGACAGCTTCACTCTCTGCTTCATGGAGACAGCTTCACTCTTTGCTTCATGGAGACAGCTTCACTCTCTGCTTCATGGAGACCGCTTCACTCTCTGCTTCATGGAGACAGCTTCACTCTCTGCTTCATGGAGACAGCTTCACTCTCTGCTTCATGGAGACAGCTTCACTCTCTGCTTCATTGAGACAGCTTCACTCTCTGCTTCATGGAGACAGCTTCACTCTCTGCTTCATGGAGACAGCTTCACTCTCTGCTTCACGTAGACAGCTTCAATCTCTGCTTCACGGAGACAGCTTCACTCTCTGCTTCACGGAGACAGCTTCACTCTCTGCTTCACGGAGACAGCTTCACTCTCTGCTTCATGGAGACAGCTTCACTCTCTGCTTCATGGAGACAGCTTCACTCTCTGCTTCACGTAGACAGCTTCAATCTCTGCTTCACGGAGACAGCTTCACTCTCTGCTTCACGGAGACAGCTTCACTCTCTGCTTCACGTAGACAGCTTCAATCTCTGCTTCACGGAGACAGCTTCACTCTCTGCTTCACGGAGACAGCTTCACTCTCTGCTTCACGGAGACAGCTTCACTCTCTGCTTCATGGAGACAGCTTCACTCTCTGCTTCATGGAGACAGCTTCACTCTCTGCTTCATTGAGACAGCTTCACTCTCTGCTTCATGGAGACAGCTTCACTCTCTGCTTCATGGAGACAGCTTCACTCTCTGCTTCATGGAGACAGCTTCACTCTCTGCTTCACGGAGACAGCTTCAATCTCTGCTTCACGGAGACAGCTTCACTCTCTGCTTCACGGAGACAGCTTCACTCTCTGCTTCACGGAGACAGCTTCACTCTCTGCTTCACGGAGACAGCTTCACTCTCTGCTTCATGGAGACAGCTTCACTCTGTGCTTCATGGAGACAGCTTCACTCTTTGCTTCATGGAGACAGCTTCACTCTCTGCTTCATGGAGACAGCTTCACTCTCTGCTTCATGGAGACAGCTTCACTCTCTGCTTCATGGAGACAGCTTCACTCTCTGCTTCACGGAGACAGCTTCACTCTCTGCTTCATGGAGACAGCTTCACTCTCTGCTTCATGGAGACAGCTTCACTCTCTGCTTCATGGAGACAGCTTCACTCTCTGCTTCATGGAGACAGCTTCACTCTCTGCTTCACGGAGACAGCTTCACTCTCTGCTTCATGGAGACAGCTTCACTCTCTGCTTCATGGAGACAGCTTCACTCTGCTTCTTGGTACAAAAGCTGTAACATACAGTAATTCCTTTAACCCTGTACTCATTACCTCTTGTTTTAATTCTTGAGCATCCCTTCTTCCTGCGACTCGACCCTACTTCAGTTTCTCCCTCTCCCTTCAGTCTCTCTTCTCCTTTTTCCCCCTCTCCCCCCCCCCTCTCTGGCTGCACATGGTGGACACTGACCTGAGGTATGTCCCCTGAAACAGCTGTGACTTATGATACATTATTCTCCACCCTGCTCTCCTCCCTCTAATTCCTTCATTCCATCCCTCTGTATATGCTTCCCGCCTTACGCTTCTACCCACATAATTCCTCGTACTTTCCCCTTAATTCCCTTTCTTCCCCATTCACTCGCATTTTCCTTTCCTTCCATCTTTTCCTTTTAATTCAACATCATCTTGACATATCAGAATAATAAGTTATTACTGAGCTGTATACCTGGTGAGGGTTTCGGGGGTCAACGTCCCCGCGGCCCGGTCTGAGACCAGGCCTCGTGGTGAAAAGATTTATGCCAACAGCATTTGGTGTTCCCAAACATCCAAGTACTAACCAAACCCAAGGTTGCTTAACTTCGCTGATCGGACGAGAAGCGGTGAGTCCAACGTGGTATGTGTGTGTGTGTGTGTGTGTGTGTGTGTGTGTGTGTGTGTGTGTGTGTGTGTGTGTGTGTGTGTGTGTGTGTATAATCTCGTGCCGAATAGGTAAAACTTGTGATTTTGGCTTAAATAGCAATGCTCCTCTTGCCGAATAAGGCAAGCGAAAATTTGTGTATATAATAATTTCGCAAAAATCATTCTGAACCTAACGAAAAAAATATATTTCTTTGTGTTTGTTATTAAATTAGTGTAAACTTGTCTAAAATATATTTAGTTGGATTAAGTTAAATTAAATTGCTTTTATTATAATAAGGTTAGATAAGTTTTCTAAGGTTCTTTTGGTACAAAATTATTAATTTTTACATTAATATAAATGAAAAAAATATACATTTAAACGTATAAGAGAAAATTTTAGAAAGGACTTAGCTTTAAATGAGTTCTTCCTAATTGATCAGTTTTACATATTCGGCACGATATTATATATATATATATATATATATATATATATATATATATATATATATATATATATATATATATATATATATATATATAAAGTCGTGCCGAATAGGCAGAACTTGCGATCTTGGCTTAAATAGCAACGCTCATCTTGCCATATAGGACAAGTGAAAATTTGTGTATGCAATAATTTTGCCAAAATCATTCTGAACCTAACGAAAAAAATATATTTCACTGTGTTTGTTTAGTATTAAATTATTGTAAACAAATCTAAAATATATTTAGTTGGGTTAGGCTAAAATAAATTGCTCTTGTTATAATAATGTTAGGTAAGTTTTCTAAGATACTTTTGGTGCAAAATTAAAAAAATTTACATTAACATTAATGAAAAAAATATATCTTTAAATGTATAAGAGAAAATTTTAGAAAGGACTTAATTTTAAATGAGTTCTTGCTTGACCAGTTTTACATATTCGGCACGACATATATATATATATATATATATATATATATATATATATATATATATATATTCTTCCATCTATCCTTCCTCCCTCTTCTTCCTCCACTTTTCCACTCTCTTACCCGTCCTTTCTCTTCCAGCATTCCGTCTTCAACCCCTACTAGTGAAGCTATGACGTTTGACATAACACTTCATTACACAAGCTACAGTGAACTTGAGTGTTGTGACGCAGCGCCAGACACAACTTTTCAGACAGCCAGTCATGAGTTGCAGGTCCTTATAGTAACTAACTGCACGGTACTTTACTGTGATAGTTTGGGTATTTGTATATTACTACGATGGTTTGTATATTATTACAATGTCTTAATAACATGGATCCAAACCAGTGCATTGAAAGGATCAACGTCTTGGCAGCTGCAGTATGTTCAAGGTATATTCCCCGAAGAAAAAAGAAAACTGGAGAGAGAAATATGTTCCCTCTACAGAAGACGACGAAGAATCACTGAGCTCCTCAAGAACGCTAGATTATCTGATACACTGAAGGGAGCGCTGACCAGGGAAGTATCAAGTTTAAGTTAAAGGATTCATACAGTATCCAGGAAAGGTAGGAGAAGCTAAAAGCAATTAGCGAAATTAAGAAAAAAATCGAAATAATTCTTTTCATATGCAAAAAAGAAAAGGGAAAAAACCACACCTAGTATTGGGCCGTTGCTCAGACAGGATGGGACTTATATAGATGACAACAAAGAATTGAGTGAGATACTGAAATCTCAATACGACACTGTTTAGCAATCCTCTGATTCGTCTAAAGATCGACAATCCAAATTATTTTTTCATGAGCCGTCAATGTATGCAAAATTTCTGACATTACCCTAACTAAACTAGACTTTGAGAAAGCCATTGACAACATGCCCATGCATTCGGTCCCAGCCAAAGGCTTGTGGAACTCTGTATTCATTAAGAACTGCAAGAAGCCCCTTTTGCGTGCCCTAAGTGTGCCATGGAGAAAGTGCATAGACATGGGTGAAATTCCAGTCACTATACACAACAGATATAGTCCCACTCCAAAAATCTTTGAAAGAGTACTAAGAAGCACTATTGCAAACCACCTGGATTCCCATAAACTGCACAATCCAGGGCAACAAGGGTTCAGAGCAGGTCGCTCCTGTCTCTCACAACTACTGGACCACTGTGACAAGGTCTTGGATGCATTGGAAGGCAAACAGAATGCAGGTGTAATATACACAGACTTTGCAAAAGCCTTTGACATGGTGTAATAGCGCACAAAATGCTTGCTAAAGGGATAACTGACGAAGTGGGCAGATGGATCTTCAATTTTCTAACCAGTCGAACACGATGAGTAGTAGTAAACAGAGTTAAATCGGAAGCTGCTGTAATGAAAAACTGTGTTCCACAAGGTACAGTACTCTCCCCATCCTGTTCCTCATCCTCATATCAGACGTAGACAGAGATGTAAATCATAGCACCATGTCATCCTTTGCAGACGATACTAAGAATCTGCAGGAGACTGTCATCTGCTGAGGACACGGTTAACCTTCAAGAAGATATAAGCCAAGTTTTCCAATGGGCAACGGAAAACAATATGATGTCCAATGAAGACAAATTCGAACTACTCCGTTATGGAAAACTGGAGAAGATAATAACTAGAACGGAGTATAATACAAACTCTAATCACACATTAAAGCAGAGAAGTAATATGAAGGACCTGGGAGTGGTAATGTCTGAGGATCTCACTTTCAAAGATCACAACAGTGCCACTATCACATCTGCGAAGAAAATGATAGAATGGATAATGAGAACGTTCAAAACAAGAGATGCGAAGACAGTGATGTATATTAATACGATAGTTTGTATATTACTTTGAAAGTTTGTATATAAAGCTGTATAAAGAGTGAATAGTAAAGTGCAAATGGAGTACAACTGTACTCAGCGAGAGTCGCATCTTGAAACTGAAAATCGGGGAAAAATTCAGAGGAGACACTCGGGGGCCCCCCACTCAGCGGCCTGCCTTGCCCCTCACTCGGCGGCCTGCCTTGCCCCTCACTCGGCGGCCTGCCTTGCCCCTCACTCGGCGGCCTGCCTTGCCCCTCACTCGGCGGCCTGCCTTGCCCTTCACTCGGCGGCCTGCCTTGCCCCTCACTCAGTGGTCTGCTTGCCCCTCACTCAGTGGTCTGCTTGCCCCTCACTCAGTGGTCTGCCTTGTCCCTCACTTGGTGGCCTACCTTTCCCCCTCATTGGCCTGCGTTGCCCCCTCACTCCGTGACCTGCCTTGTCCCCACTCAACGGCCTGCCGTGCTCCCTCACTCGGCGGCCTGCCTTACCCCCTCACTCGGTGGCCTGCCTTACCCCCTCACTCGGTGGCCTACCTTTCCCCCTCATTGGCCTACCTTTCCCCCTCATTGGCCTGCGTTGCCCCCTCAGTCGGTTGCCTGCCTTTCCCCCTCACTCATTGGCCTGCCTTGCCCCCCTCACTCGGTTGCCTGCCTTGCCCTTCAGTCAGCGGCCTTCCTTGACCTTCAGTCAGCGGCCTTCCTTGACCTTCAGTCAGCGGCCTTCCTTGCCCGTCACTCAGCGGCCTTCATTGACCTTCAGTCAGCTGCCTGCCTTGACATTCACTCAGCAGCCTGCCTTGCCCTTTACTTAGTAGCCTGCCTTGCCCTTCCCTCAGCGGCCTGCCTTGCCTTTCACTCAGCGGCCTGCCTTGCCCTTCACTCAGCGGCCTGCCTTGCCCTTCACTCAGCGGCCTGCCTTGCCCTTCACTCAGCGGCCTGCCTTGCCCTTCACTCAGTGGTCTGCCTTACCCTTCAGTCAGCGGCCTGCCTTGCCCTTCAGTCAGCGGCCTGCCTTGCCCTTCACTCAGTGGTCTGCCTTGCCCTTCACTCAGTGGTCTGCCTTGCCCTTCAATCAGCGGCCTGCCTTGCCCGTCACTCAGCGGCCTGCTTTGCCCTTCACTCAGCGGCCTGCCTTGCCCTTCACTCAGTGGTCTGCCTTGCCCTTCACTCAGCGGCCTGCTTTGCCCTTCACTCAGCGGCCTGCCTTGCCCTTCACTCAGCGGCCTGCCTTGCCCTTCACTCAGCGGCCTGATTTGCCCTTCACTCAGTGGTCTGCCTTGCCCTTCACTCAGTGGTCTGCCTTGCCCTTCAATCAGCGGCCTGCCTTGCCCGTCACTCAGCGGCCTGCTTTGCCCTTCACTCAGCGGCCTGCCTTGCCCTTCACTCAGCGGCCTGCCTTGCCCTTCACTCAGCGGCCTGATTTGCCCTTCACTCAGTGGTCTGCCTTGCCCTTCAGTCAGCGGCCTGCCTTGCCCTTCACTCGCCCTTGCCCCCGTCTGCCCAATACTGTACTAATGGCAACCCTGCACGGCACTGCGGAGCCTCTCACTCCCTCTACGCTGCCTTCCTCACTCCCTCTACGCTGCCTTCCTCACTCCCTCTACGCTGCCTTCCTCACTCCCTCTACGCCGCCTTCCTCACTCCCTCTACGCTGCCTTCCTCACTCCCTCTACGCTGCCTTCCTCACTCCCTCTACGCTGCCTTCCTCACTCCCTCTACGCTGCCTTCCTCACTCCCTCTACGCTCCCTTCCTCACTCCCTCTACGCTGCCTTCCTCACTCCCTCTACGCCGCCTTCCTCACTCCCTCTACGCTGCCTTCCTCACTCCCTCTACGCTGCCTTTCTCTCACCCTCTACGCTGCCTTCCTCACTCCCTCTACGCTGCCTTTCTCACACCCTCTACGCTGCCTTCCTCACTCCCTCTACGCTGCCTTTCTCACACCCTCTACGCTGCCTTCCTCACTCCCTCTACGCTGCCTTCCTCACTCCCTCTACGCTCACTCCCTCTACACTGCCTTCCTCACTCCCTCTACGCTGCCTTTCTCACACCCTCTACGCTGCCTTCCTCACTCCCTCTACGCTGCCTTTCTCACACCCTCTACGCTGCCTTCCTCACTCCCTCTACGCTGCCTTCCTCACTCCCTCTACGCTGCCTTCCTCACTCTACGCTGCCTTCCTCTCTCGCTCTACGCTGCTTTCCTCACTCCTTCTACGCTCCCTTCCTCACTCCCTCTACGCTGCCTTCTTCACTCCCTCTATGCTGCCTTTCTCTCTCCCTCTACGCTGCCTTCCTCTAAGCTGCCTTCCTCCCTCTACGCTGCCTTCCTCACTCTACGCTGCCTTCCCCACTCCCTCTACGCTGCCTTCCTCACTCCCTCTACGCTCCCTTCCTCATTTCCTCTACGTTGCCTTCCTCACTCCCTCTACGCTTCCTTCCTTACTCCCTCTACGCTGCCTTCCTCACTCTACGCTGCCTTCCTCATTTCCTCTACGTTGCCTTCCTCACTCCCTCTACGCTTCCTTCCTTACTCCCTCTACGCTGCCTTCCTCACTCTACGCTCCCTTCCTCATTTCCTCTACGTTGCCTTCCTCACTCCCTCTACGCTTCCTTCCTTACTCCCTCAACGTTGCCTTCCTCACTCCCTCTACGCTGCCTTCCTCACTCCCTCTACGCTGCCTTCCTCACTCCCTCTACGCTGCCTTCCTCACTCCCTCTACGCTGCCTTCCTCACTCTACGCTGGCTTCCTCTCTCCCTCTCCGCTGCCTTCCTCTCCCTCTACGTTGCCTTCCTCACTCCCTCTACGTTGCCTTCCTCACTCCCTCTACGCTACCTTCCGCACTCCCTCTACGCTGCCTTCCGCACTCCCTCTACGCTGCCTTCCTCACTCCCTCTACGCTGCCTTCCTCACTCCCTCTACGCTGCCTTCCTCACTCCCTCTACGCTGCCTTCCTCACTCATCTACGCTCCCTTCCTCACTCCCTCTACGCTGCCTTCCTCCCTCTACGCTGCCTTCCTCACTCCATCTACGCTCCCTTCCGCACTCCCTCTGCGCTGCCTTCCGCACTCCTTCTGCGCTCCCTTCCGCACTCCCTCTACGCTGCCTTCCGCACTCCCTCTACGCTGCCTTCCTCACTCCTTCTACGCTGCCTTCCTCACTCCCTCTACGCTGCCTTCCTCTCCCCCTCTACGCTGCCTTCCTCACTCCTTCTACGCTGCCTTCCTCACTCCCTCTACGCTGCCTTCCTCTCCCCCTCTACGCTGCCTTCCTCTCGCCCTCTACGCTGCCGTCCTCACTCCCCCTACGCTGCCTTCCTCTCTCCCTCTACGCTGCCTTCCTCTCTCCCTCTACGCTGCCTTCCTCTCTCCCTCTACGCTGCCTTCCTCTCTCCCTCTACGCTGCCTTCCTCTCTCCATCTACGCTGCCTTCCTCTCTCCCTCTACGCTGCCTTCCTCTCCCCCTCTACGCTGCCTTCCTCTCCCCCTCTACGCTGCCTTCCTCTCCCCCTCTACGCTGCCTTCCTCTCTCCCTCTACGCTGCCTTCCTCTCTCCCTCTACGCTGCCTTCCTCACTCCCTCTACGCTGCCTTCTACGCTCCCTTCCTCACTCCCTCTACGCTGCCTTCCTCACTCCCCCCTTTAAGAGTTTTGCGTATTTTCAGCCTAGAATTTCTAGGTTAAGAAATCTTAACATTTATGAAATAGCTAATGATCTAAAACACCAAAACAATTGATAAATCTTTCGAAATTGCTAGAAATACTTTTTACAATTCAAAAATGGACAATCAGCCTTATTCAACTACAGTTATATTGGTTCTCCCTTACCCAGAAAACCTGCTGGATATGCTTTCTCTGCTTAACAATTTTAATATCAAAGTTGTATTTAAAAAATCTTGATACAATAAAAAACTTTTGATTAAAAATCCACTCAAAAATGCTGACAGCTGTGTCTATAAGATTCCCTGCAAAAAATGTAATGAAGTTTATGGTTAGACTGGGAAAGGTCTTGAACTAAGATTACAACAATATAATTATTATATTATGATTGGATAAGAGTCGAATGCTGTGTTATTCATGTCGTGCTGAATAGGTAAAACTGGTCAATTACCAAGAACTCGTTTAAATTTGAGTCCTTTCGTAAATTTTCTCTTGTACATTTAATGATATATTTTTTTTCATTTATGTTAATATAAAAATTTATGATTTTGTACAAAAAAACTTAGGAAACTAACCTAACCTTATTATAAGAAGCGCAATTTAGTTTACCCTAATCCAGCTAAATATATTTTACATAAGTTTACAAAAAATTAATAATAAACACAATTAAATATACTTTTTTACTAGATTCAGAATAACTTTTGCGAGATTATTGCATACAGAAATTTTCTTTTGCCTTATTCAGCAAGAAGTGCTTTGCTCTTTAAGCCAGAATCGCAAGTTTTACTTATTCGACATGACATATATATATATATATATATATATATATATATATATATATATATATATATATATATATATATATAATATATATATATATATAAACTGAGTATTTTCTCATTTTTTATTCCAGCTGTAACTGGTCTGATTCAGAACGCATTAAGATGTTAGTGGGATGGTTCATTTAGTGGAAGATGGGGTTCACCACTCTACCGAACAAAACTTCACTACAACATGTCACTACACCTCCACATCACTACACCACGTCACTACACCTCCACGTCATTACACCACCGTATCATTACACCACGCCACTGCACCACCACGTCATTACACCACCACATCAGTAAAACACACTGCGCCAAATAACATCACACTACAGTGTACCACTGCAGCGAGTTACGAGGGCCGCTCTGACACCTGTGACAGTGTGCCACTTGAGTTGGGAGGCAATTAGTAGGTGTGAGGGGAGGGGAACGGTTTACTGGGAGAGGGAGAGTTGGTATGGGCAAACGTAGGGGTTGTAGGGGAGATGGGGGAGGAGATAGATTGGTGTGTCCTTTGATGTAGTGTGGGCAACCACATGATTGACCAGGGGATACACGACACTGGTTCACTCACACACAACGAAATAAAATGTAATCTTTTTTTTTTGGGGGGGGGGGATATTCAATTAAAATATTAATTGGTATTCATTTTGTATTTATTATTGTTTGAACATTCAACTTTAATTTTCTTCTTACACAAGGACTCGGCGTAAATGCTTAAAGTTGCAACACATTCAAGTCGTTAGCATTTCCTGTATGAGCTGATGCAGAAGACTCGGGAGAGATTATCCCGAATCCACAGCCGCCACAACATAAAGCTCATCGTTTAGGAGAGGGAGGGATCTTATGACGATGTTGCAGTCTCTTGTGGACCATTGTCAAGTCAGAACTGAGGCCCAGCTGTGACTTGACAGTGATCCAGGTCGAAGCGAAACGTCGACCTGGACCATTGTCCTGGTTAATTGTTGCAGCCACGTATTGTGACTTTGCATTCTTTGTGGAGCTCACTGGGTGCGAGATGACCTTTAGCCAAAACCTGGGATCACTGCGCCCTGCAACCCCATCCCAGGCTGGGCATCCTATTTGTTAGACACCACACACAGACCAGTGTAGACATCACAGCCCAGATAATCAGGAGCTGACTTACGGAGCTTATCGAGTAAAGACAACTAAGATTCGATTTTATGCACAGCAATATTCCACTCTAGAGCAAACAAGTGGCTTAAAATGTCATCATTGACTTTGTATCTCTCGAAGACTCTTAGTTATTTATTCTGTAATTTTACTTTCAGTTGCGACAGTGATGATGTGGTCCTTGAATGTGAGATTTTCTGACATCACTCCTAAGTTCCTCGCACTAATCTACCGTTGTTTTAAGTAGTTTGAGGTTTTTTTATACTCCGTTCCTATTGGTAAAAAAGAAGGAAAAGATGGGGTGGTAGGGGAAGTGGAATATTCAAACGGCTTCAGGAAGAAATCCACATATTCTTCCTTGAAGCCTTTTTATCCACTTCTCCGTTCCCGTTTTCATTTCCTCGATTTTTCTCATAGTGGAATATCTGAAATTTGGCCTAATTGAATATCATAATGTGTTCTGTAGCCCACTAGAATACTTAGTTTATATTAGCTTGGAGATCTGCGGTGTCCTCAGTAGATGTCGCTCTCATTTAAATTATAGTATCTCCTGCTAAATACCAGGTTTATACTAAGAACAAAAAAACACAATACCGTGACTGGAATAACACACAAATAGAAGCTTATGATGACGTTTCGGTCCGACTTGGACCATTTACTTTTGACTTGTAAATGGTCCAAGTCGGACCGAAACGTACTACTAAGAAAGTGCTTTGAGTTTTGTGAGATATGAAAATGAGAGAGAAATTTGAGGCGAATACTTTGACTTTTGGAAGAGCTTTGCAGCCTCTGATTTTACTTTTGACTATCTTGTGTCGAGTTCGTTAGAAAATTAAAAATTGATCTGCCCACTTCAGTTATTCATTCCTTTTGCTCGCAGTTTTTGCACTATTATTCCACGATCACACTTTGCAAGATCCATGTACACTATATCTGCAGCTTTTTTTTTTTCAGTGTATCGATGACCATGTAATGGTTCCGTAGTTGCTACAGGCAAAAGCGAGGTCCTCTGAACCCTTGCTGCCGTGGGTTGTGCAGTTGTAGATCCAAATGTTTAACAAACCTGCCTATTAAAAATTTTTCAAGAGATTTTGATAATGTGGGACGTCAGCCCTGTCAGTTTTTTTTTTTTTTAATGACTGGTATGACTCCTGTGTTCAGACTCTGCTTCCATGGGATATTTAAAGGGCCGTGTTGGGCTTCTTGGTAATGAACTGGCAGGTGCTGAGTTGAAGGCTGCTATATCTTGCTCTGTTGCAAATGGGACTCGGGGGCCATTTTCATGGGCCTCGTACATTAGCGTGCCTTTTGAAAGTGGCAGACCCCGTAGGCCCTACAGATGAGCAAAAATTTATACAAGGTTTGACAGGACCTGGGTGCTTGGCGCTCCTTCTGATTCTCTCTAAATTAAGGGTCAGGTTCATACACCTCGCCCATCGCCACTTGCATGCAGGAGCGCCTGCCTTTCTCTGACTCTTAACTGTGGCACATTTTATCTCTGTCCACGGCTTCGACCTTTATTAGTTGGGCTTTTCATGTTTATAGAGGCACCTGCACCAATTAGATGTTTTCTTTTTACAGTAATGCAGGATATTTAAACACTGGGTGATTGTATTTTGTTTACTCTTTGCTTTATTTTCTATTTTTATTGTGTATTTGCTTCCCTGTTTTCACTCTGCTCTTCGACCTTTATACCGAGTTGACGCCTAGACTCGTGGTCACTGTCGTACGTAGTTGTGGTATAAACCTTGGTAAGAGATACAGACGAGTTTAGAAAAAAAGTAAACACTAGGACATAGAAAACATTTCGGTCCTGGGACCTTGATCAAGGTCCTAGGACCGAAACGTTTTCTAATAAATATGTTCTAGTGTTTGCCCAGGCGTTTTTCTACATACGTATATGTGAAATTTTGCATATTACCACGTCTGTGTATAGAGGGGAATGGTGTGTAAATATGAATAACTACGTACAACAAGAATCTACAGCCACAAGGACGCAAGTTCTAAGGTTTGTGGGCCGTTTATGGCAAATCTTTTTTTTAATACAGGACTATAAAAAATAACACCACTATCTTCTAATGAACTGATTGATATATTATTATTATAATGAAAACGTAGTGCTAAACTCACAAGGGTCATACAGCGCTTCAGTGATATAGATTCTTAAAGTCTGTAACAGCCTTGAGACTGAAGATCCGGGTCGTCAGTGCTCCACAGGGCATCTGTGTATTTAATTCAGTGCGTGTGTTGACTCTCAGGGAAGACACGTGTACACCAGCTGGAATCTTTGTTTAGACAACATTTTTGCCTCGGTCAGCTTGATTTAGACAACGTTTCGCCTTCATGAACTACAACTTGTCGGTATTCCTTACCGTCTACTATCAGGCAGATATGGAGACAGATGGTATAAAATAGTGAGACGATGGGTAAAGGCTTAAATGTAGTAAGTATAACATTGTATTTCATTGACCAAGAATGGATCGTGTTATACTGCACATGTATCGTGATCCATCACATCTGTGTCCCACACAAGTGTAGATAAATGGTTCAGAGAACAGATACGTTGATAAATTAGACACATGCGAAACACTTGGGTATCTTTATTGAGGAAACGTTTCGTCATACAGTGGCTTCATCAGTCCTATACAAAGAAGAATGGTGAAGATCAGAAGTTTGAGGTAATCAGTCCCTCGGTTCGACTTGGACCATTGACTAGTCTTGCTGTGACTAGTTAATGGTCCGAGTCGGACTGAAACGTCGTCATAAGTTTTTCTCTCCTTTGTTTGGGTTATTTGTGTATTGTTCCAGTCACGGTATTGTTCCTTTCTTGTTCTTTACACGTACTGTATCCTGATACTGTAGCAGTCAGGAGATGGTACTCGACCCCCACCCCCCTCCCCCCTCCCTCCGCAAGCTCATCTCTGCGAGTGCGCGCACACACACGATCCTCATATTCCTAAGAATAGTGTTGGGGCATAATGACCGTCTGCAAGATTAATGACTCAATTTTTTTTCCTCCTCCCGACTCCCATAATTATCCTTATCAACTTGCGTGTGGTTAATGAGGAGATTTGTCCACTGTATTTATATTTTCGTCTCGGAGAAATTGTGGTTCACTGTCTCGCTGATACGTTGTAAATGATTGGTACACACTGAGCTAATTTTAGACAGCTTCTCTGGCTATGGTTTTAAATTTCGTGTAAATATGACTCACAATACGGGTTTTGACATTACATCTTCCACCAGAAGCTTGTATCAACTCTGGTGAAATGACAAAGTGCCTGATGGGCGAAACATCTTCGTAGTAAAATATCGTACCCTCATTGTGTGTGTGTCATACTCTACCATTGTATTACCTTAGCTCATGCAGGTGTCGAAGGTACCACAAATTTAAGCCATCTTCCATTGTATTCGCATCCAGTTGGTTGGATAATGAGGTTGAAAGTCTATCGATTGCACTAGGGTGGTTAAGGCGGCACCTGACCTTTTTACTACCAGACAAGAATGCTTTAGTCCTTAAAATGGTGAATAAAGTAAAATCTGCATATATGCGCTGAGAGAAATACGCCTCTGTGCGAAACAACCACTGAAAAAAAAAAATAGTGAAATTCCAAGCGCTTTCATGATTTCTCACATTATCAAGGACTTATCATTGTCCTTGTTAATGAGAAATCATGAAAGCGCTTGAAGTTTTACTATTTTTTTCACAGTCGTTGTTTTGCATATTGTGACATCACCTGTTTACTGTGATCTTGTTGCTCGTCTCGGTGTGTGTATCCTGGTACTGTTGAAGATCACTCGACTCCTGGCGTGTGCTTGTATCATCCTCTGTATTATTTAGTTCATTTTCGGGGTTTGTCATTTTTGTTTTACAGTTGTTTCACACCTTTTGGTTGGTCGTGTGGTTGGTCGTGTGGTTGGTCGTGTGGTTTGTCGTTGGGGGTTTATCGTTTGGTCGATAAGTGTTGTTTTTTGTGAGTCGCTGGCGTTGTTTTTTTAAAGTTATTGTGCTTTGTGATTATCTGGAAATCTTTTCAGAAGTCCTGCTACATCCAAATCTTCCAGCCTTTCTGACACTTTTTTTCGTATCCGCACTACACGATTTCTACAACAATGTTGTGTGTACCTTACTCCACAACAATGTTGTGTGTACCTTACTCCACAACAATGTTGTGTGTACCTTACTCCACAACAATGTTGTGTGTACCTTACTCCACAACAATGTTGTGTGTACCTTACTCCACAACAATGTTGTGTGTACCTTACTCCACAACAATGTTGTGTGTACCTTACTCCACAACAATGTTGTGTGTACCTTACTCCACAACAATGTTGTGTGTACCTTACTCCACAACAATGTTGTGTGTACCTTACTCCACAACAATGTTGTGTGTACCTTACTCCACAACAATGTTGTGTGTACCTTACTCCACAACAATGTTGTGTGTACCTTACTCCACAACAATGTTGTGTGTACCTTACTCCACAACAATGTTGTGTGTACCTTACTCCACAACAATGTTGTGTGTACCTTACTCCACAACAATGTTGTGTGTACCTTACTCCACAACAATGTTGTGTGTACCTTACTCCACAACAATGTTGTGTGTACCTTACTCCACAACAATGTTGTGTGTACCTTACTCCACAACAATGTTGTGTGTACCTTACTCCACAACAATGTTGTGTGTACCTTACTCCACAACAACGCTATAGAGTAAGGCACACCATGACAGCTCCTGCCAGGGTAATCCTCCCCCGGCAGGGGCTGGCAGGGTCGGACAACCCTCAACACGGGTCCCAGCTGCGTCAGAGTCACTTCACCCAGGGCTGAGGTGTCTGTATTCTCCCAGTGAAATTTTTTTTCCAGTGATTTCGTACTTTTTTTTTTTCAAAATCTAGAAGTTAGTGAATCTGCGAAAACAATGAATATTTCACAAGGTTTGTTTGATAAATGTTAATGTCATTAACGACTCATCCACGAACCCCTAGCAGCCGCTTGGGCTTTTTATGCTTCAGTAATTAGTCTAATATATTTTTTGCAAGTATTTTTTTTGCTGGACAATGATTCGTTTGAATATTTGGCTTTGTTGGCCAGAAATAAATTCGCCGTTTTCAAAATATGAATGTCCATCCATTACTTGATGTATATTACCAGGCACCCAGCGGGTAGGCGTGGTAAGGTGCCTGGGGAACAAGAATTAACTAGGGATGCTAGCTACTAGCCCTCACCTTATTAATAATGTTGGGGGAATTACCGATAATATGTTAGGTAAAAGGACACACGTGCAACTCTCGAGATATTTTATTGTGGCAACGTTTCGCTCTCCAAGAGTTTCGTCCAGCCGTATCGTCTTGTTAAGGTTCCTTGAGAGCGAAACGTTGTCATAATGAAGAGCATGGCCATTCCCAAGAACTCTGAAGAGGAACTCGTGTGCAGTTCGAGTATTTATTAAAATTAAACGTTTCCCTCACGAATGTCGAAACGCGGCCAAACATTTCCTTTAATGATTGAATTGCTCTATACACAAGTAGGTTTTGCTAAAGTTCCTTAAATCCAGAGGTCTTGGTCCAGAATGAGGGCTGTCCAGCCCTTATTCTAGACCCTCACATGTACTGGACGAACTCAGAGGTTGTTTACTGACGTGATCGCTAACTTTCACTCGTAAGAAACCAGAGGAAATATTTTATTAAGGTGCCCTAAAAACGGTGCTTCCCAATTTGTAACTAAATGTCTGCGTCCTGCTGACAGTGGTGAAGACAGTCTGCGTCCTACAGACTGCAGTGAAGACAGTCTGCGTCCAGCAGACTGCAGTGAAGACATAGTCTGCGTCCTGCAGACAGCAGTGAAGACACAGTCTGCGTCCTGCAGACTGCAGTGAAGAAAGTCTGCGTTACTAATAACACGTTTTAGGGAGGAAACTATAGACGTCGTTTGGGTTCGTCCTGAATTATCATTACACTTGATAATGGTCTAAGACGGACCGAAACGTCCCCTGAAGTGTACCTGAAAATGTTTGCTATTTGTGAGCAATGAACGACGGCTGACAGTGATGGCACAGAGAAAGTTCCATCCAGTTAAGGTGCGCGGATGGCTGCTTGTCTTGTAATATAACCTTCTGTGGTTAATCCAGGTGGCGAATCTTGGAAACACTTCCTTACAACATGACGTTCAATGGTGATAAGTTCCAGCTGCTTAGGTATGGAAAGAATGAAGAACTCAAAAGGAACACTATATACAAAACTCAAGAGGATCACCAAATAGAATGTAAGGAACACGTAAAATACCTGGGAATAATTATGTCAGCGGACCTTTCTTTTAAAGACCATAACAAGACAAAGATCACGACAGTCAGGAAGATGACGGGGTGGGTATTGAGAACTTTCAAAACAAGGGAAATAATGCCGATGGTGACACTCGGCAAATTACTAGTGCTTCCTCACTTAGAATATTGTTCAGTGCTGACGGCCCAGTTCAGGGCAGAAGAAATATCGGAGCTGGAACAAATACAGAGATCGTTTACGGCTCACATTGAGCCTGTAAAGCACCTAAACTACTGGGAACGCCTGCAAGTCTTGAACATGTACTCATTGGAGCGGAGGAGAGAGAGGTACATGATAATATATACCTTGAAGGTACTCGAGGGCTTGGTCCCAAACCTGCACACTGCCATAACATACTGGAGTGAGAGATATGGGAGGAAGTGTAAAATAAACCCAGTGAGGAACAGGGGTGCGGTGGGGACAATAAGGGAACACTGTATCAACATCCGGGGTCCCAGACTTTTCAACATCTTACCAGAAGATATCAGAAACACTGCTGGAACAAGTGTTGAAGCCTTCAAGAGGAAACTAAACAAGTATCTTCACCAGGTGCCAGATCAACCAGGCTGTGATGGCTATGTGAGGCAGCGGGCCTCCAGCAGCAACAGCCTGGTTGACCAGGCAAGCACTAGACGAGCCTGGCCCATGGCCGGGCTCAGAGAGTAGATATACTCTCGAAATTCTTCAAAGGTATATCAAAGGTAAAGGTACTTAATTGGAAATTCTCTCTCTCTCTCTCTCTCTCTCTCTCTCTCTCTCTCTCTCTCTCTCTCTCTCTCTCTCTCTCTCTCTCTCTCTCTCTTTCATGTAGACAAAATTTAAGAAGTCATACTTCTGTATTATATTTGTCTTTATCCTCGGCCACCACCTCTTCTCCGCCTTTTCCTTCTCTGATCTTCTCTCCTCTCCCTCCTCTCTTTGTTTTCTTCTCTCCTCTACTTCTCTTCCCGTATATTTTTAATTTTTAATCCTTAACGTGCCTCTCCCATTATGGGATCTTATTTTTTCTAGTCTGCCTTTTTTAAATATAAGAACACTGAAATTAATGATATATATATATATATATATATATATATATATATATATATATATATATATATATATATATATATATATGTCGTGCCGAATAGGCAGAACTTGCCATCTTGGCTTAAATAGCAACGCTTATCTTGCCATATAGGACAAGTGAAGATTTATGTATGCAATAATTTCGCCAAAATCATTCTGAACCTAACTAAAAAAATATATTTCACTGTGTTTGTTTAGTATTAAATTATTGTAAACAAATCTAAAATATATTTAGTTGGGTTAGGCCAAAATAAATTGCGCTTGTTATAATAAGGTTAGGTAAGTTTTCTAAGTTCCTTTTGGTGCAAAATTATAAATTTTTACATCAACATTAATGAAAAAAATATGTCTTTAAACGTATAAGAGAAAATTTTAGAAAGGAGTTAATTTTAAATGAGTTCTTACTAATTGATCAGTTTTACATATTCGGCACGACATATATATATATAATGTCGTGCCGAATAGGCAGAACTTGCGATCTTGGCTTAAATAGCAACGCTCATCTTGCCATATAGGACAAGCGAAAATTTGTGTATGCAATAATTTCGCAAAAATCATTCTGAACCTAACGAAAAAATATATATTTCATTGTGTTTGTTTAGTATTAAATTATTGTAAAAGTATTTAAAATATATTTAGTAAGGTTAGGCTACAATAAATTGCGCTTGTTATAATAAGGTTAGGTAAGTTTTCTAAGATTCTTTTGGTGCAAAATTAAAAAAAATTACATTAACATTAATGAAAAAAATATATCTTTAAACGTATAAGAGAAATTTTTAGAAAGGACTTAATTTTAAATGAGTTCTTGCTGATTGACCAGTTTTACCTATTAGGCACGACATATATATATATATATATATATATATATATATATATATATATATATATATATATATATATATATATATATATATATATATATATATATATATATATATATATATATATATATATATATATATATATATATATATAATGTGTGTGTTCTGAATAGGTAAAGTTGGTCAGTTAGCAAAAACTCATTTAAAATTCAGTTCTTTCTAAAATTTTCTCTTATACGTTTAAAGTTTTTTTTTCATTAATGTTAATGTAAAAATTAATAATTTTGTACCAAAAGGACCTTAAGAAACTTACCTAACCTTATTATAACAAACGCAATTTAATTTAGCCTAATCCATCTAAATATATTTTCGATAAGTTTACAATAATTTAATAATTAACAAACACAATGAAATATATTTTTTTCGTTAAGTTCAGAAGGATTTTTGCGAAATTATTGCATACTCAATTTTTCGCTTGCTTTATTCGGCAAGAAGAGCGTTGCTATTTAACCCAAAATAGCAAGTTTTGCCTATTAGGCAAAACTTGCTATTTTGGGTTAAATATGTATGGGTTACATACATATGTATACATATATGTATATGTATTTATATATATATATATATATATATATATATATATATATATATATATATATATATATATAGAGAGAGAGAGAGAGAGAGAGAGAGAGAGAGAGCGAGCGTCGTGTGATTTTCGCTCACCATGATGTGGGCGAAAAACCACATGGGTTCGAATCCTTTGCTAGTCGCAGCGTTGTTATTGATTCAATACCACTCGTTCATGGTTACAGTAATATAATATACTGTTTGTTGGGCTAGTACACCAAACAGGGAGCAGAATGAAATTAGCTTAGAGGCATCCACACCATTGTATGTCCTTGGATTGTGGGTACAACATCTAGCTTGGCTGGATGTGCCATCCTTACGGATTGTGTGGTTCCGTGGGCTAAAGCGTCATGAGTTTTCGCTCAACATGGGGCGGGCCAAAGCAGCATGGGTTTGACTCCTCGGCTAGTCGGTGTTGTTATTGGTTATATATATATATATATATATATATATATATATATATATATATATATATATATATATATATATATATATATATATATATATATATATATAATGTCGTGCCGAATAGGTGAAACTTGCAATTTTGGCTTATATAGCAACGTTCATCTTGCCATATGAGACAAGCGAAAATTTGTGTATGCAATAATATCGCAAAAATCATTCTGAACCTAACGAGAAAAATATATTTCATTGTGTTTGTTTATTATTAAATTATTGTAAACGTATCTAAAATATATTTAGTTGGATTAGGCTAAATTATATATATATATATATATATATATATATATACACACACACATTAATACACGCAGTGCGTGAAGGATGCTTGCAGGGGTCAACGCTGATGTTCTAGCTTGGTAACACTAGCTAGTAATGTACTAGCCTAGTAACACTAGCTAGTAATGTACTAGCCTAGTAACACTAGTAATGTACTAGCCTTGTAACACTAGTAATGTACTAGCCTTGTAACACTAATGTACTAGCCTTGTAACACTAGTAATGTACTAGCCTTGTAACACTAGTAATGTACTAGCCTAGTAATGTACTGGCCTAGTAACACTAGTATTGTACTCGCCTAGTAACACTAGCTAGTATTGTACTAGCCTAGTAACACTAGCTAGTAATGTACTAGCCTAGTAATACTATCTAATGTACTATTCTAGTAACACTAGTAATTTACTAGCCTAGTAACACTAGCTAGTAATGTACTAGCCTAGTAACACTAGCTAGTAATGTACTAGCCTAGTAACACTAGCTAGTAATGTACTAGCCTAGTAACACTAGCTAGTAATGTACTAGCCTAGTAACACTAGCTAGTAATGTACTAGCCTAGTAACATTAGCTAGTAATGTATTAGCCTAGTAACATTAGCTAGTAATGCACTAGCCTAGTAACGCTAGCTGGTAATATACTAGCCTAGTAACACTAGTAATGTACAAGCCTTGTAACACTAGCTAGTAATGTACTAGACTAGTAGCACTAGCTAGCAATGTACTAGCCTAGTAACACTAGTAATGTACTAGCATAGTAACACTAGTAATGTACTAGCCTAGTAACACTAGCTAGTAATGTACTAGCCTAGTAACACTAGCTAGTAATGTACTAGCCTAGTAACACTTGCTAGTAATGTACTAGCCTAGTAACACTAGCTAGTAATGTGCTAGCCTAGTAACACTAGCTAGTAATGTACTAGCCTAGTAACACTAGTAATGTACTAGCCTAGTAACACTAGTAATGTACTAGCCTAGTAACACTAGCTAGTAATGTACTAGCCTAGTAACACTAGCTAGTAATGTACTAGCCTAGTAACACTAGCTAGTAATGTACTAGCCTAGTAGCATCAGTGTTGCCAGTAAAGGGAAGCTGCGTGAATAAACAACCTACCACAAAATTTTCTCTATCTGCTGCCTACTTCTTCTCGTTCCGTTCTTATCTTAGAGGAGCTTTTGTGCTCCCGTAGGCTTATGGATTATCTCCAGAAATATCGTCTGTTTAGGCCTAGAGGTGGGCTACAGAAATATCCGTTTGTGAGACTTTTTTATGGATGAGCTGCACATGTACGTGGGTGGGCAACACTAGTATAATAATAAAAATATATCTTTATTTACCACAAGTACATGTACAAGGTATACAGTCCTAGCTGGCATCAGTGACGTAGTAATATATAGAAAGCCTCTTGTTATGCAGAGCATTTCAGGTAAATTAGGTCCTTGTCCCAGGCTGCGACCCACACCAGTCGACTAACTCCTTAGGTACCCATTTTACTGATGGGTGAACATAGACAACCGGTGTAAAGAAACACGTCTAATGGTTCTACCCACGCTGGGAATCGAACGCAGACCCTTGCCGTGTGAAGCGAGAGCTTTAGCGATCAGGCCATAAGGCACAGTGGAGTCCTGTGGGCGGCAGAGAATGTGGAGATTTGGGAGAGAGAGAGAGAGATGTCCGGTGAAGTGATCATTACACAGAGAGATGGAAGCTGGCCAAACGGGAAGAAAGCATCCTAAGACGTGTCTCTTGTCTTCTTCCAGGATGTAGAAGGGTAAGGGGGATGTGGACCAGGAGGGGGAGATTGGACCCTGGAGAAAGGTATAGGGGTAAGGGGGGAGAGATACAAGACCAAAAGGGTGGTTTGACCTGAGTGCACTGACGGAATCCAGTGGGATGATGGGACACGGGGATATAGAGAACCCGAAATGACCTGCGACCTCGTAGAGAGAGTCAGGAATGACCTGGGACCTCGTAAAGTGCTAAGGATGCAAGCAGGTACCTGGATGTTAGCCGACGGTTAGCCGACTGACCTTGCTCCGCATGGATCAGTAGGCCTGTTGCAGTGTTCCTTCTTTCTTATGTTCTTATGACTGTCGTGGGAGAGAGGGGGGGGGGTGAAAGAAGGGTTTACATAATAATAATAATAATAATAATAATAATAATAATCGTTATTTCTAAAAGCACATACACAAGGTATACAGGTCTAGCTGACATCAATGACATACTACTATTTAGAAAGCCCCTTGTTATGCATAGCATTTCTGGCAGATTTAATGATAGGTGAACACTGGACAGCAGGTGTCTAAAGGAAACAAGTCCTAATGTTTCCAGCCGTACCGGGAATTGATCCCTGGACTACAGTGTGTGAGCTGAGTGCGCCAGCAGTCGAGCTACGGGACACCAACCGTACATTTTTTTTACATGATATATACACCGAGAAATGTACATCTCATCGTATATATATGCTGAGAGTTCATTTTTATTCCTACTTGAAGGGTTAAAGTTTTTTTTTTTTTTTTTTTTTTTTTTTTATTCGCCGGTATTCTCCCGGCCCGGGTCTTTTCCAAGTAGTGGTGACCCGGCCTTGTCTCCCTATCTGGGGAATATCTCGAGACCTAAGTCTCCCATGGTAGGAGGTACAAGTACCCCCTCATCTTTGGGACCAACTGTCCCCAGGCCTAGCCACATTCCCCGCCCTCACGGGGCTCGTAGGGAGAAGCTAGGCCTCTGGTCTGCCATCTGCCCCACCCCAAAGGGGCTCGTGGGGATGGCAGTCTTGTGAGCTGCAGGTGGTAGCAAGCTCAGGCCTTTAGTAGTCTCTCCTTTAAAAAGTATTCTTGTCTGGTGGTAAACAGTGACATGCAGCTTTAATTACCCCTCATGTGGTTGATAAGTTTTAAGCCTCATTAGCCAACTGTCGATTTCGGGGGTCATCGCTCCCATGACACGGTCCCAGACCAGGACTTCTTGACCGTTGAAAGCAGACGAGGTGGGATAACATGTATATGGACCTTAAAAATTTATTGATGTCACAATATTACTGATGACTCTTGACTTGGCAGCTCTGAAAGTTCAGATTGATGAGGCTTTTTAAAAAAGTAAAATTCGCATATTGATGAGGTTCGTCAGAAGGGAAAGCTCTCAGATTGATGAGGCTTGTCAGACATAGAAAGTTCTTAGATTGATGAGGCTCTTCAGAAATGCAAAGCTCTCAGATTGATGAGGCTCTTCAGAAAGGGACAGAAAAATGCCACTAAAAAAAGGTCTTTCTCAAGAAATATTCTAAAATATTCCCGAGAAAGATTTCATCTCCAATATTGCTTTTCTTACTTGTACTAAAAATCCCTAGATAGGAACCATGTTTGCCTGTTATTTTTTAAATGAGAAGAATAGGGAGGGAGGAAGAAAAGTAGGGAGGGAGGATGGAAGGTGATAAAGATGGGAAGTTGGCAGGGAGGAAGAGAGTGAATGAATAGTCATGAATAGCGGAGGGAGATGAAAATTGTAGGAGACCAAGAAAAAAGTGTTAATGGAAAATATATACAGGGACAGATAGAGGTAAACTACTGATGGAGACTAGAAAGAAGAAAGCTGCTGAATGAGACACTGATGGAGTCTAGGAAGAACGAAACTTCTGAAGGAGGTTAGGAAGAAGGAAACAGCTGAAGGAGTCTAGGAAGAGGGAAACTGCTGAAGGAGTCTAGGAAGAAGGGAACTACTGAAGGAATGTAGGAAGAGCGAAATTACTAAAGGAGGCTAGGAAGAGGGAAGCTACTGAAGGAGGCTAAGAAGGGAAATTACTGAAGATACTGAAGGAGTCTAGGAAGAAGGAAAAGTCTTATTTAATCATGGAAGACGAAAGAGTGTATAGAAAAAAACTTATCCAAAGGAAGCCAGGGAGGCGGTGATGAGGCCAGGGAGGCGGTGATGAGGCCAGGGAGGCGGTGATGAGGCCAGGGAGGCGGTGATGAGGCCAGGGAGGCAGCAGTGAGGCCAGGGAACGCAATGGTGAAGCCAAGGGAGGCAGTGATGAGGCCAGGGAAGGCATTGAGAGGAATGACAAGCAAATCGGTCTGTGAGCTGCATTTTCGTGGGCGAAAACGCCTTATTTATTAAAGTCAGAGGAGAGTGAGCAGACTGGTTCAAGCTGACATTAACTCATATAACCACATGTTACAGGTATGCAGAAGAGCATCTGTGAATGCACAACACGTCGAACCTTGAAGTAGATGGGTTACAGCAGCAGAAGACCACACCGGGTCCCACTCTTGTCAGTTAAGAACAGGTCTGACCATTCATACACTTATCATATTCTTCATCTTGATCTTCCGCCTCAGATACCCGAGTGAAAAAAATATTTGTAATTTCGTCAAGCAAGAACGCCCCTTAGTCAAATCGTGCTGAGATTGGTTGATAGGTTATATCTTACAAGTTGGCTTCGCTCTGCATCCGGAACCCCTGATTCCATTAACCTTTCCCACAGTTCTAGTTAACCTCATAGCTGCTCAGCCTCATATTATAGACCAATCTTCCACTTTGTCAGTGGGTATCACACCCGAATGTTCTCAGTGTACCTATCATATAGAGTAGTGTAGCAGCATATACTAGGTATTCATCAACTATAACCGTCCTATAGCGCAGAGTAGCAGCACACACTAGTGTTACCAATCTTTATTTAGTACGAGAATACTCTTGAGTGTCCACAGTAGTGAAAGGGTATCGACCGTCATTTAGATTAATGGTTTAGAAAACCGACAAGTTGATAAATGAGACAACTGTGCAATATTTGGGTATCTTTATTCTGGAAACGTTTCGCCAGCCAGTGGCTTCTTCAGTCCAGTGCGGAGAAAGGTGAGAGATGAGGAATTTGTGGTAATCAGTCCCTCAGCCTGGAGTCAGTGTGTTGAGTCCATCAGTGTTGATCGAGTGTGACATCTGCAGCTCAAGTCTTGGAACGACCCATGACCAACGCAGTCGACTGTCAATACACTACAGGTAGACTACAGGTAAAGTAAAGGTTGACTGCAGGTAGAACCATGTTTGATTGCATTTACAGAAGAATAAGGTGAGAGAGGATGAGAGAGGGGAGGGAGGAATACAAGCAGGAATGAAGAAGGGGAAAAGACGAGCGGTAATGAGAGGGCAAAGAGGAGGAGGAGGAGAAGCAACTCGATAAGAGACAAGCAGCAGAAGAAAGAAAAATAGCGGAGATAGAGAAGGCGGAGGAGAAGTAATGGCGGAGATGCTGAGGAAAGGAGAAAGATAAAGTCCATAGATAAGCAGCACAAGAGAATCAAGACCTGAGAAAAGAATTAATGAAAGAGAGAGGGAGAGAGAGAGAGAGAGAATGAGAGAAAGGGTAGAGAAAGTGGGAAAGAGTGCGAGAGAGTGTAGGGGGTGAAGGAGAGAGAGAGAGAGAGAGAGAGAGAAACGGAGAACAAATGAGGGACTAAGAAACGAGACTGCTAGAAAGGAGAGGAAATAAAAGCCTCATTAATCCTGATAAAACAAAGGTGGGATTCCAACCCCATATAAAAAATACTTTCTAGATAAGATCAAGTGTGTCATTTTGATAGAACAGCAGATAGTGATAACAGCAGATAGTGATAACAGCAGATAGTGAGAGCAGTGAGTGATGATAACAGTGAATTATGGTGAATGATAACTGAATTATGGTGAATGATAACAGTGAATTATGGTGTGATAACAGCAGTGAGTGATAACAGTGAGTGATGGTAACAGTGAGTGATGGTAACAGTGAGTGATAACGTTGACGTCAGTCACAGCCCTGCACGTCCCCGGGGAAGATGGGGGGGGGGGGGCATCCCGAGGGAGGGGGAGAGGGCGGTTGACCATGGGATGGAGGGAGGGAGGGTAGCCTGAGAGAGGATGGGAGGGGAGCCTGAGAGAGGATGGGAGGGGAGCCGAATTAAGCCAGAGATTGCAAGGTCGTATTTCTGAAGCGACCCCCCATTACTGTTCATGTAATTAGACAGGTGAAATACCTTGTGTGAGCGCGAGCGCGCGCTGTGTACTCGCCTATATATGTGGTTACACGGGTCGAGTCACAGCTCCTGTGTGTGTGTGTGTGTGTGTGTGTGTGTGTGTGTGTGTGTGTGTGTGTGTGTGTGTGTGTGTGTTGGTGCGCGTGTGGGAGTGTGTGTACTCACATATTTGTGGTTGCAGGGGTCGATTCATAGTTCCTGGCCCCGCCTCTTCACTGATTGCTACTAGATCTTCTCTTCCCTGCTCTATGAGCTTTTTCAAACCTCGTCATAAAACTATGTATGGTTCCTGCCTCCACTACGTCACTTACAAGGCTATTCCACTGCCTGACAACTCTGACAGAAGAAATACTTTCTAACATCCCTTTGACTCATCCGAGTCTTCGACTTCCAATTGTGACCCCTTGTTTCTGTGTCCCATCTCTCGAATATCCTGTCTTTGTCCACTTTGTCTATTTCGCAGTATTTTATATGTCGTTATCATGTCTCCCCTGACCCTCCTGTCCTCCAGTGTCGTCAGGCCAATTTCTTTTAACCTTTCTTCGTAGGACAATCCCCTTAGCTTTGGGACTAGTCTTATTGGAAACCTTAGCACTTTCTCGAATTTCTTGATGTGCTTGACCAGGCAGGTGTGGATTCCAAACTGGTGCTGCATACTCCAGTATGGGCCTGACGTATATAGTGTACAGAGTCTGGAACGATTCCTTACTGAGGTATCGGAGCGCTATCCTTAGGTTTGCCAGACTCCCGTATGCTGCAGCAGTTATCTGATTGATGTGCGCCTCAGGAGATGTGCTTGGTATTATACTCAGCCAAAGATCTTTTTCCTTGAGTGAGGTTTGCCGTCTTTGGCCACCTAGACTATACTGTGTCTCCGGTCTTCTTTGCCCTTCCCCGATATTCATGACTTTGCATTTGGCAGGGTTAAATTCAAGGAGCCAGTTGCTGGACCAGGCTTGTAGCCTGTCCGGGTCTCTTTGTAGTCCTGTGTGTACTCACCTAATTGTGGTTGCAGGGGTCGAGACTCAGCTCCTGGCCCCGCCTCTTCACTGATCGCTACTGAATCCCCTCTCTCTCTGCTTCCTGAGCTTTGTCATACCTCTTCTTAAAACTATGTATGGTTCCTGCCTCCACTACTTCACTTGCTAGGCTATTCCACTTGCTGACAACTCTATGACTGAAGAAATACTTCCTAACGTCCCTGTGACTCGTCTGAGTCTTCAGCTTCCAGTTGTGACCCCTTGTCCCTGTGTCCCCTCTCTGGAACATCCTATCTCTGTCCACCTTGTCTATTCCCCGCAGTATCTTGTATGTCGTTATCATGTCTCCCCTGACCCTTCTGTCCTCCAGTGTCGTCAGTCCGATTTCCCTTAACCTTTCCTCGTACGACATTCCCTTGAGCTCTGGGACTAGCCTTGTTGCAAACCTTTGTACTTTCTCTAACTTCTTGACGTGCTTGACCAGGTGTGGGTTCCAGACTGGTGCTGCATACTCCAGTATGGGCCTAACATACACAGTGTACAGTGTCTTGAACGATTCCTTATTAAGGTATCGGAACGCTATTCTCAGGTTTGCCAGGCGCCCGTATGCTGCAGCGGTTATTTGGTTGATGTGTGCCTCCGGTGATGTGCTCGGTGTTATGGTCACCCCAAGGTCTTTCTCCCTGAGTGAGGTCTGTAGTCTTTGTCCACCTAGCCTATACTCTGTCTGCGGTCTTCTTTGCCCTTCCCCAATCTTCATGACTTTGCATTTGGCTCGATTGAATTCGTGAAGCCAGTTGCTGGACCACATGTCCAGCCTGTCCAGGTCTCTTTGCAGTCCTGCCTCATCCTCGTCCGATTTAATTCTTCTCATCAACTTCACATCATCTGCGAACAGGGACACTTCAGAGTCTTCCTTCCATCATGTCGTTCACATATATCAAAAATAGCACTGGTCCTAGAACTGACCCCTGTGGGACCCCGCTCGTAACAGGCGCCCACTGTGATACCTCTTCACGTACCATGACTCGTTGCTGCCTCCCTGTCAGGTATTCTCTTATCCATTGCAGTGCCCTCCCTTTTACGTGCGCCTGATCCTCCAGCTTCTGCACTAATCTCTTGTGGGGAACTGTGTCAAAGGCCTTCCTGCAGTCTAGGAAAACGCAATCTACCCACCCCTCTCTCTCGTGTCTTCTGTTACCTTGTCATAAAACTCCAGGAGGTTTGTGATACAAGATTTGCCTTCCATGAACCCATGCTGGTTTTCATTTATAATCTTGTTCCTTTCCAGGTGTTCGACCACTCTCCTCCTGATAATCTTCTCCATGGCTTTGCACACAATACATGTCAGAGACACAGGTCTGTAGTTTAGTGCCTCGTTTCTGTTTCCTTTCTTAAATATGGGGACTACATTAGCTGTCTTTCATTTCTCAGGTAGTTGCCCAGTTTCAAGGGATGTGTTGAAGATTGTGGTTAGAGGCACGCACAGCATCTCTGCTCCTTCTCTAAGGACCCATGGGGAGATGTCCGGTCCCATCGCCTTTGAGGTGTCAAGGTCACTTAAGAGCTTCTTCACCTCCTCCTCAGTTGTTCGTATGTCATCCAACACTTGTTGGTATATTCCCTCTTGATGTTTCCTTCTGTGCTGTCTTCCCACAGCCCTTCCTGTCTCTACTGTAAAAACTTCCTTAAATCTCCTGTTCAGCTCCTCACATACCTCCTGATCATTTCTTGTGAGTTCTCCACCTTCTGTCCTTAATCTGATCACCTGGTCTTTGACTGTTGTCTTCCTCCTGATGTGGCTATACAACAGTTTCGGGTCAGTCTTGATTCTCGATGCTATGTCATTTTCATACTGTCGCTGGGCCTCCCTCCTTACCTGTGCGTACTCATTCCTGGCTCTGCGACTAATCTCCCTATTTTCGTGTGTTCTCTGCCTTCTGTACTTTTTCCATTCTCTATTGCACTTTGTTTTTGCCTCCTTACACCGTCGGGTAAACCAGGGGCTCGTTCTGGTCTTCCCATTGTTACTGTTGCCCTTGGGAATAAACCTTTCCACTGCCTCCTTGCATTTTGTTGTTACATATTCCATCATTTCATTTACTGGCTTTCCTGCCAGTTCTCTGTCCCACTGGACCTCCCGCAGGAAGTTCTTCAACCCTATGTAGTCCCCTCTTTTATAGTCTGGCTTTTCCCATTCAACTCCTGTTATTCTCTCCACTTGTAGCTCTACTATGTATTAAAAGCACAGAACCACGTGGTCGCTAGCTCCTAGGGGACTCATACTTGATGTCCTCAATATCTGAGCTGCCCAGGGTGAACACAAGGTCCAGTCTTGCTGGTTCATCCTCCCCTCTCACTCTGGTAGTGTCCTTAACATGTTGGTGCATGAGGTTTTCCAGCACCACGTCCAACATCCTGGCTCTCCATGTTTCGGGACCCCCCATGTGGCTCCAGGTTTTCCCAGTCAATCTCCCTGTGGTTGAAATCCCCCATAACCAGCAACTTTGCTCTGCTGGAGTGAGCTCTTCTTGCCACCTCAGCAAGTTTGTCCACCATTGCTCTGTTGCTCTCTTCATATTCCTCTCTTGGCCTCCTGCAGTTCTGTGGTGGATTATACATCACTGCAATGACCACTTTGTGTTCCCCAGACTGAAGTGTACCTGCTATGTAGTCTCTTTCTCCCGTCTCATCTATTCCTTCCATTTTCTCGAATTTCCATCTGTTTTTTACGAGCAGAGCAACCCCACCTCCCCCCCTGCCCCTTCTATCTTTCCTCATGATCTGGTATCCTGGTGGGAAGATTGCATCTGTTATTGTCTCCGTGAGTTTTGTTTCTGTAACTGCTATGATGTCTGGGGACTTCTCATTGATTCTTTCTTGCCATTCCTCATGTTTATTCGTTAATCCATCTGCATTTGTGTACCAAACCTTCAACTTCTGTTCTAATATTGTAACTGTGGTGCGGGGGGTGGAAACAGAGGGATTGGTGTGTGATGGTTGGTTTGGATTGTTCAGTTGCCTTGGGGGTGTCGTGGCTGGAGTCCTTCTGCAGGTGTTTCTGGGGGGTGCGCTTGTCCTTCCATTTGATCCTGGGTTATTCTGCTCTCCTTTTTCTTTTCCTCCCATTTCTCCTTTCGTTTTTGAACTCTCTCTTTCATTGTCTTCCTTTCGTCCTGTGTTCTGTCTCGATCGAGGTACACACTCCGGAACTCCTGCTTGCCTCTCAGCCGTGCTTTCTCCTGCAGGATCATGGTTCGGGTTGATTCTGCCTTGAAAATTACTTTGAGAGGCCGATTCCTTTTCTTTGTGAACCACCCAATTCTCCGAAAATTTGCCACCTGGGTCATGTCCCCCTCGCCTATCACCTTCATGATATCTTCAATCGCTTTTTTCTCCTCCTGCTTTCTTTCATCATAAGTTTCCCCTTTAGCTTCGTCTAGCCCATAGATAAACACGGATCTCTCCCTTTCCACCTCCCACTGTGACTCCCATTGCATCCTCTGATGTGTTTTAGTTCCTTCCCGTGGAGTGTTCCTTCCTTCAGTCCCTTCCCTAGTTATGGCCCCTATGCTTCTTGGTTTATCCTTCCTGCTCACCTGCTCCTGGCCCCCACAGGTATCTGGTAAGGTCCTTGCACATGTCCTAGTTCCTTCAATGTCTTCCAACCTCTCATTCTGTCCTAGTGTGCTCCCTGTCTTTGTTTTGGCCCGATGTGGGTTTGACAGGACCTCTGCATACAGTTTAGTTTCCATGCTTCCTTCAGACCTGTTGTCTGTGTTTGATGTAGCCATTGCCGATGCTACTTCTGTAATATCTTTGTCTCTGTGCTGTTTCAGATGTCTCAGCTCCTCTTCTAATGTGTGTGTGTGTGTGTGTGTGTACATTTGTACTCACCTATTTTTGGTTGCAGGGGTCTATACATATCTCCTGGCCCCGCCTCTTGACTGATCTCACTATTAGGTCCTCTCTCGCCCTGCTCCATGAATAGACTATTCCACTTCCTGACAACTCTATGACTAAAGAAATAATTCCTAACATCTCTTTGACTCATCTGAGTCTTCAGCTTCCAATTGTGGCCTCTTATTTCTGTGTCCCATCTCTGTCCCTGTCCACCTTGTCAATTCCTCGCAGTATTTTGTATGTCGTTATCATGTCTCCCCTAACCCTCGTGTGTGTGTGTGTGTGTGTGTGTGTGTGTGTGTGTGTGTGTGTGTGTGTGTGTGTGTGTGTGTGTGTTTGTGTGTTCACATCATTGACTTCAGTTCACGGTGATAGTCTTGGCTCCTGGCCCCGCCTGTAAAGTTCATCCAACGTTTTTGTTGCTCTGTGTCTCGTTGGACTCTGCCATACTTATTCTTAAAACTGTGTGTAACTTACCTCTTCTTCCACTTCCTTACCACTCTCAGGCGGAACAAAATACACTTACTAACATCCCTGTGACTAGGTGTTTACCTTCCAAAAGTGTCTCCCAGTAAATCTCGTGACTTGTTTATAAGGACGTGCAAAAATACCACTAGCGCGAGTACTCCATATTCTTGGCAGAAACATCTCAGTTACAGGTGAAATAACCAGAAAACTTAAGTGCAGACATGTCTCCTGTGCTTTTTTTTTTTTTTTTTGCTGTTGCTAGCGCACCAACGTCTTAGAAAAAATCGGGAATTAATACGAACATTACACTTCATCAAAGTCTTTGGAAAGGTGGTAAGGCGAAGGATCATGTCTGTCACAGCTGCTGAACCATCACATGTCTGTCACAGCTCTCTCTCTCTCTCTCTCTCTCTCTCTCTCTCTCTCTCTCTCTCTCTCTCTCAGTACTGCGAGAAAGTCTCACAGTACTGCGAGAAAGTCTCTCAGTACTGCGAGAAAGTCTCTCAGTACTGCGAGAAAGTCTCTCAGTACTGCGAGAAAGTCTCTCAGTACTGCGAGAAAGTCTCAGTACTATGAGAAAGTCTCAGTACTATGAGTCTCTCAGTACTGCGAGAAAGTCTCTCAGTACTGCGAGAAAGTCTCTCAGTACTGCGAGAAAGTCTCTCAGTACTGCGAGAAAGTCTCACAGTACTGCGAGAAAGTCTCTCAGTACTGCGAGAAAGTCTCTCAGTACTGCGAGAAAGTCTCTCAGTACTGCGAGAAAGTCTCTCAGTACTGCGAGAAAGTCACAGTACTGCGAGAAAGTCACAGTACTGAGTGACTTTCTCGTAGTACTGCGAGAATTTTTCACAGAACTGCGAGAAAGTCTCTCAGTACTGCGAGAAAGTCCCCTACTGGAAAGTCTCCATATCAAAGTCTCCAATGCGAGAAATTTTCCGGCCTGCGAAATCTCCAGTACTGCGGAAGGTTCTCGGTACGGACAAATTCTCGGTACGGGGGTCCCCAGTACTGCAGAAGGTCTTCGTACTGCGAAAATCTTTTGCAAAAAGTCTTCGGTACTGCAGAAATTCCCCGTTGGGGAAAAAGTTCTCGGTCGGGGAAAATCTCTGGATGCGCAAAGTCTCTCGGTCTGCGACAAATCTCGTTCGAAAAGTTCAAAACTCGACAAAGTCCCCGTCGGACAAATCTGTCTGCGAAAAGTCTCACATCTGCGACAAGTTCACGTCTGCGACAAATCTCACGTACGGAAAAAGTTCACAGCTGCGACAAATCTCCATTGGGAAAAGTCCCAAGTACGCGAAAAAGTCCCCCAGTACTGGAAAAAAGTCTCACAGACGGAAAAAATCTAATCTGGAAAGTTCACAGTTGGGAAAAATCTCCTTAGGACAAAGTCTCACAGTACTGGACAAAGTCTCACGTTGGACAAAGTCTCACGGGCCGACAAAGTTCACAGTACGGGAAAAAATTTTCCCAGATGGAAAGTCTTCAGTACTGCAAAAAGTCCCCAGTACAGAGTCATACTGTGAAAGAGTTCTCGACTAGAAAGTCTCCCCAGTATTAGAGAAAGTCCACGTCCGGAAGTCTCACAATTTCGGACTCACTGTACTCGAAAAGTCATTTTAAATGACTTTCTCGTGTACTCGAGAATTTTCCGTCTGGAAAGTTCTCGTTTGGAGAAAGTCCCCAATCTGCAGAAACCCCCGGGCTAGAAAGTCTTCAGTCGGGAAAAAGTCTCACAGTTTTGGAAAAGTCTCTTTTGGAAAAATCCCCAATATCGAGAAAGTCTAGTCTGAAAAAGTCCCCATTGCAAAAAGTCCCCAATCGGGAAATCCCCATCTGGAAAATCAATGCGAAAATCTCGATTTGAGAAAATCTCAAAATTTGGAAAAATCTCACAGTACTGAGAAATCTCACACTGGAAAAAATCTCTCAGTACTGCAGAAATTTTCCCAGCGGAGAAAGCTAAACTGCGAAAGTCTTCAGTCGGGGAAAAATCTTCGTATGCGAAAGTCTCTCGATGGGAGAAACCAGTACTGGAGAAAGTCTACAAACTGGAAATCTCCAGCTTAAGACTCTTTATCCCCGGAAAACCCCCAATGCAAAATTCCCATTTTTTTTTTTCCCCAGTACTAGAAATCTTCAGTACTCAAAAAGTCTCGAAAAAAAGGTTCCCCATTGGAGAAGTTCCCCTTTCCCGGAAAAAGTCTCACAGACGGAGAAATCTCCAATCAAAAATTTCCCCAATACTGGAAATCTCGACGGAAAAGCCCTCAGCACGGGAGAAAGTCTTCAGACTGCAGGTCTCTCAACACTGCAGAAAATTTTTTCAGTACTGGAAAGCCTCAGTCCCAAGTAGAATCTAAAGTACTATAAAAAATTTAAAACCCCAAAATTCGCAAAAAGTCTCCATCCAGAAATCTCTCAGTACTGGGTAAGTTCTAAATGCTGCGAGGTCCCCAGTCGGGAAAAGCCTGGGCCAGAAATCTCTCATTGGGAAAGTCTCTCATATGGAGTCTCTCGATGGGGAAAAAGTCTCGTACTGGGAAAAAAAGTCTCTTCTGGGGAAATTCTCATCTGGAGAAAGTCCTCGTACTGCGAGAAATTTTTGGAGAAAGTTTTCCCAATCTGCAAAATCTCTCAGTCTGCGAAATCTCTGGTACTGCGAAAAAAATCTCTCAGACAGAAAATCCCCATCTGCAGAAATTTTCTCAGTACTGGGGGGTCTCAGATGCAGAAAGCCCCTCAGACCAAGAACCTCAGTCTCGAAAATCCCCAGTCTGGAAGTTCTCAGATGGGAAAGTCCCCCATTCTGAGTCTCTCAGATGCGAGAAAGTCTCAATTTGAGAAAGTCTCCATCTGCAGAAAGTCTCCCATCTGGAGGAAATTCTCATCTGGAGAAAGTCTCCCCAGTCTGCGAGAAAGTTCACAGTCGGAAAGCCTCAGATGGAAAAAAATTCCATTGGGAAAGCTCTAAATTTTTTCGAGAAATCTCAGTCCCCGGGAAAAAGGGTCTCTCAGTACTGCAGAAATTCTCATACTGGGAGAAAGTCTCTCAGTCTGCGAAAATTTCTCAGTACTGCGGAAGTCTTCAGTCTGCGAGAAATCTCAGTTGGGGAAAAGTCTCTCAGTACTCAGAAAGTCCACCTACGGAAAAAGTCTCCCCACTGCAGAAAGTCTTCAGTACTGGAGAAAGTCTCACGGGCGCGAGAAATTCTCAGTTGGAAAATCTCTCGTCTGGGGAAAAGTCTCACCCGAAAAGTCTTCGTACGGGGAAAAAGTCTCAATTGAGAAAAATCTCTCAGATGGAAAAAAAGTCTTCAGTATCGAAAATCTCCCCTACTGCGAAAAAGTATCTCGCTCAGGGGGCCCCTTTTTG